>NW_020174883.1:20371-261542 GCF_003031525.2 Neophocaena asiaeorientalis asiaeorientalis
GAAATTTTTTGTTCTAGTTCTGTGAAAAATGCCAGTGGTAGTTTGATAGGGATTGCATTGAATCGGTAGATTGCTTTGGGTAGTATAGTCATTTTTCACAATGTTGATTCTTCCCATCCAAGAACATGGTATATCTCTCCATCTATTTGTATCATCTTTAATTTATTTCCTCAGTGTCTTATAGTTTTCTACATACAGGTCTTTTGTCTCCTTAGGTAGGTTTATTCCTAGATATTTTATTCTTTTTGTTGCAATGGTAAATGGGAGTGTTTTCTTAATTTCACTGTCAGATTTTTCATCATTAGTGTATAGGAATGCAAGAGATGTCCGTGCATTAATTTTGTATCCTGCTACTTTACCGAATTCATTGATTAGCTCTAGTAGTTTTCTGGTAGCATCTTTAGGATTCTCTATGTATAGTATCATGTCATCTGCAAACAGTGACAGCTTTACTTCTTCTGTTCTGATTTGGATTCCTTTTATTTCTTTTTCTTCTCTGATTGCTGTGGCTAAAACTTCCAAAACTATGTTGAATAACAGTGGTGAGAGTGGGCAACCTTGTCTTTTTCCTGATCTTAGTGGAAATGTTTTCAGTTTTTCATCATTGAGGACGATGTTGGCTGTGGGTTTGTCATATCTGGCCTTTATTATGTTGAGGAAAGTTCCCTCTATGCCTACTTCCTGGATGGTTTTTATCATAAATGGGTGTTGAATTTTGTCAAAAGCTTTCTCTGCATCTATTGAGATGATCATATGGTTTTTCTCCTTCAATTTGTTAATAGGCTGTATCACATTGATTGATTTGTGTACATTCAAGAATCCTTGCATTCCTGGGATAAACCCCACTTGATCATGGTGTATGATCCTTGTCTATGGACCAGACTCCATTTATTATTTTTAACATTTGAGAAAGCTGGGCTTAGTGTGCTCCTTATTCTTTTCTATATAATACTCACTCTTCAACTAATATTTGTAACTCAGATTGAATACTCTCTAACTGTGATCCAATTACATAAGAAAACCTGTAGACCTGATCTCAACCTTTCTGTGGCTGATGAGTGGCCACATCAGTTCTGATTGACTTCCCTTTTTTTTTTTTCCTAAAGAGTCATTCAGTTTTTCCCAAGTACTGTATATATGTGCACCTCCTCTCATAATACATCTCTGATAGTTACTAGGGACCACGTCTTCCCCAGGAGAAGGGAAAAACAGAGATGTATCAACATAAGGATTGAATTTGGTAGGTAGTGGGTTAGCAACTATTGATATGTCTACCCTTGAAAAATACCATCTTATATACTCCCTCCACCTCTCTGGGCCATTGAGAACCATTGCTCTTACACAGAAAGAAGTTTCACAGATAGATATGTGCTATTGGGAAGTTGGGTGGGAGGAAAGTACTTGATTGAATGGGCTTCTACAGCTGTGTAGAACCAAGACTTGAAGATCTCTTATGTCCAGGATGCTGTGCATTTCACAATAAGGCAAATGGTGTCTGGGAGAGGGAGTACTACAGAGGAGGGCTGCTCTTAGGATAGAGAGAAGTGGGAGATGGTGGAGACCTCAGAGAATCAGAATTCTCATAAAAGAACCAGAGTACTAACTAGAGAACAGAATGATTTTGTGGAAAATCTGTGCATTATTAAACAAGGCTTAAACCATGAACAATGGAGAAGAAAGTATGTGACCATGTACACTGTAGAATGTGTACCTAATTTAATAAGAAATTAGAGATGAGAAATGGACAGAAGATTATTGTATAAACAGGCGATAGTAAACTGTAAGTAGGTAGCCAATCCTTAGTGGAAAAGTATATGCCATGTTTTACATTCATCCACTCATTCATGTATCATTATTATTATTATTATTTATTATTTAATTCCAGACGGTGTGAAAGAATAAGACATTCCTTACTCTGCATAAGCTATATGGTTGAGAAGAAATACACAATTAACCTTTAGTCTGTGCTATATTTTAGAAGTTGGAAACAGAAAATAGCTTCACAAAGAAGACATTTTAGTTTGGCTTAGACTTTCATGTTGGTTTATTTTTTTCAAGTGAGGATGGTGAGAAATGTTTCTGATGCCAAGAAAACAATATGATTAAAGTCACAAAGGTATGAAAGTATATGACATGTGCAGGAAACCACAAAATTCCAGCATGGCTGTGGAGTAGAATTTATTGGAAAAGATAATGAGAGCTGGGTCTGGACATACAGGTTGGAGCCAAATGGTGAAGGGCATTATAGGACATCCAAGAAGTTCAGATGTTACCTTATGTCATAAGGGAGGCCTCTGAAGTTTTATTTGCTTGTTTTATTTTTATTTTGTTTTAACCCAAATCAAAATTGTTTTTTTCTAATGAATATGAGAGCAACTTACATGCATTATATCCCAGAAAGATAGCCACTGCTGATACAGTTTATACCCTCCCAGTATTTATATTAATTTATATAGTAAAATAGATAATGGTAGGTCCCAAGTTCCCCTCACTGAGAAGTGCAGCCTTGGTAGAACCAAGTGGCCCCACCGCTTCCTATTTGTAATTGAGTAGATGGGGGTAAACACACACACAAAGTCATATAACATGTAAGGGATATATATAAAGTACCCTTGTAGTTTTGAGGGAGGGAGATACTGCTTCGGGCTGGAGGAATCAGGGTAAGCTTTGTGGGGAAGGTAGCATGAAATATGGACTGATTCATAAAATTATTTATGTCGGGCTCATGCCAATATCTTTAGTGTTGCTCCAGTTTCAGTACATGTGCTGAGGAAGTGAAGCCTTAATATCCAATGAATGGTCATGTCTATCCTCTGCAATGGATGTTCTAAAATTTAAGTAAGAAATAGGTCTCAAATCATACCTAGTTATCACTCACTCTTTAGAATTCACACTTATATGCCAACCAGTACAATCTCTCATCATTTATGAATGAGGAGTTAATGAGTTACTCAGGGTTACACAAGTAGTCAGAGATAGGACTAGGCTTGTATTATAGAATTCATGCCATCCTATCCATTTAGAGCCTCTTAAAAAAGGATTGCAAGACCCACTGAAATAGAAAGGGTAGTAAGTAAAATGTAACTATTGTTAAAGCAAATTTTTTCAAAAGATTGAAAGACATAATTTTCATACAAATATAACATGAGCATATGTCCAAGACTGTATTGAATTCATTACATTAATGAGCTGTTAAGATGGTTAAACTAGTTTAAAGAGCATCTGAGAAGCTATTTAAAGGCAGATTAGGAAGGGAATGTTAAGATAGCTGAGTTTGATAGAACACAGGTTACAATAAACTATAATTTGGGGGTTTATCTGTCATACCAAAGTGAAAATATTTGCCTTGCCACCAGACAAAAATCTTCAAATTAACCTCTGCTCCAGTGAAGTTGTAAAATAGTCCAGACAGTATAAAGTTAATCGAAGGTACAAGCCCCTCACTGAGAGAATACCTAGTAAACTTTCCCTATTTTCAAGATCCAGATAATTTTTCTCACAGTGATTTATAAAGCTTCATAACTTTGACCTCAGATATCCTTTCTGAAAATTATATTAATATGTTCATTTATCTCTAGTACAGAACCTTTCAAACATAAATAGTCATCCTTCTGGAAACAAATACTATTGAAAGGCCACAGACTCGTGTTTTATTTTCTTGGATCTTAATGCTGCTATAAGAATCACAGCTCTAGCAAAATGTGTTTGAGAACTTGTTAGAATAAATTCCATATTCTGCATTTATATTTAGTCAGAAGTCTGAAGACAGATCTCTAAGAAACAACATAAGGAATAAGTTAGAACTAGTTGAGCTTCCTATCGACAAGAATTATTTGACTGTTTCTCAATGGACCAAAGAAGTGAGTATGAGTTCCTTGCAATGGAATATACACTTTTGAAACCTGTGGTCTCCTTCACCTCATTCATTCACCAGTATTTCTCTATCAAACATTTTTTTTTAAATTCCTAAGAGCTACTTGCTGTGGAAGATATTAACATTTATAAGAGACTTTATCATTCCTTAATAAGAATGTTTTAAAATGGTTGCAGGGGCTTCCTTGGTGGCACAGTGGTTGAGAGTCTGCCTGCCGATGCAGGGGATGCGGGTTCGTGCCCCAGTCTGGGAAGATCCCACATGCTGCGGAGCGGCTGGGCCCGTGAGCTATGGCCACTGAGTCTGCGCGTCTGGAGCCTGTGCTCCGCAACGGGAGAGGCCACAACAGTGAGAGGCCCGTGTACCGCAAAAAAAAAAAAAAAAAGAGGGGATATATGTATATGTATAACTGATTCACTTTGCTGAAACTAACACAACCTTGTAAAGCAACTATACTCCAATAAAAATGAATAAAAAATTTAAAAACTGCTTTACTTTAGAAGATTTTGAGCTATGCTAATTTGAATGAGGAATTCATGACTATTTAGTACCACCCCGCCAACAGGTATCTGACTTTGATTTGCTAGGTGAAATGGCTAGAACTATACAAGGCATGAATTACTGAGGGTAACACAAGAACCCACAGTAAGTTAGTTTTCTATAATATATCGATTTTCATGAGCTTGTTGGTCTAAATAATGCTTATTTCTAAGACTAATGTGAGTCATTCATCCCTGCTTAATTTAGCTCTAGTTTCCCATTTTATTTTGAACAGAACTTCTGTACCTTTTTTCTTTTTGACATATCCTTCAAATATCGCCGAACTCCAGAAATCCCAGCTGAGTACTGGCAGCTTTTTTTCTGCTGTCATTTAACTAAGAATGATGGAGACTTGGACTCATCAGGCTGCTAGCAGTTGGGCACTCTTCCTTTCCCAGCTATTGTATTGTGATCTCCGTGAGGTCTGTGACTCTGTCTCAGTGCTTCAGTTTATCATTAACACTTAGCCGGACAAAGAACAACACTTAATAATGATGTGTTGAGAAAATAGATTTATATTATACAAGAACTTGTGTATCTTTGCAAAGTCTTTCTCACTCTAAAAATTATCTTAATTATTTTTACTTGGAAAAGAGCAAAAAAGTAAAATAAAATCCATGGTTCATTCATTCATTCATTCTCTCTCCCTCTCTCTTCAGTTTCCTCTGTAACTAATTTCCATTTTGATATTATTTCTTTTCTTTTATGCTTAGTTTGGGTTTAACTTTTCTCTTCTTTTTCTAATTTACTAAGGTAGAAGCTGAGATCTATGATTTGAGACCTTCCTTCTTCTCTAATATAGATGACGAAAATTATAAATTTCTTTCTAAATTCTGACTTTAGTGGCATTCCACAAATTTCGATAAAAGAATGTTCATTTTCATTCAAGTCAAAATGAAATAACCCATGGGTCAAAGAAGAAGTCAACAGAAGTAAAATATTTTACATATTTCCCATATAGTTGGAGATTTTCCAGGGACATCTTTCTTAATTTATTTTTAATTTCATTTCATTTTGGTCAGAGAACATATTATATATGACTTGAATCCTTTTAACTTTAATGAGACCTGTTTTCTGGCCTATATTGTGGCATATCTTGGTAAATATTCTATTATTTGTTCATTTTTTTCTTCAAACTTTTTGTTCCCTCATCTCTCTCCTTTTCTTTGCAAAATCCAATTACATTCACATTAGGCCACTTCACGTTTTCCCACAGTTCACTGATGTAATTTTGTTTCATTCTTTTGTTTTTTTTGTCCTCTGTATTCACTTTGGATAGTTTCTAGAGTGATGTATTCAAGTTTACTAATCTTTTCTTCTACCGTGTCTAATTTTCTGTTAATTCCTTTCAATGTACTTTTCATTTCATTGTAGTTTAAATTTCTAGACATTTTATTTGAGTCTTTGTTATATTTTACATGTCTATATTCAACTTTTTAAACATCTTGAACAGGTATAATACTTTTTTTAATGTTTGTTAATTCTAATATTGGTGTCAATACTGGGTCATTTTTGATTGGTTGATTTTCCTCCTCATTATGGGTCTTTAGATGCCTGGCATCTTTGATTGGATGCCAGACATTGCACATTTTACCTTTTTGGTTACTAGATATTTTTGAATTTCTCTAAATATTCTTAAGCTTTTCAGATTAAACTTTTTCTAAGTGTAATTACTTAGAAAGCAATTCCTGTCTTGCTTTTAAGGTTTGTCAGTGTGGCTCAGAGCAACATATAGTTTAGGGCTAATTTTTCCCTCTGGCTAAGGCAAGACCTTTCTGAATTATCTACTCAATACCTTGTGAATTATGAGGTTTTCCATTCTGTCTGGTGGGACTTGGTACTTTTTGAGGCACTGTGTGGGTGCTGGGTACTTCCACCTCTAATCACCTTAGATGGTTCTTTCCTCAGCCTTAGTTTGTTTCTACACATGCATAGGCCCATCAGTACTCTGCTGAATACCAACGAGTACCTTCTGAAGAGCTTCAGAGTCACCTCTTTGTACAGGTCTTTCCTCTTTTCATTACTGTGGGTTGTAAACCATAGATGCCTTGGCCCCTATGAACCCTAGAGGTCGGGTTCACCTCCTTTAATCAAGGAGTCTACTGGGTTCTTCCTGGGTTCTTCCTCACTCTGCCACGGTCTACAGACTCCAGGCATTAAGCAGTAGCAATCATGCGGCTTACTTCCTTTGTTTCCCATCTTTCAGGGTTCACTGCCCTTTGTTGCCTAATGTTCAGTATCTTGAAAACCATTGGTTTGTATGTTTCTCTCCATCTCTCTATCTCTGTCTCTTTCTCAATCTCTCCCTACCTCTCTCTCTGGTTTATTTTTAATAGGAGGAAAAATTCAGACGCTTTTATTCCATCTTAGCCACAGAAGTTTCTTTCTAAGCAAGCAGGACTTTTAAATAATATAAGGAAAGAAGATGGGTTAAACACTTCAAGGCAAATGAGGTCTTATGTAGCGTTTTATTGTAAACAATAAATGTGGTCAGGCAATGGCCTCTTAAAGAGTCAGGAGGTTTACTGCTAACGTACTAGACAGAGTACTGCTGCTTCTGTAGACCATGAGAAAGTGGTGTAATAGAGTTACTTAACATCAATGGATGGATTATTTTATCAGCATAGTGAAGGAATTAGGCCAACTGACCACTGAGTACTTTTTAATGTTTGCTTCATCAATAAACGGTGTTCTTTATTGTGAGTCCATTTTGCCCAATTTCTTAGTATCACATAATTTCATAAAATATTTATATTAAAATGTTAGAGGATATCACAACTATTTCTTCACTGAACTTTGCCATCATATACTAAACAAAACTGGTATTAACTAATGATTGCTCAGTAATCTTCATCTTTTGCATCTATGTGTTGAACACACACAATACTTAAAATTGAAATCAGATCATTTCAAATATAGAATTCTACAAACGTGAACTATCTTGAGGCTGGCAGAAAAATAAATGCAAAATCCTCTGGGAGCCCAACTGACCTTTGCTGTTACTGATTTAACAAAATATTTCAATGAAATTCAAGACTGACCTTTCTGTGCCACATCTTATGACCGTTTTTCTGCTTAAGGAGTTAATCAGCTCAAATCTCATTGTGCTGGGAACCCTGGAGAGGAAGAAAAGAAGAAAAGTTTTTTAGAGCAAAGATTGAGGGACAGCACAGAATAAGAAAAAAAAAGTGTCAGTATCAGGCAAACAGCTATCTGAAAACAGATATTCTTATTAGAACCTTTTAAACATTCATCCCACCCAAACCTTTCTAATTTTTTTCTCATCTAAAAGTGTGAGCGTAGTGCTGGGGAGGTTACTTTGGTATGCTTCTGAAGTCAGAATAGAATGAAATGATCAAACTTGACAAAAAGGAAGTTGCAGAAAAGTTAATATTAAATAGCAGTGCAGGAAAGTTTTCGGTTAAAAAGTGAACATAGGGCTTCCCTGGTGGCGCGGTGGTTGAGGGTCCACCTGCTGATGCAGGGGACACGGGTTTGTGCCCCAGTCTAGGAAGATCCCACATGCCGCGGAGCGGCTGGGCCCGTGGGCCATGGCCGCTGAGCCTGCGCGTCCAGAGCCTGTGCTCCTCAACGGGAGAGGCCACAACGGTGAGAGGCCGCATTTTGGAAGCAGAGAAATTGAATCATTTTAAGCTATTCCTGTGTAGCTCTCATTTCATTCTATTCTAATGATTCATGAGTAATAAACAAACAGAATAATTCATTATTCACCTTAAGTAATGAGTACAATTATTCTTTTCTTTTCTCCTCTTGGTCCTTGAGCACAACAGAACAGTGACCATATCGGATCCATCATGTGAGCTGGTATGAGGATTAGTTACCTAGTAATTCTCACAAATCATCAGACTTCCTGGGAGCACAGAAGTCCCATTGTTTTCCTACTTAGCCTTTCTTTGCTTCAAAACATTCACCAGCAACTACTGTCTTTTTTGTTTCAAATTATGTTTATTTATGTTGATGTTTGCACAATTTTATCACTCCATATTTCCTGATTTTAAATATTAAATGCTTGGATACATGATGAAACAGAAAAATGGTTTACTCTATACAATCAGTTTAGACCACAAACATAATTTCACCTGAAAATTCCACAAACATCCATATAACTACTTCCTTTTTTTTTTTTTTAGAATACAGAAATTTTCTTCTAATTGTAACCTCTTACTATCATTGCTTAGCCAGGATGGAAATTTGGAAGCTTACATGTATATGCTGTCCTGGCTTTTTTGGTGTTCTCTGTGCTAAAGTGAATAATCAATTAGTTAAATCTTTAATATACAATGTGTCAGACCTCACCCTAGGTGCTGGAATATTGCAAAAAGAGCAATATACATTTCTTATCCATTAGGAAATGTTAGCCTAGTATTCAATAATAATGATTAACTTGAGTCTTAATTATTGAGTTACTTTTGCCTAATTATAACAGGATGGAGAGATTGGGAGGAGAGGGCAGAGCCACAGAAGGAAAGGACCTTTAATAACACACTAAAGAGTTAGGATTCTTGCCAGATAATAGAGAAGCATCAGGGATAGAAGGAAATCAATTAGAACGAAGTCTAAAAATATTAATCCAATATATTTGCTGATTGGATAGCGGATGCAGGGAGAGGGAGAGGTATGGGACAATCCCCAGCTATATGGTACAGAGGATCGAGACGATGATGTCACTGATGGAATTACGAAATAAAAGAGGAAAACCTCATTTTAAAGGCAGATGACTTCGTTTTGATTATGTTCAACCTGAGTTTTCTGCAGAACTACAAGCAAGAATGTCCCACAGATATTTGATTTAAAAAATTATACTCCTGAGTGAAGTTCAGCAACTCTTGGATTCAGAGTAGCAGCTTTGGAGGGATGAATTATCGTGTTTGAGATGCCTACTTGTTACTAAAATAGAAATGTGGTAGAGAGTTGGATATGTGGGTCTAGAATTCGGGGAGATCAGGTTGGTGCTTTGCGATGACCTAGAGAGGTAGGATAGGGACGGGGGGAGGCAGGCTCAAGAGGGAGGGGACATGGGGATATATGTATGTATATGGCTGATTCACTTTGTTGTACAACAGAAACTAACACAGTATTGTGAAGCAATTATACTCAAATAAAGATCTATTTAAAAAAATGTGAGGGGGGAAATGGCATTTCAGACATGGAAAAGCTAAACTAAACTAAATTTCTTCCATAGACATTGTCTTAATCATTTAATTGAGAATAAACTCTTGGAAAAAAGAAGGAATAAATCAAGAAAGAAGACAGTCATGATATCCAAAAAAAAAAAAACACTAGATGAACCAGAGAGGGTCATTAGTTCCTACTGCGGTAAGACAGGTGGGCAGAAGTAGGAGCATCCAGTTTAAGCTAGCAGAGGAGGGCGGACGCCTCTGTACTTCAGTAGTTTTGTATATTCTAGCGCCTCCTTTTCTGTACCGAAAGTATTCGGTACAGAAAAGGAGGCGCTAGAATATACAAAACTACTGAAAACATGACGGAGTGTTGAACACATTAGTTGGAGGATTAATAAATATATGACTGTTTGCCAACTTGACATTGTGTGACATTGAATCTGTAGAAAAGGTTGTAATATTTGTATACAAAGCTTGACTCTGTGGTAAATTCATCATAAAAATGTAAACACTGTTTATTGTTTTTATTCTTAGAATCAACCTATAGTTAAATCACAAAATGCAGTGTTATCAACCATGTCAAATCAAAGTAAATGTACAGATGATGAGTTGGAAGTACAAGAGATGGTGGAAGACAGGGAAGGAAGACTAGCAAATGGAAGATGCTCTCCAGAGGTGATGGGAAAATATATTGAGGTTTAATAATTTTTTTAAAAAACTGCAGGTTTCACTGGTGTTGAAAATAACAATTGTGATGGAATTTTACTAGTTAAAGATGGGGTTCAAAGAGCAAAGGTATAATGGTGTAAGGGATCTAGATCTTTATCTATCTCAGAAGCAAATCAGTAAATAATTTCAAAGTCTCACCTATGTATACCAGTGCAAGCATAATATGGAAGATATGAAAATACCTACTGGAAAAATTAAAAACAGAAATGCTGAAAATCATTGTCTTTGGGACTTGGGACTAGGAGAGGAGTAAGGCAGAGGACTATTTCTTATTATAAAATCTGCTGGTTTTTAATCAAGTGCATATATTACTTTAATTTTCAAAGCTGTAAAATGTATATGTTAGTTGACAACAGCCCCAAAGGGGTCAATTTTTGAAACTGCATTAAATCTAATTTATTTAGTTGTTCCTTTACTATTCCACCGTTTATTCAACAGTTGCTACGTAGTAAGTATTTTAGGGGCTGAAAATATAGCGAAAATAAGACAGGTAAGGTTAAGGTTCCTGCTCCTGCAGGGCTTACTTTCTAGATGCTATAAGCAAGAAGGTGGGGGGAGAGGGGGAGACAGAGAGAGAGAGAAGGAAAAAGAAAATTTCAAATAATACATGCTATCAAGGAAACTAATTAAGATTAGCATGGTGAGGGTTTATTTTGGATTTGGTGATCAGAGAAGAACTCACTAAGGTAAGGATACAGCTTTGGTGTTGAGATCTGAGAAGAACCCAGTGAAATGAAGACCAAGGAGCAGAACCCTATAGGAGTATGTGTATTTTCTTTAAACAAGAGATGAATATATACTCTCTTATCATGTGATATGTTTTTGTTATATAATCACTAAAGGAAGTGTGTTGTTTACCCCATAGTAATTCCTAATGTACATAAATATATATCTTTACATTTAGGTAGGTGATGACGTTCTTAACTGATAAAAGAAATCAATAAATGAAGTGATTGAATATGACATTGAAGAAAACCTACCTTTACCAAAAAACAAAAAACCCACACACATTATGATGCAGCCTCATGGTCATACATAAAACGGGACAAACAATTCTATTAATGGTTATTGATGTGTGAATGAGATGTAACATCGTTAAGTATGAGTCTTATGAAAATTTGCCCATGCTGTAAATATTCTTCCAGTGCTTTGAATTCCAGAATCTCTTTCTCTTAAAGTAAAAAGATATCTGCTTTACTATGACTGTCAGCCTGCCAAGAAACTGCAAGATGGTTTGGCAAGTTAACTAAATTAAAGGCAGATGTCAATATTTTATTTTGATCACTTAAAAAATGATCAAAAGCAAATTTTGTCTGAGTGTAGAATGAATGTAAAACATTTTAGATTGTTCTTTTCCTTTTTTCATAGGATTATGTTATTTTGGATTTGGATGGTTTATTTGTTAGTTTTAACACTCAGATGTGGATTGTTGTGTTTATCAGCTCCTCGGTTTGTAGTACACTGTCATTAGCCTGTGTATCTCCTCTCGTTCTTATTTTGTGCATGTGTGCATGTATATTTGCTTATGAGTACGTGTATATGCACAAATGTATTCCCTTTTATCTCCTTCGCCAAGTCCATTCTTTAGCCTTCTATAGGCAACCACTGTAATATATTTGATATGTATTATTATTATTCGTTTTTTTTTTTTTGCGGTACGCGGGCCTCTCACTGTTGTGGCCTCTCCCCTTGCAGAGCACCGGCTCCGGACGCGCAGGCTCAGCGGCCATGGCTCACGGGCCCAGCCGCTCTGTGGCATGTGGGATCCTCCCGGACCGGGGCACGAACCCGTGTCCCCTGCATCGGCAGGCGGACTCTCAACCACTGCGCCACCAGGGAAGCCCCTGATATGTATTATTTTTATGTATCATTGTGAAATTTTCATTGAACTTTTAAATGATTCTAATTCATGTGAATATAATTGTGCTATAGAGTTCATTATTTTTCTTACTTAACTCAGGAATGTATCTTAAGATTTATATATATTGTATGCTTAGTACATTGCCTATAAAACCTACCCAGTTCTCCACAATGGCATCCACTAAGATGTACTTTTCTCCATTCACTAGAGATGGTAACCAGACTGCCTCCAACCCCTCACTGTCACAAACAACCCTTATCCCTTTCAACTGGTGTAAGAATATCTTAAGGATGTAAATTCAGGAGTGGAAAGCTACATCATAGAGTCTATGCATATTTAATATTCCTTTGGACTGTCAATATTTGGCATTATAAAATTTCTTTTCCCCCAATCAGACGGGTGCAAACTAATATCTCATTATCGTTTCAATTTACATTTCTCTAATTACTGTGTTTAAATATCATGTTTGTTCACCTTTTGGGGCTCACATTTATGAACTGCCTATTGATATCATTTGCTTCATTTGGGTGGGGGGTTCTTGTCTTTACTTCTTGATTTCTAGGTATTTCTTCTATATCCTAAATATTATTCCCTGTTTGTTTTATTGATAATAAATATCTTTTCTATCATTTCTATTAAAATTTTGCCCATTGTATCACTTATTGAAAAGAAACTCCTAAATATTATGATTTTTAACCTTAGTCACTTTTGCCATATGATTTGTACTTTGGTGGTTTTTTTGGCGGGGGTGGGGAACTCCTGTTTTGAAAGCTATTCCTCTATATGAGTCAATTAGGTCTTTCATCTGTCTGGATACACTTTTCTGTGCAGTGTAGTTAGGATGAAGTTTTATTTTTCTCCATGCCGGGAACCCATATCCCTAGTAACTTATACTCAAAATTATTTATTTCCCTACTGATTCAGATGCTATGCTTTTTATATATTAGATTCACATATAGTTTTGTGGAATCTATTATGTTCCATTGGAATATGTGTCTGTTTTTCCCCAAGTATACAGTTTCATATTTACTGTGGCTTTGTTATTTGAGTTTTCTTCCATATAATTTTAGCATGAGTTTCAAAAATTGCTGAAAAAATCGACATAGTTTTATTTGGGGTTAGATTTAATTTTCAGTTAATTTGGGGAGATCAAATATTTTATTTATTAAATGGTTCCCATTCCAAAACATGTAATTTCTCTCAGTGTATTCAGATATTTTTTTATCCATTAATAGAATTTGAATATTTTTTCACAGAAAGCTGAAGTGATTTTTGTTAAGTACATTCTTAGATACGCTACGGGGTTTGTTGCCATTATAAATGGTATATGTTTATTATCTAGATATTGTGATTATTGAGAAACAATATTAATTTTTGTAAACTGATTTTATACCCTGTAAACTTACCTAATTTTTTGTGAGTTCTAATAATATTTATTATTTCTATACAAGTAGAAATAATAATTTTTGGAGATAATTATAGTACTTATAAATACTGGTAGTTTCTTCTCTTTTTTTCTCATCCTTACATCTTTCATTTTTTCCCTTTCTTTCCTTACAGCATTGGATAGAAGCTCCAGCATTAGTGTTAGGGTAGACCTTCATCTTGCTCCAAAACTTAAAGTGAATATTTCAAAAACTTCTTCGTTAAAGATAAGATTTGCTATAGATTTTTATTGTACAAGTAAAACTTGCTGTAAGGTATTTTCATTATATGTAGATTAGACTTTATCAAATATTTTCTTTATTGAGGAAAATATGTGCAAATATTATCATTTTATGTATTAGAAAAAATAGGTCTAGTTTACCTAGGCTTTCAAATATTAGCCTACTGTTACTTATAATACTTCTGTATTACTTATCAGTTCACTGTTGTGAATTATTCCTTTCATTCTGTATTCTGTTTATTTGGAAACTTTCTTTTAGTTTATGCTCAGCTATAGGTTGTTAGGATCATAAATCCTAGTGACACATTTGATTAACAAGAGCAACAGAGACTGCAGTGTATGCTCGGTGCATTGGCCAAATCTCCCAGCTCTATGACTGAGGAATTTATTTCTCCAGCTGCAAGTTATGTTGCTGGCAACCCTCAGATCAGCAATCCTTGCTCTCAACCAAAGGAGATTCCTTACCCAAGTCTATGCCTATTCCTGGGGTAAGCTGCATCCCAAACTGGTCCTTCTGAGAGTACAAAAGCCCAGAACCAGTTTCCATTTGAGACATTTCTGAAGGGCCTTCCCAGCTCCAGAGCTTGCCACAGTTGTTCTAAGGGCCCTGTTGCAACTGTGTCACAATTCTCCCTCTGCTCACCAAACCACATCTCAATAAATCTGCCCTTAGGAATGAGGCATGAATATTCCTTTCCCAGCCTGAAGGGTGGCACTGGAGCTCATCTTCTCCAGGCTTCTTCCCCTGGCAAGGAGATCCAAGACTGTCTATAGTCTCCAAGATCCCTACTGGCTTCAAAGTCCCGGCTAGAGGACAGCTATCTTTCCTAGAAAACTCTGTAAAGTGTTGGCATCCCGAATCCAGATGTTACTGTACCAAACACCCTATATATTTCTCCACTGATGAGGTCACTTCCTCATATTTTTAGAGGGGAGACACTCGATGGGGGTAAGGGTTCTCCAAATCAGAACCTATTACAGACCTCCTGGCTGTGACATGAGGTAATGGGGAGACTGGGTAACTATGGGTGCTCTGCCTGGTGACCCTTGGTTATGTCAGCTAAACTTACCCTTATAAAAGCTATTCTCTAGCCCCCATGTCATGTGACATGGAATTGCACTGAGAGGACCCATCTGGCATGACCCTTACCTCACTGGGTTATTTTGAGAATTAAATGATAAAATACATGGAAAAGTTCTTGGTATAAGGACCTGCCACATATAAAGTATTCAATATGTAGTTTCTATTATAATTATTATCATTAATATTGAATATATTACCCTTTTATTTCTGATTGTGCCAGGTAATTATTTCAATTACATAAAAGTTTAAACACTTCTAGGCTATAATAATGAATAAAACAGACAAAAATTCTTATCTTTCTGAAGCTTCTATTGTGTGGAGACAATATATTAAATAAATATATAATACGATAAATGGAGATAAGTTAAAATGTAAAAATAAAGTTTGGAAAGGTGAGAGTGCCTGGGCTTGGTAAAATCGGGGATAAAGTGTGTTTTTAAGTAGAGTTATTATGGAAGGACTCACTAATACTGTGATATTAGAGCAAAAACCTGAAGAAGATGAGAGAGGAAGTTCTAGAATGCCTAATTAATAGACATACTCAGGAACTAGCAGAATTCCTGCAGCAGTTTTCTGACCTGTGCAGTTAGAGCTATAATTGCGTGGTGATTACCACCAATCCCCACTCAACTCACCGATTTGGTCTGTCTAGAAAACAGACACGTCTTGGAGAATGACAATGGATTATCATAAATTTAACTAGACGATGACTCTAATTGCAGTTTCTATCCCAAATGTGGTCTCATTTCTTGAACAAATGAATACATGCCCTGTACCTGTTCCACAGCTGTTGGATCTGGCAAAATAATTTTTCCTGATACTTGTTAGTAAAGACCACCAGAACAGTTTTCTTTCAACTGGCAAGGCCAGCAATGTAACCATCATCCTGGGTATATCAACTCTTCAACCCTATGTCATAATTTAGTGCTCAGGGAACTTGATTATTTTTTCCCGTCCATAAGATCAACTACATTGATTATATTATATGGATTGCACCTAGTGAGCAAGAAGTAACTACTCTAGATTACTGGGAAGATATTTGTGTGTCAGAGGCTGGCAAACAAACAAAAAATTGGGAAACTTCCACCTCAGTGAAATTTCTAGGGGCCCCGTGGTATAGAGCATGTAAAGATATTCCTTCTAAAGTGAAGGCAAGGAATTCCCTGGCGCTTGAGTGGTAACTGGTACTGGGAAAACTGGACAGCTCCATGTAAAGGAATGAAATTAGAACATTCCGTAACACCCTACACAAAAATAAATTCAAAATGGATTAAAGATCTAAATGTAAAGCTGGATACTATAAAACTCTCAGAGGAAAACACAGGAAGAACACTCTCTGACATAAATCACAGCAAGATTTTTTCGGGTCCACCTCCTAGAGTAATGAAAATAAAACCAAAAATAAACAAATGGGACCTAATTAAACTCAATAGCTTTTTCACAGCAAAGGAAACCATAAACAAAATGGACAGACAACCCACAGAATGGGAGAAAATATTTGCAAACGATGCAATCAACAAGGGATTAATCTCCAAATTATACAAACAGCTCATGCAGCTCAATATCAAAAAAAAAAATCAAAAAATGGGTGGAAGATCTAAATAGACATTTCTCCAAAAAGACATACAGAAGGCCAAGAGGCACATGAAAAAATTTTCAACATCACTAATTATTAGAGAAAAGCAAATCAAAACTACAATGAGGTTTCACCTCACACTGGTCAGAATGGCCATCATCAAAAAATCTACAAACAGTAAATGCTGGAGAGGGTGTGGAGAAAAGGGGACCCTCCTACACTGCTAGTGGAAATGTAAATTAGTACAACCATTATGGAGAACAGTATGGAGGTTCCTTAAAAAACTAAAAATAGAGCTACCATATGGTCCAGTAATCCCACTCCTGGGCATATATCTGAAGAAAACCATAATTTGAAAAGACACATGCACCCCAATGTTCATTGCAGCACTATTTACAATAGCCAGGACATGAAAGTAACCTAAATATCCGTTGACAGACAAATGGTTAAAGAAGATGTGGTACATATATACAATAGAATATTACTCAGCCATTAAAAAAAGAACAAAATAATGCCATTTGCAGCAACAAGGATGGACCTGGTTTTTCAAAATGAGATTCTAGTACCATATCCAAAGTTTCAAAAAAAAATGTTTTATAATAGGATGTTTGAAAAGGAAGATAAATTTTAAAACTATTATACTTTTTGACTAGGATAGGCATCACTAAAATCAGTTAGCTAGGAAAAAAAAAGAATTTTCAATTTTATCAGTGATTTGGAATGAGCAACATAAGAAGAAAACCATCTGGGTCTTTGTCTTTGTGTTTTATAATATTTGGACAAAATTTTCTCTTGAAGTTAGTGATGTTTTGCTTCTCTTTCAGAATGAAAGCCTGATGTTTGCCTTCACAATCAATTCCTATTTCTTTCCATTTAGAGCTGGTAAATCTTTACTGCAAATGGCAAATGAGGTCAAAAGACATCCCAGGAGACACATCTTCTGTCTTCTACCAGATGCTCTTTGACACTCAGGGGCCTGGTGAGAATAGTCAGGAGGGAGACAGTGAGGAAAGGGTCACCACTTGCTAAAAGTTGTTTGGCTGTTTGGTTTATGATATTGGTGATTTATCACATCAGTCACTTGCTAGTTATAAATCTCTAGGAGTCCAAAAGAATAAACAGCCTTATAGATAGAAGCCTAAATTCAGAGTCTGCTCCTAGCCTGGAGTAGCATTTCTATTCTATTCCAAATTTCTGTTTCTAAAACCAGTCCAGTTTTATGTTTTTATAAGTAAGTTAGAAAAAAATATAAGAAGCATGTTCAGGTAACATGGAAATAGAAACACTGGTAAATATGCTGCAGGAAAGCATCAAAAATCACAATATCTCAATATGCTGAATTACGGGAATAATCTAAAAATAACAACAAATGTGTTGTTCTTTACATTTTGAAAATTAATGTTAATAACTACCATTTATTGAGAGTAAAAGGTATTATGCTAATCCAAGATAGCATGCTAAGTACACACATAAAACATCTCTTTTAATCATAGTAACCCCCTCAACAGTTATTTACTGGCACTTACTATGAACCAAGCTCTACACTATGTGCTTAAAATACATCCATGAACAAAACAGATAAACATCTTGGCCCTTATACAGGCCTAGAGGTGAGTATCGATACTGTCATTCCCATTTTTTGAATGGAGAGGCAAAGAAAGAGATATTCTGTAAATCAAAGTTCTCAGAGCAAGGGAAGTGGCAGTAAATGGATTCAGTCCATTTTCTCAGTATCGTTCAAGTTAATTTTTAACAAAGCAAAATAATTGCATAGAAAAGAGAAGAGGCAACGTACAACATTTGTGAAATAGACAAATATAAATGAGCAAACTCAACAAGTGTCAATATTTTAATGAGGTTGCGAAGGATCTACAAAGACAATAACTATGAAATAATGTTTAAAGCACTAGGTTTGAAGCTAGACAAACTTGGTTTCAAATCTTGGCATCGCTGTTAACTAAATGTGTGACTTTTGGCACATGCTTTGCTTCTGTGGTCTCGGTTTCTTCAATTGTAAAATAAATATACATGAAATCAGGTGAGGATTAAATGAGGTACTATGTAATATTCTTAGCACAGTTTCAAGCACATTTTAAGTGCACATACATGGTCGCTATTCATCCTGTGCCATCTAAGGGTTGATCTGGCATTCCATACTCTTTGACATGTGGTCCCTAAATTTAGTATGATATTTCCTTTTATTACACTGAAAAAGAACACTCTAATTTCCCTAAAAATCATTAAATCACCAAAAAATGTTTCAGTATGGCTCCAACTCTTTAAAATCATCTGCTGTCCCTTGTTCATTCAGATGACAGCTCCATATAAACTGTTACATAAACAAACACACAAAAAATACCCACAGATTGCAGCTGAATATAAATCTGCTTTCTTGTTTCTAGATTTCTTTTCTGTTATTTTAGCCCAACTCATGGCTATGGAGGTCAACACCATCTGAGTTGATACTAAAGTATTTTTTTGTTACATACCTAGACTAATTTATAGAGGCCATCTGTTAAGTTCTGACTGACACTAAAAAGTTAATGATTTAAAAATAAAAGAACCAAATTTAAATTCCAATGTGAAATTCCCAGTGCTCCTCATAGACTGACTATCAATAGAAATAAATGACAGAAATTACATTAATGACCACCTGGTGTTTTCTGGCCTTGCTTGATACCAGGGGCATATATTATCAAACTAAGAAATGGAATTTAGTAGATGTGCCATCTCACAGTTGAAGCTTATTTGATCTTATGTTAGGAAAATATCTTCTTTAAAACTCTTTCTATTGATCAAATGTCATTGAGAGGGTTTCTAGAAATTACTCATCTGACAAGAAAGAACATCTTATTTCTTTTTGTAAAGCATATTTTTAAAAAAATCCTGTGATAAATTTCAGGGAAAGGAATGAAAATAAAGAAGAATACTGCTCCTCTTACACAGATGCAACCTCAGCTATGATATTTCTGAACAGAAGCCAGTTTAACAGGAAACAATGAAATATCTACTTTCCATCTACTAATCTAGGTATATAATAGTATTTCCCAAACTACTTTTCCAGACCATAGTGCTCTCAAAGTATCTCCATCAACTATCTTCAAAGTTTAAATATCTTAAAAAAAATAGTATACTAGCCTAATAATAAGACTGTTGAGTGGCATCAGATAATTGGACAGAAATTGATACTTAGAAGTGGGTTGCGGTCATAACTCATACCTAAACCATGTTCTTATCTTGGAAGATAGCAGTAAGCAGAAGCTGAAGATGTTGGTGTAAAATGGAAGAAACGGAGGTTATAATTTTTGGAGGCTGGCAAAAAAGCAGTACTTGCTATGTTGTAATAGAAAGTTTGGCTACACCAACACCTGCAGATAATGTGAAAAATTGAAAGAGATCATGGATCTGGCTAGAGATTTTCAGGCAGAATATTTAAAGTGCCAAATGCTCCCTCTAGATGTCTATGATTAAGCTCTGCATGCTGCCTTCTCTTGTCTGGAACTGTAAGTAACCTTCTCTTGTCTGGAACTGTAAGTAACAACAACAAAAACTTGCTTTTCTTCTGAGTGTCATTGTGTTGTGTCCTGTCATCAAAACAATTTTTAAATCGTATGAAAATAGGTGTCTGTCTGGCTCCACCTGGGATGGCTAGTCTCTGTGCCATGTGGTCTTGACATTCTCCAGCAAGCTAGCCCAAACTTCTTGCTATTATAGCGGCAGGATTCTGAGAGTCACAGCTGGCTTGAAACTGTCATATTGCCTCTTCCATTGCTTTCTGTTGGTTAAAGATGTCATAACATCACTCCATCTCAAGGGTTAGGGAAAAGAGTCCACATCTTGATGGGAGAAAGCTGCAGAGTCACGTTTCAAAGGCCATGGGTAAGGAAGAGTTGAAGAATTGGGGCAATTTTGCAATCAATCAACAAAAGAGGTTTTGATTTTGGTAATTATCAAAACATCATTTAAAGGCATATGTGATGAATAAGATAGCCCATCAATTTAGATAGTACCTTTCCAGGTTAACAAACAAACAAATAAATTGTCTGTGATTATGGCTTATGTACTTGCATTGCCCATAACTGAGACAATTCCAAACCGCAAATATGTTTTGAGACTTAGCTATCTTGGTTTTATGAAAAAGTTTTCAAGAATCTATTCTGCTTGCTACTTGCATTTTTCATAAAACTTTTGCAGAAATGAATTGTCATTGGTGATATACCTCACTGAAAATTAAAAATTACAGCAGAAAATCAAAAACAATTGTTAATGTATTGACCTCCTATACTCTGTACAGCATTTCAAGGGGGGTTATACTTTATCAATAAATCAACAAATTTTATTAAAAGCTTATTCTTTTAGTTCATTTTTTGTGTCTCTAATAACGTTGAACACTTTGTGAAAAACTAATAGTTTATTGTTTTTTGTATGTGGAGGTGGAGCTAAGGTGCATGAAATTGAGTGAATCATCTGTTCAGGTCATACTAATGTCAGACTCTTTAGGGAATTACTTTATTATTTTTCATCCATTGTTCCCATCTCTTCCTATAATATAATATTGTGTGTGCATGTGCATGTGTAGATAGATAGATAGATAGGTAGGTAGGTAGGTAGATAGATCAATATTATATTCCTAGTGATTTTCTGGCTGTATGTTTTTCAATTTATAAATATGACACCATAGTATAAATTCTATTATGTTTCCTTCTTTTTTTACTCATCATTTTGTTTTTTGAGATCTAGTCATGTTTTTGTGTATAAATTTAACTCAGAAGTTCTGATACCTTACCCCAAACAATGCTGTGATGAGTAATCAACCTCACTCTCCTAATGGAGAGTGAAAATTTAACAGAAATGGATACCCAGGGCCATGATTGCTAGGTAGTGAGGTACATGTGGGGCAGTTATGTTCTCTTCTATTTTTCACTCTTGGTCTGCTCAGGCTACCATGATAAAATACCATAGACCAGGTGGCTTAAACAAGAGAAATTTATCTTCTCACCATTCTGGAGACTGGAAGTCCAAAATCAAGGTGCTGGCAGAATTAGTGTCTGGTGAGAACTCTCCCTTTGGGTAGCAGACATTTGTTTTCTCTGTGCTCATAAGACCTCTCCTTTATGCGTGCACAGAGAAAGTGAGGGAGCTCTCTGTGTCTTTTCTTATAAGGACACTAATCCTATCAGATTGGGGCCCCACACTTATGACCACATCTAACCTTAATCACTTCCTTAGAGGTCCCATCTGTAGATACAAACACACTGTGGGTTAAGGCTTCAACATTATGAATTTAGTGGGTACACAAACATTCAGTCCATAACAGCTTTTACTTTGTATTATATTTACTATTCCCTCTGAAACAGTGTCTCAGTTTTAACAGTAAATTATATGGTCATGTTAGGTATATGCATACGTAAATTCTCTAAGTCTTGTTAAATTATGCTCTAAATACTCTATTGGACACTTCTACCAAAAGTAGATTCCTTGTTCCTCCACATTTTATAAGGAATTTTTATTACCTGATTTTTGATTTTTTGCCACTTTTACTTATTATGATAGGCATTTTGGAACTGAATATTATGTCCTTTAGTTTATAGTATAGTCATTTGTGACAATCTCCATTTAGAGCTGATAAGTAAGGGTGTAATAGTATTAATAGTTTATTGTCACAGATATTAATAGGAGCCCTACATGCATTAAATTGTTAATATACTATAGCAAATTAACATTTGATAAATGAGCTCTATTCTTATTGTGTAAAATAGAAGACACATTTTAATGGAACAAATATCTTGCAGTTGCATGATTTTGAGCGACATACTTAACCTCTCTAAGCCTGTGATTTTGTACTCATCTGAGGGATATTAATAAATACCTGGTAGAGAGCATTAAATGAAATCACACAGAGAGAGCCAATGGGCTACATAGTAGGTCGTCCATAAATGTGGATTCTCTTCCCTCTGTCTGGAAAGTCTCTACTGACAGCAGGACAATGAATGACTTTTCACATTTTCTTCTGGCTCTTAATCCTCTTTCATTTCCAGATTGCTTTTTCTTCCTCTCAAGAAATTTTATTTTAGTTTTCAGCCTTCTCTTTGAAAGACATGGCTTTGATTCATGCTTGATTTCTTCAATCCCAAAGCAACTTGAGGGGTTTAAGTCTCTTACAGTTGGGAGCTGAGAAAATGATAAGAAAAAGCCACACTAACTGCTCTGGAGGCGAGCTTCTCCTGGGGCAAAATCCTCTCTCGGCTGCAGAGTTTCATATCTGCATTGCTGTTTGTAAAAGCAGCTAGATCAAGCCTCCTTTGAGACACTGTTAAAAAGACATGGCTTTTGGTGAACCAGGTACTCTTCATAGAGCAATGATCTGTGTCCCAGGAGGAGGAGGCAGCAGGAAAGGACAAGTGGGAGCTGGAAGGGATGAGGGTGTGGAGGGGGTGGCTGACTGAAGCATTTGCTAGGGCGATACCTGCAGGGCAGGTATGCAGATGAGTTTCGGCAAAATGCCTTCTGCCCACCTGAGGTCTTGGGTCTGGCCAGACTGTCAGCGAAATCTTCCATCTCTACCAAGTGCCTTTCAGAGATCTTTGGCACAGGGTCTATTTTGTCTTGTCAATTTTTATCCAAATAAAGGACCTTTGCAATGACAGGCATAGTTGAAAGTTGACATATATCAATTTAGATAAATGATCAGTTTTAGAAAAGAAAAATTGATGGCTCCCCTATAGACCTAAGCAGGTAGTCAAATAGAGGAATATGGGCTTGTAGGGATATTGGTTTCAACAGTAACTGCTTTGCTTGCCTCAGTCTACTCAGTTCGTCCTCAGGCCCTGCCATGCTGACCCCACCAACTATCAAACCTTTGACATCAATCCTTTGCCAGCTTCTGAAAACACAAAAGCATAGAAGAATAATACTTATTTCCAACATGTACCTGTGGAGGCTTTTTGTTATTACTCTGCCTGAATGGAACACATATGTAACTTGTGGAGTTTAGGTCATGATTTAATGTATACAGCCAAACTGTCTCTGTCCACATTAGATACTTTTTAAACAATTAATTAATAAAGGACCACTTACGTAGTAAAGCTGGTGTAACAAGGTGGGTTGACATTACTTAGTTGACTGATTATGAGGTTCTAGTAAAAATATATATATTAATAATATACTATATAATATATATGATACATATAATATATATTAATGTATATATCCTATACAATTACAGTTTAGGATTTCTCTATTTAATTCTGTTCCTGCACATATTTGTTATAGCTACTTGTGAAAGACAGTAACTTTCTTTTAATAATCACAGAAACAAAGCTAGACATCATGACTATGTAAGAACCACAATTAAACTACCTTGTGTTTTCTTCTATGTACATTTTGGATTTTGAAACTTTGAATGAATCAGCAGAGGAGAGGTTAAAAATTGCTATGGTTTTAATTGCTTTCCTATTTTTTTCCTTTAACCAGATTGTCTGTTTATTAGAACTGATTGATTTGAATTGATGAGTTTTATCGATTTTTGCCATGCACAATTTAATTTAATCAAATTGCCTTGTTCCAAGATGTGAAAATGAGTTTTATTTTCTAATCCAATTAGGGGGAGCTTATAGGATGTTGTTCACATAAGAACTGGAGAATAACTAATTTGCTTGCCAGTAGCTGAAGCAAACAATATATAGAATACTCATGGTGCAATCCCAAATGGTACAAATAACCTGTGCCTAAAAGTTTCTGAAATAATGTTATTTTTAGGGAATGGTGTATCATAGAAAATGACCAGCCAAAGTTATGTGCACTAAGGAATTTGCACTATCATAGGACCCAGGAATCTGAGTGGTGACTCAAGTTCTAAGAGTCAGCCAGTCTGAGCCTCAAAGTCATAAAATCAGCCCTAACATTCTTTTTTGTTTTTTTATAATTTATATTATTTTTATTAAGGTTGGTTGAATCAGTGATATGGAAAAATGACTGGAAAGTTATAGGAGGATTTTTGACTATGCAAAGGGTCGGAGCCCCTAACCCTCTTGTTGTTCAAGGATCAACTTGTGTATACACACACACACACACACACACACAGAGTTGTACAGCAGAAACTAACACATTATAAAGCAATTATACTCCAATAAAGATGTTTTTAAAAAGTAGATATAGTTGTAGGTCATCATATATAAACCACATGGTAACCATACTTTAAAAACCTACACTAGATACGCAAAACTAGGGAGAAAGGAACACAAGCAAGCCCTAATATTCTTAAGGCTTCCAAAGGCATAACCTGGAGGGAATGCCCTTTTCCTTTCCTCCCACTCTGTACTCCCATACAAATCCCTTTCTAAAGCTGACCACATGTCTACTTTAATCTGATTTTCCTCATAGAAAAATGCCAGGTATTGCAGTGCTTATGGAAAACCCCATTATGATAAAATCTATTACAGCATCCATTTTTACCTAGAGATTACAGAGGGCAATTCTCTGTATGGTGTCAAATATTTCTGAAAAGTTCTTTTCAGATTTTAGCTCAGCTTAGTTGTTGGGTAAAATATTGATTCACTATCAAACTGGTCTTGATTTATATGCTATTTTTAGTTAAACCCATACATAACTATGATCAATAAAGACAATTTTCCTAGGTTTTGTGTGAAGTCAATCTCACACAGTAGGTCAGTGAATCACAAGGAAACATCCTGAGTGTAAATATTTTTTCTCTAAATGAACAGATATTTATTATCGTGTAATCGTTTTTTCTTTATTTAATTTTCAAATGAAAGGACTCAGAAAGTATAGTATCCATCTAATATTGTTATAGCTAGTAAACATAGATATTTACCATTTTGTTTAAGCATTTCTTAAAAACTTCTCAAACACCTTAATTTGCCATTGTTTTTTGCATTTCTCTTATTTGTGAGTGGAGCTGAGCATCTTTTCATCTAGTTAAGGGCCACTTTTCTTTCTGTGAGATGTCTACTTATAAGTGATATCCTTACACAAATTCATTAATGTTAAATGTTTGTCAGGATATAGATATGCAATGATTTCAGTACACTGACTTTTTTAGCCATCAACCATGATAAGCTTTATTTTTATTTCCATAAGTAGTGTGTAGAGTCTCTAGAACTTTTGTATTGTCATTTGCAAACAATGACATTCTTGATTTTTTGTTTTCCTGGTTTGCTTCCATTCCTTACAATTTTGATTTATTCCTTTTGTCTTATTATAGCAGAAGAAATTCCAGGAATATGGTTAATGGGAGTGGAAAAGAATAAACCAATCAAAAATTGATACTGGGGCAACCTGTTAGCATATGGAGAAGACTAGTTGGAAACCTATTTTGCCATAAATTAATAATTAATTCCAGATGGATGAAAGAGCTAATTGTGAGAAAAGTGAAATTGATAGAAGAAAATAGAGAGCAATATCTTTAAGAACTTGGTCTAAGGAAGGGTTTTGTAAAGGATAGTGGAAAATATAATCCACATGAAAGAGAAAGTTAACTTTTTATATTAAAATGTAGAATTTCTCTGTATCCATGCACAAGAGGCTCCATGAGCGAAACAAATGAGAAAAGGTACCTGCACACCAGATCCATACACAGAATTATTATTATTGAGTGTCTATTATGTGCCAGGCATATGCAGAGTTCTAGGTACAGAGCAGTTAACAAAAGGGACAAAAATTCTTGCCCTCATGGAACTGACCTTCTAGTCCTATAGCTGGTGTGACATAAAATCAGGATTTGAACCTATTTCTGCCAACTCTAAAGGTCATGCCTTATGAAATAATAAATACACTGACATTCAACATTTATACATTACTTTATAAATATTGTGAGCTTGGTTAATATGGGTTCATCCCTGACCATTGGATCCATGCTCTTAGAACAAAATCTGAACTTACAAAGATCAAGCTCATGCTATGATGAATTCTTTAAAATAAAAGTAATCTTCAAAGAAGTCAACCTTTCCAGAAAATAACCAATCTTGTAATATATAGAGGTAGAAATGTATCAGAAACTCCTGTAAATCAGTAAGAAAAAAACAATAGAAAAATATGCAAACTACAGGAATAGGCAATTGACTTATAAAGTATAAATAATCATTAAATATAAAACATAACTTATCTCACTAGAAGTCAGGTAACTTGACATTCAAAGCAAAATGGGAAATTAATTCTTACTCATTCAATTGGTAAAACGTAAAGTCAGACAATTCAAACATTGGAGAAGATGTGGAGCAATATGAATTTTTACACACTGATGAGAGTGCAAATTACACATCATGCTTGGGAGAGAGCAGATGGCTAATATCTAATAAAGCTGTAGCCACCTGTATCTTATGATCCAACACAACCAATTCTACATGTATAGCCTAGAGACATGTACATAAATGCTTATTGGAACACTGTTTATAGGAAAAACTGGAAAAAAGAGCAACTTAACTGTCCATTAAAAGAAAGACAGTATGGTACTGGCACAAAAACAGAAATATAGATCACCAGAACAGGACAGAAAGCCCAGAGATAAACCCACGCACATATGGTCACCTTATCTTTGATAAAGGAGGCAAGAATATACAATGGAGAAAAGACAGCCTCTTCAATAAGTGGTGCTGGGAAAACTCGACAGCTACATGTAAAAGAATGAAATTAGAACACTCCCTAACACCATACACAAAAATAAACTCAAAATGGATTAAAGACCTAAATGTAAGACCAGACACTATCAAACTCTTAGAGGAAAATATAGGCAGAACACTCTATGACATAAATAACAGCAAGATCCTTTTTTGACCCACCTCCTAGAGAAATGGAAATAAAAACAAAAATAAACAAATGGGACCTAATGAAACTTAAAATCTTTGCACAACGAAGGAAACCATAAACAAGATGAAAAGACAACCCTCAGAATGGGAGAAAATATTTGCAAACAAAGCAAGTGACAAAGGATTAATCTCCAAAATATACAAGTAGCTCATGCAGCTCAATATCAAGAAAACAAACAACCCAATCCAAAAATGGGCAGAAGGCACAAATAGACATTTTTCCAAAGAAGATATACGGATTGCCAACAAACACTTGAAAGGATGCTCAACATCACTAATCATTACAGAAATGCAAATCAAAACTACAATGAGGTATCACCTCACACCAGTCAGAATGGCCATCATCAAAAAAATCTATAAGTAATAAATGCTGGAGAGGGTGTGGAGAAAAGGGAGCTCTCTTGCACTGTTGGTGGGAATGTAAATTGATACAGCCACTATGGAGAACAGTATGGAGGTTCCTTAAAAAACAAAAAATAGAACTACCATATGACCCAGCAATCCCACTACTGGGCATTTACCCGGAGAAAACCATAATTCAAAAAGTTATGTAGCAAAATATTCATTGCAGCTCTATTTACAATAGCCAGGACATGGAATCAGTCTAAGTGTCCATCGACAGATGAATGGGTAAAGACGATGTGGCACATATATACAATGGAATATTACTCAGCCATAAAAAGAAATGAAATTGAGTTATTTGTAGTGAGGTGGATGGACCTAGAGACTGTCATACAGACTGAAGTAAGTCAGTAAGAGAAAAACAAATACCGTATGCTAACACATACATATGGAATCTAAAAAAAAATTGGTTCTGAAGAACCTAGGGGCAGGACAGGAATAAAGACACAGACGTAGAGAATGGACATGAGGACATGGGGAGGGGGAAGGGTGAGCTAGGACAAAGTGAGAGAGTGGCACTGACATATATACACTACCAAATGTAAAACAGATAGCTAATGGGAAGCAGCCACATAGCACAGGGAGATCAGCTTGGTGCTTTGTGTCCACCCACAGTGGTGGGATAGGGAGGGTAAGAGGGAGACACAAGATGGAGGGGATATGGAGATATATGTATATGTATAGCTGATTCACTTTGTTATACAGCAGAAACTAACACAACATTGTAAAGCAATTATACTCCAATGAAGATGTTAAAAAAAAAAAGAAAGATAGATATATACATTATACTCAATTCATCTAATGAATAATAGGTAGCAATGATCATTGAATAGCCTGGCACTCTTTCTATCAACAAAGATAAATCTCACAAACATAATTTAGAACAAAGACATAAACTGGAAGAAGCTGCATTCAGGGTTCTATTTTGTGAATTTAAAAATGTAAAACATTATATTGATTATGAATTCATACATATTTAGTAAATATAGAAAAAAGTATGAGAAACTCCAAATTATGACAGTTACCTTCCTTTTGAAAGAGGAAGGTAAATCCAATTGAAATAGTGAATTAAAGAGGTTTCATGTGATTTTTAAAATTTTGTTTCTTAATCTGAGTAATAGGAATGCATATTTATACTTATATACATGTATACTTATACTTGTATATTTATACTTATATACATGTATAATTTATATCATTCTCTACGCATGTTGAATGTCTAAAATATGTCATGGTATTTTAAACTTATAAAATAGTGGATTTCCCCCCAAATTTGTTTTTCTTTTTCTTTTCTCTTCCTAATACAGATGGATATTAATGTTGCCCTTGAAAAAAACCAGAACATACCCAAGGTTATCCAATGCAATATTCACTGCTCCCTTTCAAAATAAACCATTTTATCCAAAAGAGTAGTGATATATGTTCTGAAAGAATAATTTTATACCCATGCTATTAATCTCTAGTGTATAGCCAAACATATGGGAAATTTTTCAAAATACCCTTGGCTAAACCTCACAGGAGGCCTATCAAGTAAAAAACCCAAGGATGGATTCTTACTATAAATATGTTGAAAAACATATTCCCCAGGTGTCTCCAAGGTGGAATCCCAATTGTGAACAACTGATTAATGTGACCAACATCCAATTATGCAAAGTTAAATTACCTGTACTTAAAATCATCTTTGTGTGTATTTGAAGATTTTTGCTGGATGCAACACAATTATTTTATTTTATTTTTTTTAACAACTTTATTGGGGTATAATTGCTTTACAATGGTGTGTTAGTTTCTGACCATTATTATGTTAAGGGCCATACGTAGAAAGAACAGCCTAGAGAAATCAACATACTCTATGTATGCTTTTGTTCTATTTCCTGTACTTCAGTGCCCTTTTTACACAGCAAAATATGCATAGAATATACTTCGGAGACGATTTCACCCTAAGAACAGGTGTGCTTTAGAATTATTAGAATTTTTGGCAATTAATATCTCATTCTGATAATACAACTATTGATTTATTGACCTTTTATTCGTCGTTTTTAGTAGTGATTGATGACTTTGTTTTTCTAATTTTATGAATTGTAATTTCAGGGCCAGTAATAAAGCACTGATATATAATTTATGGTGAAAAAATAATCGGTAACCTCTCCACAAGATGAATACATTTAAACCTCAGAAAACTTAATTCACTTTCCTAGCCAAGTAAAAAATTAAGGAATAGAAAATAACACATTTTCGCTTCATGTTAATCATTTAGAATCACTAGGGGGACAAAACCCATTACCCTTTTCTTAACTGTCTAAGTTCACAGAGTTTCAAAGGAACAGCTACTTATTCACATTCAGCCCAGAAGCAGTTTCACCATAAAGGTGATGGAAGTTTGTACCTAGTTGCACTTCAGCTGGAAAAAAAAAAAAAATTCTCCTTTAGTCCTGTTTGATGTTCTGTGTTTTAAGAGCAAAAAATCCTCTTCACTGAAAGTCTTATCTTGTCAGTTAATTTTTTATTGCTGAATAGTTTTATGTTTAAACAATGTTTCTTTGGGAGGCATTGTACATGGGCCCTTAGTGACATCAAATGCAAAATGATAGCAGATGAGATGACACACATCCAACATGAATTGGGAGCAAGATGTCATCAATTCCTCCTAATAACTTTGAACTACAGTTTTGAACATCTTTCCAAAAGCGAGATGGGGGAAAAGAAGCATGTAAAGCCAATATCATCCTTTGGGAGACATATATAATTTAGGGGAAGGAAAAGAAAGAAGTTTCCACAGAACAAAGCCAATAACAACAATGACAACAACAATTGATAAAAGATAAATTGTCAGAATAAAAGGAGAACTAGGAAAGAGAAACGGCTCAGAAGTCACAAGAGAACATCAACAAACAAGCATCGGGGTGAGAATGAAACAGCATCCACCACAAGTCGGCTACAGCCGAGGTGTTTCCTATGTATTCTATCAATTTATCATTATGTTATCTAACTGTGTGGAAGGTAATCTTTTTCAACACATAGATGATAAAATTTGGGTTTCGGTAAGACTCTCAAAATCTGTCTAAATAAAAAATATAATGTGTCATTTTATTTATTCCTTCCATTCATGTGAGAAAAAAGGAAACACCAGTAATCAATTTCTGGCTTTTCAAAGAAAAGCCTCAAGTATTTATACCATTGAGAAAACAGAAATATCCATTTAAATGTTATTTCAGGGCTTCCCTGGTGGCACAGTGGTTGAGAGTCCGCCTGCCGATGCAGGAGACACGGGTTCGTGCCCTGGGTGGGAAGATCCCACATGCCGCGGAGCGGCTGGGCCCGTGAGCCATGGCCACTGAGAAATATCAGAAGTCTGGGGGTTTTACAAAGTCTCCTTACTGGATTTAAACTTCTTAAGAATAATGCTTTGATGCAGAATATTATCTGTTTTTCTTGCAGAGGTAATATTTTGTCTTATCTTTTATAGCCTTTTTTTTTTTTTTAAACCAGCAATTAGAAAGGCTTACATTTCAAGACTAAGAACTGGAATTTTACTGATTAGCCCCAAGAGAAAAAGAAGATGCCTGGAAAACGCAACTCTTATGACACGGAAAGGAAAAGGTCAGAACAGGATAAATAAGAAATGGCATGTGGAGGGTGTAATACTTTAGATCTGTATTGTTTTGCATCTATATAAGTACCACACAGTCAGCATCTGTAAGTGATAGAACTGTTTGGAGACCTATATCAGCCTGAAGCCAAGGCTTATGTTGCCTCAATCATCCTTTGGCCTCTCACATCCAAGGAGGTATTCAGTGGATATCACCCAGAGAATGTAAGATCAATGAAAAAAAAAAGAGAGAGAGAGAGAAAGTGTCACAAATTTGGCACAGAGGAGACAATAGTGAGGAAAGAAGTTAGATTCATAACAAAGAGCAAATAGGAAAAGAGTAGAAACTATAGTTTTATCAAAATGACCTAGTACAATAACTGAAAACACACCCCAAACCTAAGAAATGCTGGATATCATGTGAAAATTAATGCATAGCTGAGCTTGCAAGAAAGAAAGGAAAACACAAAGATGACAGAAATTAAGAAGAAATGAAGAAAAGTGGAAAGTAAAATGAAGTGATAATGTAGCAGCCGTGGTCTTTATCCAGCTTGGGAAACCAGGGGCATGGATTTTAACTTTCTTTAGGAATAGATCTTGAGCACACATGAGGTCAAGATTTGAAGCTGGGCCACATTCAATAAAGTTAGGACCTTAAAGGGCTTGACACTCAGTAAAATGTTCACTAGGAAGAACTCTAGTCTTCACACAGGGTGATAACAAGAAGCTCCTTTGTCTCTGTGAGGGCTCTTGGTGAGAAAGATTAGTGCCCTGAGGAAATACAGAACTCGAGGCCCATGTCTCATATGGGTCTAAACTCAGATTTCTTATATATAAGTAGAATGGAAAGCCCCATACCAAGGAATAATTTAAATATTTTTCTTGAGTTGCTGATAGCCCAAGGGTTCCTAGAAGAACTACTTTCAAAACCCCTCTGAAGTAAAATACTCATAACTAAGACCACAAGGAATTCACAAATGAAAAAAAAAAGTTCACTGAAAATGAACCCAAAATAAAAAATGAAGAAACAATCTACATATGAAACACTAGCAAAATCAAATCCTGGAACTTGAAGCACTAAAGGGGCATCATTGTAAAAGAATAAAAATACATGTTAAAAAATTATTGAAGAGTCAAAACCCTAAGAAATGGGTGATATATGAAATTGGACACCAGCTGAGGAGGTAGCTATTGAACTGGAAGTTAGACTTGAGAAAAATTAACAGAACGATGTGCAATGAATCAAAAAGATTTTTAAAATATAGAAAATATTTTTAAAAATATCATCCAGAAGTCTGGATGATAGGTTTTAACCCATTAATAGTAGCTTTTTAATGAAAAAGAAGAGTCTATGACTAAGAGTGAGAGCAAAAAAGAGAGATATTTGATAAGAAAAAGGTTTTTTTCAGAAAATTCATGAAAGAAGAGAATCCTCAGATTCAAAACTATCAATATCAAGTAAGATAAAAGTAAGGAGAGTGAGGAAAAGCAAAAGTAAGAAAAAAATTCTTTAAAAGGAACTAAATTAAAAGAAAAATGTATCCATAAAGGAATGATACTTTCATTGAATACAAGCTTCATAGTAGCAAAAACATATGAGGGAAGACACTCTCTCTTATGTGCTGAGAGAAAATTGTCCAACAAAAACTAAATATGCAACTAAATCATCATCCAAGAGTAAGGGTATATAGACAAATATAGGTGGAGATAATTTACCATTTTTGACCCTCACTGAAAGAATAAATAATGGATAGACTTCATGAAGAAGGCATTTGAATCCAGAATGAGGGAGAGAAATGCCAGACACATGGGTAAACAAGGAGATAAACAAGCATTAACTGGGTAGCATAACAATACTTGTTACAGAAGGAGTTATATAATATCCTTCTTCTCCATCTGAATTGAAATACCTTGACAAATATTTTAAAGATTTGGGCAGATCGAGATCAAAACAACAGTTTTCAATAACCAGTATATCTTGGAATATATGGTTCAGGTGTAGAACTAGACCAGCTTGAAAATCTACTCTGAAACAAACTTACTTCTCAAAATGGTAGCCACTCCAAGATTTACAACCAGCCAAGAGCAAGTGTACATTTTCAAACAGCCTAAAGCCAAAGAGAAGAAGAACAAGGAGCATATCAGACCATGCTCAACTCCTTCTCCCAAATTCACTAATCAGATGACTTACCACTTCTCTCAGAAGGTATACCAGCAAGATAAATAGAAGTTATGTGGCTGTAACAAATAATGCAGAAATCTCATTGGATTACAGTAAGAAAGCTCTATTTTTTTTATCTTATAAAACCCACTGTTGTTCAGCTGTAGACCTACTCCATGACTTCACGCCTGGTCTCACTACTGGCTGATGGAGAGGTGCCTCTTCGGCTGAGAAGGTAAATAAATGCAAACCACATGATCGCTCTTCCACTGGGAAGCTGCACAAGTCATACCTATTTATAGTCCATTGGCTAAAATTTCACACAGCCAAACTTGATCTGAACAAATACAAATCCTACCAAAGGAGGAATGAGTGAGGAAGTAAGGCAAGAAACACTCCCATAGTGTCATTCTGTCCACATAGAAAGAAGGAACCAGAAGAAGATAATAGTGAAATTTTATATGCATGTTGATGTGTGGGGAGGCAGGTGGTTATAAAGCAAGATGAGATTAATGTTCCACAGAGCTACCATGACCCTGCAATCCCACCCCTGGGCACAGACCCGGAGAAAACCATATTTCGAAAAGATACATGCACCCTAGTGTTCACTGCAGCACTGTTCACAATAGCCAAGACATGGAAGCTACCTAAGTGTCCATCGACAGATGAATGAATAAAGAAGAAGTGGTGTGTATATATATATATATATATATATTCTATATATGTTCTATTCTATATATTCTATTGTGTGTGTGTATATATATATACACACACACACAATAGAATACTACTCAGCCATTAAGAAAAAGAATAAACTAATGTCATTTGTAGCAATGTAGATGGACCTAGAGATAATATTAAGTGAAATAAGTCAGACAGTGAAAGACAAATATCATATAATATCACTTATATGTGGAATCTAAAATACAACACAAATGAACGTATCTATGGGAGTTTGGGAGTGACATATATACACTACTCCATGTAAAATAGATAACCAACAAGGACCTACTGTATAGCACAGGGAACTACACTCAATATTTTGTAATAACCTAAAAGGGAAAAGAATCTAAAAAAAAAAATATATATATATATATGTGTAACTGAATCACTTTGCTGTACACCTGAAATTAACACAACATTGTAAATCAACTATACTTCAATAAAAAAAGAACACATAATACATTTTAAATACATACAGTTCATTGTATTAATATTTCAATTACTTCAATAAAGCTGCAAAAATTCTGCTTCCTACAATTAATACACATTCTTCTCTTGCACACATGGAACATTCTGAAAATTGATCATATTTTTGGACAAAAAGCAATTCTCAATATGTTTCAAAAATAGGTATTATACAGGCCATGTATTCTGATCTTAATGTAATAATGATAGAAACCAATTACAAAGAGATAAATTTAAAAACTCATACCTAAGAAATTAAAAACATAATTCTAAGTAATTAATGGTTCAAAGATAAGTCATAATAGGTAAGTCATAATATTCAAAACTGAATAATTCATAGAGTACTGCCTTTGTTAGTTTCCTATTGCTGCTGTAACAAATTGAAAAGGCTTGGTGGCTTAAAACAGCATGAATTATTATCTTACTATTTTGTATGTCAGAAGGCTGAAGTGGGTCTTAGCTAAAATCTGTGTCAGAGGGCTGTATTCCCTCCTGGAGGCTCTAGGAGAGACTCTGTTCCCTTGCTTTGTCCAGTTCCTGGAAGTCACCTGCATTAATTCATTCATGACCCGCTTCCACCCTCAAAGCCAGAAATGGCCGGTTGAGTCATTTCCATATTGCATAACCTGATTCTGACTTTCTCTCTCTTTCACTTATGAGGAGCTCTGCAATTACATTGGGTCCACTTGGCTAATCTAGAGTAATCTTCTCAACTCAAGGTCAGTTGATTAGCAAACTTAATTCCATCTGCCATGTAAACTTCCCCTTGCTATGCAATATAATATATTCACAGGTTCTAGGGACTAGAGTGTGGATGCACCACCTTTGGTGGGGGGCAGGGAACACTATTCTGCCTACCCCACAGCCAAAGTATTAACTTGAGGGGAAAGTATAGACTTTAAAGTACAGACTATAAAGAAGAAAGGTCAAATTTTGAGGTAAGCCTCCATTTTAAGAAGACAGAAAAAGAAAACCAGAAAAAGCCAAATAAATGATGAAAGGAATATTTATGACAAGGGGAAAACAATTAATGAGACAGGACACATAAATGTTAGAGAAGATCACAAAAGCTAAAGCTGCTTCTTGAAAAGAATAATAAAAATTAAAACAAAGTCTCTTGCAAATTAAATCTAGAAAAATGAACCACTCAAATAAACATTAAAGAAATGAGGAATATATAATTGATTAAAAATACAGCATAAAATGAAAATCAATAATTTCAAAATTAACAGTTTTTATAAAAAATATAACTTGTTAAAACTGGCTCAGAAACACATTTTTTAAAACCATAAACCTATAATCATTAAAGAAATTGAATCAGTACTGAGAAACCTACCACCCTCATGAACACACTGTAATGTTCTAGGCCCATAAAAATTTTAAAAGCAAGTTCAACTAAATCTTCAAGGAAGAGAGAATTTTCAGAGAATTGAAAAATAGGTAATATCGCTCAAACTCATTTTATTAGGTCAGTGAAATTTTGGCACTCCAATCAGAGAAGTCTGTAGAAAAAGGAAATTTAGAATACAGATCACTTCTTAAAAATTAATATAGACACAAAAATCTGTATCAAAAAACTAAAGAAATGTATGAAATCATAGAATGTATTGAAAACTTTGTTTCACAGGAAAGCAAACAGTATAACGTTAGAATCTCTATTATAAGTCATTAATAGATGCAGAAGAAAATATAACACCCTTTTATGATCCAAACTTAGCTAGAAATAGAAGGGAGCTTATTTAATATGACAAATGATGTCCAATAAGACCTACAGTAAATAGCATATTTAAACATTTATAAGACAGAAAAATAAAACCATAATAAACCAAATTACTCCTCTAAAATTCTCAAAAGAAAAAAATACTCACTATTAAGACTTTACTCAACATATATTGGTTGTCCTTTCAAGTGCAAAAAGACAAGACAAAGAAATATAAAAGTACTGGAAAGAAAGAAAAGGTTATTTACTGACAATCTGATTGCCTTCATAGAAAATCCAAGAGATTCCACAGATAAATTAATACTATTGTTAAGTGTCAGATAGAAGACCAAAATATAAAAATCCAATAGCAGCAAATATTTACACAATTTATATAGAATATGTAATTTAAAAAAAATTAACAGAGGAACAAAGCCAAGTCAGTGTCTACGAATAAGTCTAATTAAAAATGAATAAGATCTGTATAGGAATATGTATAAAACTTTACTGTGGAACATAAATTAGGATTTATAGAGTTAATGTGCTCATATATTGGAAGACCCATGCTTATAAAGACAACAATCTGCCAGAATTAATTGGTAAATTCAGTGTTTCAAATAAAAATCCCCACCACGTTTGAGAAACTTAAAGATGAGTTTAAAATTTTAATGCAAAAATAAACAGCCATGAAGGTACAAGAAAATTAGGAAGAATGTGAAGAATAAAAGAGGATGTGTCCTTCCATATTTGAACCTTCCCTTTGATATTAATGCACCAATAGAAGAATACATCAATGGACCAGAACTGATAACCTGAAAGAGAAATTCTCAGAAGAAGCTCTTGGAATATGACAAAGGAAGCATTAAAAATCAGTGGGCAGAAGCAATCTACAGATTAAGCGCAATCCCTATATAAAAAATGCCATCCCAATGGCATTTTTCACAGAACTAGAACAAAAAATTGCACAATTTGTCTGGAAACACAAAACACCCTAAATAGCAAAAGCAATCTTGAGAAAGAAAAACGGAGATGGAGGAATCAGGCTCCCTGACTTCAGACTATAGTACAAACCTACAGTAATCAAGACAGTATGATACTGGAACAAAAACAGAAATATAGACCAATGGAATAGGATAGAAAGCCCAGAGATAAACCCACACACATATGGTCACCTTATCTTTGAAAAAGGAAGCAAGAATATACAATGGAGAAAAGACAGCTTCTTCAATAACTGGTGCTGGGAAAACTGGACAGCTCCAGATAATCCTAGGGGCAGGCCAGGAATAAAGACACAGACGTAGAGAATGGACTTGAGGACACGGGGAGTGGGGAGGGTAAGCTGGGACGAAGTGAGAGAGTGGCACTGACATATATACACTAATAAATGTAAAATAGATAGCTAGTGGGAAGGAGCTGCATAGCACGGGGAGATCAGCTCCATACTTTGACCACCTAGAGGGGTGGGGTAGAGAAGGTGGGAGGGAGACGTAAGAGGGAGGGGATATGGGGATATATGTATACATATAGCTGATGCACTTTGTTATACAGCAGAAACTAACACAACATTGTAAAGCAATTATACTCCAATAAAGATGTTTAAAAAAAAATCAGTGGGCAGGATGGGCAATTCAACAAGATAAATAACTATCCATATGGGTACAAGATAAAATTAGATGAATGCTTAACTGCCCTTCAAAAAACAATAATTTAACTTCGGTTAAATATTGGAAAGTTATATTCATTTCCTAGGGTTGCTATAATAAAGTACCACAAACTGGGAGACTTAAAACAATGGAAATGTATTGCCTCACATTTCTGGAGGCTAGAAATCTAAAATCAAGCTATGGACAGGGCTGTGCTCCATCTGAAGCCTGTAGGGGAATCCTTCCTTGCCTCTTCCTAGCTTCCAGTGGTTTGCCAGCAATCTTTGACACTCTTTGGCTATTAGATGCATCCCTCCTATCTTCCATCTTCACAGGGCATTCTCCTTGTGTGTCTTCATACCATCTTCTCTCAGTGAATGGTGACTATATATAGTTAACAATGCCAGTTTTGTGTATTTGAACATTGTTAAGAGAGTAGATCTTAAAAGTTCTCCTCACAAGAAAAAAGGTGTAACAATGTGAGGTGATGCATTTTAACTAACATTGTGGTAATTATTTTTCCATATATATACATATATAAAATTATTTTGTTGTACACATTAAACTAATACAATATTATGTGTGATTATATTTCAAAAAAACTGGGGGGAAAAGTACTCTTTTCAAGAAAACTTTAATTAAGTACATGGTTCTTCAAAATCTGCCGCTAAATAGCACATCTCTCTAATTCTTAACAGTTTGGGGAAAGAAGTGGTCTTTGGCTTTTTGGTATAGTGTAATAGTCAAGAAAGAAGACTTGGCAGAAAGGGAAAGACAAATACCATATGATATCACTTATATGTGGACTCTAAAATATGACACAAATGTACAATACCTATCTATGAAACAGAAACAGACTCACAGACATAGAGAATGGATTTGTGGTTGCCAAGGGGGTGCTGGGGGAGGGAAGGATTGGGAGCTTGGGATTAGCAGATGCAAACTATCTTATATAGGATGGATAAACAACAAGGTCCTATTGTATGGCACAGGGAACTGTATTCAATATCCTGTGATAAACCATAATGGAAAAGAATATGAAAAAGAACATGTATGTATAACTGAATCACTTTGCTGTACAGCAGAGATTAACATATTGTAAATCAACTATACTTCAATAAAATTTAAAAAAAAAAAAAAGAAAAGAAGAAAGAAGACTTGGGTAGCAGTTCGCCTGAGTTCAACTTCTGGTTTGGTCACTTTCAAGCTATGTGACCTTGGGCAAGTGATTTTACCTCTCTGAGCCTTGGTTTCCTCCTCATCTGTAGAATGAAATAAAAATAATACCTCCCTCATAGGTTTTATGAGGATTAAATGCACTAATATATAGAAAGAATAGAATAAGCACTCATCAAATGTTAGTTATTTTCATTATTGTGCTAGTGATTTTCATCATCCACATATACCATGAGCTATAGGCTAAAAACATATTAACAAGTAGAGGTACTAATAGACTTCTTTTAATGAAAATAAACAGAATGTCTGGACATCTGGAGAATCATCTAAGGCCATTCAAAATAAAAATGTTGTAACAACATACTGTCAAAGATAGGGCTCAGCAATCCAAATACTGCATTCCCTCCAAGTTTAATAAACAGGATAAATAATACAAGGAACCATGAGATTAAAAGGCCAATGGGAAACTTTCTCCCTCTGAGAACCATGTTATGAAGATTTTGAAAAGGGAGCCAGAGGTCTCTAAGCACATTTGTGCTTGGATACTTATTTGGTAATCAGGGTTATTGATTTCACATTATTCATGTTTAAGTTAATGGCCCAGTCGTTTGGAAGAGCCCCACTGATTCTACACTCATCAGCAAGGTGTCTATGGTCATTCACAGGCGTGCCATACATTGTGAAAACGGATCGGCTTCCACAAAGCAGTCATGCCATAGACCCGACTAAATGCTGACAAATACATAGGATAGATAATTACAAAAATACAGCCTTGGTTCCATCTGAAGAGGCACGAAGTTTAGATTACTGATACTCAAATTAGCTGAGGTTTAACACAGATCAAAAGGATACATTCTGAAAAAACAACAGGGACTCAGATAGGTGTTTGTTGCCAGTGTTTATTGCAGCATCATTCACAATAGTCAACAAAGAGTCAAAGGTGGATACAACCCAAATGTCCATCAACAGATGAATAGATAAACGAATATTATATATACACACAATATGTTATTCAGCCTTAAAAAAGGATGAAGTTCTCGGGCTTCCCTGGTGGCGCAGTGGTTGAGAGTCCGCCTGCCGATGCAGGGGACACGGGTTCGTGCCCCGGTCTGGGAAGATCCCACATGCCACGGAGCGGTTGGGCCCATGAGCCATGGCCGCTGAGCCTGCGCATCTGGAGCCTGTGCTCCGCAACGGGAGAGGCCACAACAGTGAGAGGCCCGCGTCCCGCAAAAAAAAAAAAAAAAAAAAAAAATGAAGCTCTCATATGTACTACAACACGAAAAACCTTGAAAACATTCAGCTAAGTGAAATAAACCAGACACAAAAGTACAAATATTATATGCTTCCATTTATATAAAATATCTATAATAGGCAAGTTCATAGAGACAGGAAGTAGTTAAGAGGTTACCAGGGGATGAGGAGAGAGGGAATAGAGAGCTATTGCTTCATGGTTACAGAGTTTCTCTTTGGAGTGACGACAAGTTTGGAAATAGATAATGGAGACGGTTGTACAACACGGTAAATGTAAATAATGCCACTAAATTGTACACTTAAAATGATGAAAATGGCAAATTTTATGTTACATATTTTACCACAATAAAAAAATGGAAACAAAAAAAATAGCTACAGCTCTGATGACTCATCTAGTTTCTCTCTTACCTCTGAGGGGATTGGAATTTAATTACTAAGAAATAGAATTTTAAGAACATACTATAAATTATGTTTTACTAAGATATGTTATATTTCATTATTTTTCCTCCTTCTATCCACAATTCTAGGCTTCTTTACAGAAGTAAAAATCTTGTATTATGGGTTTCCCAAAGCACAGTACAATGCCACAATAAAGGCAGCGCCATGGAGCACATCCATCTGAAGCTACAAGGCTTTATTTATAATACTTGACTTGAAGTTACCATAAAGGCGTGTAATAACAAGCCATGTTATGATACAATTCTGCCTCCATGATTCTAAAGAAGCTGCTCAATAAGATAAGCACGTCATCATGCAACCGTCTAGTGTATTCAATGTTGTCTATGTTTAAAACATCCACTTTAACATAGTGTCTTAGCGGGATACATTTAGAGTTATGAATTTCTTGTGAAAATTGTTCTCTTTATATTTCTTTGAATAGCAATAGGAAAATCAATTCTTGCCCTTTCTCTAGGAGCCGAAGAGGGAATACACTTGCAGGTGAAATAAATTGTCTTCCTTCTGTTGAAATGAAACTGTAATCTGTGTGCTCAGTGGCATATGCAAATAGATTGAAACTTGGTCACAGAAAAGTTTCTGTTCCCGACAACACCTGCTACACTTGACAGATGCTCCAGTGCCAATATCACACCAAGTAAAGCGAGACTGCAAGAAAGTAGAAACTCCCAGGGTTTTAGCTTCTTTTCTGAAGAAAAATGCCATTAACTCAGAAACTACGTTCTGAACTCAGTAAAGTGTATATAATGTTTGCACTTTGTAGATGTAGAGCATATGTGATTGCAATGATTAAAATATCATATTCCTCACTCCCTGCTTTCTGACAGACAGAAGGTCTGGTTTCTTTAATCCTATATTTGAGTTCATAACATTTCAAAATGTTTTCATTTTCCCCCTATGATTATAAAAGTAAGAAACAGAATATTTGAAAAATGTGAAATGTTTATTCCCAATCATAAGAATATCACGATGCTAATAAATGTGTATGCAAAGCATATAAACAGTAAAATGACTAGAGAAAATGCAAATAAAAAATGCATATCAGACTTTGATTTTTTCTAAAATTGAAATGAATGTAAGTTAACAAAAATGAGGTATAATATATAAGGCATACATGTTAAAATATGATTCCAAAATCTAGTGATAGTACATTAAGTCCAGACTACTGCTGCACTGATTGCAGAATAGTACATTTATATGTTCATTTTGGAAAGCATATCAAAGGTCATTTTAAAAATGTTAGACTCGTTTTAGGAAGCTGCTGGTTAATTTTGTGATGATAAACAAGCACCAGCTGTTGACTTTCTCCACAAAATTCAATCCTGGAGAAACTAGAGGAAAAAAAGAGTCCATATTCCAGAAACCAATAAAAAAAAAAAACCTGTGCAACCCATTCAGAGCATTCAGTGTGTTTTGAGTTGTTTATATCTGGAAGATAAGTGGCTATAGGCTATGAAGGAAGAGGGTGGATTGAAGCAGTAGTGAGAGGGCAGGTTGAAGTTAAGCTTTCATTCTTAACACTTTGGGGAAATATTATATACATATTGTAAAACATACAAATCATAGTGTACAGCTCAGAAAATGATTATGAATATAACTACTGCCCAGCTCAAGAGAGAAAATATTACAAGCATCAACATCAAGACAGGGAACATTACCAACATCCAGAAACCTCCCTCCTGCCCTGACCCAGTCTACTTTCCCCAGAGAGGACAACAGATTAGGTTTGGCTATTCTTGAATGTCATATAAGTAGAGTCATACTCTTTTGCATCAGGTATGTGTAGCTCAAAATTACAATGGACAGATTCAGTCATTTTATTGCATGTAGCAGTACTTTATTATTAGTATTGTTAATATTAATTTGTATTATTTATATTTCATTTATCACATTATATTTATATGCTTATTTATTATCTTATTAAATATAGCAATCGTTTATGAAATACTATATAGTATTCCGTTGTATGAATATTTAAAATCTTTTAAAATCATACATTTAATGGACATTTGGTGGTTCCTAGTTTTTGTTATTATAAAAAAAATGTTGCTAAAACCTCCTTGTGCATACTCTTTGGTGCAAATACACATTTATTATATTGAATCTATACCTAAGAGTGTTCTAACTTTTGTCTTCTTAAGGGGAAAACAAAGAATGATAAATTTAAGAAATCACAAAAAATAAATAAGACAAAAAAAATCATATAAGTTTAACTTTTTTCTAATGCATATACTTATATCCAACAACAGAAAACTTGATCACACAAATATGAAAAAAGAGCTGAAAGAATATATAATAAATAAATATAAATCAAACATATTCATACATATATCTTTTGACCTTGAGAAATAATTGAACATCATTGGAGAACTTCCATATCTGTTGTGTAAAGTGACTGGATTATATTCAGGTTCAGTGATGTTATTAAGAACCTAGCATATGCAGGTGCTTTTAACATAATGTTTGAAAATGTTTACTAATGTCTATTAAGTATGCTAGTAAGAAAGAATGACCACAGTTTAGGAGCAGACTGTGCTATATTTCTCCACTAGTGCCAGCACAGAACAGATGACCAACCCAAAGGCCACATTAGATGACATTCACATCAGAAGATGCCAGGATGGACAGATGCCTCCTCCCACTGTCATATTGCTGCAGTTAGAAATGAGTTAAGTGCTGCTCTTGGACCAACTTAAGATTTTAATAAAGTGACTAAATGTATATTTATATTCACATTAAGCTTTCCCATATTATAACAATAACCCTTTTCCCATACAATGAGAATAATCAGTTAACAGTAGAAATAGGGAAGTGACAACTTATTCCCCATTGGGTTGCACAGAGGTATCTGGTTGCCTTTCACTGGACTGCTCTAAGGCATTTTACTCATTTGTTAATAATAATAATTCATGAATACCTATTTACCCAAATTCAAATCGCTTGCACACATCTTGCCCCATATGTTACTAGCCAGGGAGGGATGGTTCCCCAGGGAAAAATCAGGATGCTGTTAACAGGGGAAGAGGAAATTGACTTTGGAACAGATAAGAAACATAGACGTCCGTAAGACTTCGTTGTTTAAAGACAAACACAAGACAATAAATAATGAAATTTATGGATACAGTTAAAGACTAATTGTGAAACATCAAATCATAAGAAATACAGAATAAAATAAGTATAAATATTTGTAAATTCTTGAAGGGAGGTGAACTCTACTGGGCTTAAAATCGATAGAGCAATCCAGGAAGGAAAGATGGATACACAGACTTCTTTTATTTTCTGTAGTCGAAATGAATGTAGCCACATTCTGCAGCAGTTGTTCATTCGTATTTTTCCTGATTTTGATGATACATTAGATATATAAAAATTTTGCATTTTTATTTAATCAAATATGTAAGTTTTATGGCTTCTTCTATTGATTTTTATACTTAAAAAACGTATCACTATTCATAGTTTATGTTTAACATTTGCAACAAACTTTTACAGTAAAATATGAAACAATATAACAGAAAAATAGAGGATGGATTAAAAATATGGTAAAATGACATAATATTATTTATCCATTATACACATTCATTTTTTGAAAAATATATATTACATGTCCACTATGAGCTACGTACTATTCTAGGCACTGTGTGTAAAACAGTACTTAAAACTAATGAAAAACATTCCATTCATAAAGCCACCATTCTGTGGAAGGAGACAGATAATAAGTAAAATAAATGTGCAAAGTAAATAATACATTGGATAGTGATAAAAGCTAGGGATAAAAATAAAGGAAAGGATGTAGCATTGTGAAAGTGAAACCTGAACAAAAATCTAAGCTAAGTGAAGGAGCAAAGCATAATTATAGCTGGGAAAGAATATTCCAGGCAGAAGACGCTGCACGTGAGTTGCCTGCATGCCTGACCCATTTGAAGACAGCAAACAAAAAGTTGGTCATAATAAAGCAAAATGAAAAACTAGTTTTACAAATTCAGTGCAAAGAACAGGGCATATATTTATGTATAGTATGTTCTCAATCATATACAAACGTGTAGAAAAAGCCTAGTTGGAAAAACAGAAAATGGTTAAAAGTAGGATTAAGGGTGATTTTTGCTCAATTTTCACTTTTCATCATTTGAATTTTTCTCTAACAGCCATAGCTTCCTTTCACACTAGAATTGTTTTTTGCTTTTTGTTTTGCAGTACACGGGCCTCTCACTGTTGGGGCCTCTCCCGTTGCAGAGCACAGGCTCCGGAGGTGCAGGCTCAGCGGCCATGGCTCACGGGCCTAGCCTTTCCGTGGCATGTGGGATCTTCCCGGACTGGGGCACGAACCCATGTCCCCTGCCTCAGCAGGCGGACTCTCAACCACTGCGCCACCAGGGAAGCCCTAGAATTTGTATTTTTAAAACTGTCTGAACAGGGATGGATTGAGCATCTGGAAGAAATGTACAATTACAAAATGTGGATATTAAAACCACACACTTAATATTAAATACCAAATTATACATGTCAACACATGCCAAGTTCTTAGTCTTATACAACAAAGGATGAACAGAGAGCCCTATCAATAAAATAATTTTCATTCTCTTCCCAGAAGAATTGCTCAGCCAACAAATACCCAGACAGGAAACTTACTGTCTCATAGTGAGAACATCAGCCTTGTGCTTAATTTAATTTATGACTTCACAGCAACTCACCAAAATTTGAGATAATGTCTTCACATTCCTTATTAGTTTACTGAAACATCTAAAAAGGCACAGTTGAGCCCTTAGCAGATGGCAAGCTTCAGTCCCTGAAATGGGATTATAGTTCTTTCTTTGCCGGGAGTTGACAGATGCACATCATCACAGGCCTCAGGGCAAAGACTGGATGCTCAGAGCTTACATGGGAACAATTGAGTTTAAAAATCACATTCCAGTTCTGCCAGCTAAATCAGTAAGTGACGACTGACAGTTGGAACTATCAAGCCATGGTTGGTCTGGAAATTGCTCTTAACCTTTGCCTTCATTTATAGACTGCCGACTCTGGAGAGAAACATCCAAAATGTGAGTGGATCAAATGGAACACTTCACAATGGCATTCTGATTAGGCTGCTATTTTTATAGATGGGTTGCCGGGGTTGTTAGATCTTAAGCTGAATCGCTTTCTTTTCACATTGTATCTCCAGCATATCACCTAGAATATAGTAGGTGAAAAACCATGTGGTGAGAACTGTTCTTTCACATGTTGGATGCCTTCAGGTAGCACACACATGTCCACAGAGAGAACGGCACATGCTGGGCAATCTAGAAGGCAAAGCAAACGTTGAGCCGAAGCCTAAACTTCAATTTGTATCGAGTGAGAATTGGACTAAGCTGGTGTTTTTGCCCTCAGTTGTGAAAATCAGCTTAATTCAACCTGGAATTACATCACCCTCACAGATTTCTGGGATTCAGCTAAGTGTCCAGCGGCACACATATAACAGATATTTTCTTCTTCTAGGTCTGTTTTTATTATAATTTGTGATGTTTTAATTATTTTTGTTGGTTTTATGTATCAGTTAGGGTAACATAGTTGCCATAACTAGCAGGGATTAATACTTTTAAAAGATTATGTTCAGTTCAAGTTTACAAGGCAGTATGGAGGTTCCTAGTCAGTAGATGGATTTCCTGCTCATAGTAATTCAGGGGCTCAGGCTTCTGCTAGCTTGTATATCTGTCCAATGCTAAGGCCCCCAAAACCCTCTGCATCCAACCTGGGAGAGGAAGACAGCAGAATAAAAATGCCCCGACTGATTCGTACAAACTCTTAAGTTGAAACCTATTCCTTCTAGTCCCATTTCATGAGTAAAACTAGTCATACAGTCATACTTGGTTCCAAGAGGGACCGGCACATGTAACTTTTTGCTGAGCAGCTTGTCTCTTAACATCTTCTGGAAATGTGGGCCATGACTGGTGAGCAGCTAATCATCTATGCCAGAGCGACTTTAATCGGGTTCTTTTCAGTATCTGGAAATCTTTAGAAGATGGTGTGTCAAAGTTCCAATCTCTTTTCTTCTGAGGTAGAACTTCATTGAGGTAGAGACTGAAGGGAAAAGAATGACTTACGACGTCTTTCCCACCATCTCAAGCCCTAGAGCTTGCAGCTGCTGGACCCGTCACTCATCTGCTCGCACAGCCTGGGAAGTAGCTATTGCTGACTCCCTCACAACACCTAGTTAGAAACAATAGGCTCCTGGCTCTTGGTGGCCTCCCCCATCATTTTCCTTTGTAGATATTTCTTCCTAGTAATGTATTTAAAATCTTTCACTGAGGCAGCTTCAAACACTGGAAAGAGCATGGGCTTTGAAATTAAACAAGGACAGGAATAACAACCTGGTTTTGAATCCCTGTTCCATTGGTTACAAGTATAGGATCTTGGCTGATTAAATGAAACTGAGCCTTGGCTTCAGCCTAGCTGAAACTGCTAATGCATCTGATCTCATCGAACCTGACACTTATTGGGCACTCAGCAAAAGGTCTCTATTTTCTCTCCTAGGAAACAATTACAGAAAATCGTTCAAAAGCAGAGGATTAGCAAGGTAAGCTTTGAAGACAGCCTTTTGGTAATGACTATACCAAAAGTCATCACTGTGGGAACCAGTACTGGGGTAGTAAAAACTGAACTATAATTGATGAATTGCTGGAGGCTCAGTGTGGACAAATCTGATAGTTAAAAACTCCAGAGGGATCCAATCATAGGGGTCCCCATATACTTGTGAGTTTTACCTCCAGAAGCTCATGCTCAGCCAGGTTCTCACAGTGAATATGAAAAATCCCTTCATACTTCAGGCAGGGAGAGGAGACGAGAAACAACTTTGAAATACACTAGAGCATTCTATTCTTAATAAGGCATGCCCTCAGGAGAAAACTGTTAACCAGAGCCTAGCCTTTTGGGCTATTATCAGAGCCTAACTGGCCTAAAGGAAAAGGAAATACCCAATTGCAGTCAGCTGTAACCTTCCACCTGGGAGAAGGGAAATACCCAACCCTAGTCCACTCTAGCTGTCCTGTCCCACCTAAGGGGCAGGGGGACTGAGCAACACTTGGAAAGTTCACATTCCAGAGACACGGGCTCAATAAGAGACTGAGTGCTAAAGAATGCTTCCCCCAACACATACCTTACCTCCACATTAATAAAGGCTTATGTAATAAATTGCTTATTTACAGCAATTCCTTTTGCCCAAAACATCATGTCCAACTATCATGAAAAAATTACAAGGTAGACCAAAAGGAAAAAAACACAATTGAGGAAACAGAGCAAGTGTCAAAACCAAACATGGCACGGAGAGAACCCAGGCAACTGTGCAGCCCATCCTATAGCTGTGCTTACAGTGGATATCCAAGCAGAGATCCCAGACAGTGGCTTTGCCCATCTATAGAGTTGAGCCGGTGGCCCCATCTGGCCAGGGAGCTTAGTGCACAGTTCTGCCTAATTTGAGTCCCCAGCCAATGAGCCTTACTGGCCATGGAATCGTTTTTATGGCCCCTCCCAGACAATGAAACAAATTCACAGCCCTGCCCAACTGCTGAGTATAGCCTCCAGTCCCACCAGATCAGGAAGCCTGACCAGAGAATCCAGGTAGCCATAAGGTCCATTCTACAGCTTTGTTCAGGCAGGGAACCAGGCCAGCACTACTGTTCAACTGTTAATTATGGCCATTGGCCTACATAACCAGAGAGCCTGAACAGTGACCCCGGATGATTGCCAAGTAATACCTGAGGGCTTTACAAATTACAAGCCCAGCTTCTGGCCCCACCTGAGCACAGAGACCTGCCAGCAACACCATCCAGTTGGGGAACACAGCCTGAGACCCCCACCTGAGCAGGGTTGATTGCCAGAGCCAATTTTGTAGCCCTGCTCCTTTGTGGAATCCACCCAGTAGCACCACCCTGCCAGGGAACATAGATTGCAAACCCCCCTGAGCAGAAGTCATTGCAGAGCCAGGCTAGTGGCCACATCTAAATGCAGAATACAGCCAGCAGCCCCACTTAATCAGGGAGCCCACCCAGAGGCCCCATTTGAATGTGGAGCCAGCAGGCCCACCTAACTGTGAAGCTCAGCTAGTAGCACCATCCCTGACCTTAGAGCATGGGCAGTGGCCTTGCTCATATAGAGACCCCAGAGCAAGCCTCACCTGCCCATGGATGTTATCAACTGACCCTTCCAAAACCCCAAGCCGAGCTGGCTGATGAAGGTCTGTCCCTACCAAAGAAATCTGTCCCTACCAAAGAAATCTGTAAAGCCTGGAAGAGGAGACTGCTTATTCAAATGTGCAGATACCAAAACAAGGATACAAGGATTATAAAGTATCAGGTAAATATGATACCACCAAAGGAAACTAATAAAGCTCTGATAACGTGCCCAAAAGAAATGGAGATTTATGAACTGTATGACAAAGAATTCAGAATAATCTTCTGCTATCAAAGTTAAGTTGTTATTACCTTAAAATAGGATGTTATAAATATAAGATATTTTATGAATACCTCATGGTGACTACAAAGGAAAAATGTGTAGTAGATATACAAAAAAATTATGATAAAGGAGTCAAACACAAAAAGCCATCAAATCACAAAGGAAGAGAGCAAGAGAGGAAGTAAGGAACAAAGGATCTATAAAACAGAAAACAATAAACAAAATGGCAGTAGTAGTCCATACCTATAAATAATTACTTCAAACATGAGTGGATTAAGTTCTCTAATCAAAATGCATAGGGTGACTGAATGGATTAAATAAAAAGGAGTCAACAATATGCTGCCTACAAGACACTCACTTTAGCTTTAAGCACACGCATAGACTGAGAATGAAAGGATGGAAAAAGATATGTCAAGCAAATGACAACCAAAAGAAAGCAGGGGTAACTATAGTTATATCAGACAAAATAGACTTCAAGCTAAAAATGAGAGACAAAGATGGTCACTATATAATGATAAAGGGGTAATCCACCAAGAAGATATAACAATTGTAAATATTTTTACACCCAACATAGGAAACTAAAACTAAACTAAACAAAACTAAACTAAAAGGAGAAATATGCAACAATGCAATAAGCATTGGGGACTTTAGGAACCCACTGTCAACAATGGATATATCACCCAGACAGAGAATCAATTTAGACAGGGATTTGAATGACACTGTGGACCAAATGACCTAACAGACAAATAAAGAACATTCCGTCCAACATCAACAGAGTACACATTCTCTTCAAGTGCACACGGAAAATTTTCTAATATAGAAATTAGGCCACAAGGCAAGTCTCAACAAATTCAAGAATACAGAAATTATATCAAGTATTTTTTTCTAACCACAATGGTATGAAACTAGAAATACATAAGAAGAAGGAAGCTGGAAATTTTATTTTATATACAAATCAGTGGAAATGAAACAACACACTCCTGAACAACCAATGGATCAAAGAAAATATAAAAAGGGCAATCAAAAGTGTCTTGAAACAAAAGAAAATGGAATCACAACATACAAAAACTTACAGGATGTAGCAAAAGCCATTCTAAGAGGGAAGTTTATTGTTGGAGGAGGTCATCAAGAAGACACAACCACCCGTTGATCCACAGCTGGACCCTGGCAATGGGAGGATCCTCACCCCCTCTCCTGTCCTTGTAATGTACATTCTGCCCACTCTTCCCACAGCTGGAACCGTATTCAAGGACATAGGCTTCCTTGAGAGAACAATGTGTTGTTGAGACCTTCTGGATGGTATACGTGACTGGACCCAGTTCACTAAAGATTTAAGCCTTAACCTTCACATTCATTTATTTAACAAGCATTTATTATATATATCTGATACTATTGTAGGTTCTAGGAACACAAAAATGAATAACATGTCTCTTCCTTCTTGGAAAAGAAACCCTTGTCTGGCAGGGATAAAATTTATAGATAATTTATTTTAATGCAGTGGGGCATATAATACTTGAATGATACATAAATAGTAGAAGAAGGATTATTTGGTAGTAGTGGAATTCAAGGATGATTTCTTGGAAAAGATGACACCTGAGCTAAATTTTAAGGAATGAATAGATATTTGCAGGGTAATCAAGGATAAGAGAGAGAACATTCCAGGAAGATGGATTAATATGAAAAGTGTCATGGGAGGATGAAATTAAATGGAGCATTTGGAAAAGTACAAAGTGTGGTATAATTAGAATATTAAAGTAGGAGGGTGTTGGTTAAATACGATTAGAGCTACTGCCAGGGCCAGATCAATTCGTCTTGAATTTCATGCTAAAGTTTTAAAATTACTTATAGTAGTGACGTGCAATTATTGATGTTTTTAAGTGTGGGAGTGATAAGGTCACATTTGCATTTTAGATAAATTGACAAATATGGAGGATGTTCGAAGTTCACCTTAAGTAAATTTATCATTTAGATTATCTACCTACAAATGACTTTCGTGGCTACTTAAACGGTGTGTGAGGTTAGGTTAACTCATCTCTATGTGCTTTAGTTTCCTTGGTTATAAAAATGAAGAAGATAATAGGTCCTATTTCAGAGAGTAATAGTAAAAGTTAAATGGGTTAATATGTGTAAAGTGCTTCCATGTAGTAAGGACTCAACAAGTGAAAGCTAATTACATAATTAATTTATTCCTTAAAGATCCACAATTTGTAAAAAAAAAATAGAAATAAGAAAACATTATGATGAGAATAAAGAAACAATTGAGATCAGGAACCATCTTCCTGAAGAGGATTATAAATACAATTTGAAAATTCTAGTGTGAATAGTATTATATATTCTATGGTTTTATTTCCCAGCCAACTGTGTAAATGTTGCATTTGGCAAGGAGATATTAAAAAGTTCTGCAGACTTTTAGTAGAAATCGTAGGCAATTTTAATCAGAGTTTGACATTCACGCTCATTCATCTGCGTGCCAGAGTGCAGTTTCACCTCTATATAAACACCAGATTATTGTTTCCGCAGCTTGGAAGTCACCAGGTGGAAGAACAAACAGCACTTTTCAGCCTCAGAAACAATGAAAAGGGTAAATGAACTTTGTGTGAATCCTCTCATGATATTTTCTCTGGTCTCCTCTCCAAGATGCTTTATCCAAAAAAGAAAAAAAAAAGCAAACCAACTCTCATATATATTGGAACCAAAGGGCTGAAGAGAAAGGAAATTTGTTCTTCATATGGTTGAGTGATGCATCCAGGAAATAAAATTTGTATGTTACACAATCTCAGAAAATTCTTCATGGGTAAACTAATTTTGTGGACTTAAAACAAATAATACTATGTGTACTTACCATAGCATATTTTATGTGTATATAAAAACAAGAAATTGAAAATAAGTATATTCAATATAAATATGAACATGATTAAATTTCAGCATGTTAAAATTAATTCTGGTGTCTCATAATAATCTCATTTTAAAAGAATATATAATTTAATACTTAGAAAATGTGTGGAAAAATACACAATGATCAGTATATTTAACTAGTTTGCAGACATCTTAAAAGAAAGCATTTAACTATTCAATTAAATCAGGATATGTTAATAGTTTTTATATGCTGCCATATTTCTACATTTCTCTATTTCACAAAGGAAAATAATGCAATTTGCATTTTAAGAGCTAGTATTATACTTTAAAATATGGAAATGAAATGCAAAGAATTTTTTAGGGAGAATCTATTTTAAAATTCAAAGATATGTGTTCTTATTTTTATAGGAATTGATTTAAATTTCAATGAACAAAAGAGATGTCCAAAATTATGAAAAGCGATTTCTCTCACATTTTAAGAAATGAAAACATCTAGTAATTTTATCTTATACAATAATGCAAATTTTGGAAAGATGAACACCATGCTGGGAAGCTACGTGAGGAATATCAAATTCTGTTTCTGAACATGTCAAAAATCTATAATTCCATATAGTTATTAAAATGGGAGCAAGCAGCAACTTCTAATTTCTTTGTATGTCGTTCCAGTTTCTCTTGCTGTGTAACAAATCACCCAGAAATTTAACAGCTCAATCACTGCCATTTTATTATGCTTATGGGTTTGGAGGGTCAGAAATTTAGCAAAGACCAGTAAGGAGTGGCTTTCCTTTGTTCCATATTATCTCACGCTCAGATTGGAAGACTGGGAGGCTGAAGGTAATTCGATGACTTGGGCTCCCCTGGAGTATAGTCTCCAACACGTTGTGTGAATCTGGACAAAACACTCTATATAAATATAATCTCCTATATGAGGATATATGTATAGCTGATTCACTTTGTTATAAAGCAGAAATTAACACACCATTGTAAAGCAATTATACTCCAATAAAGATGTTATAAATAAATAAATAAATAAATAAATAAAATCTCCTAATCCATAAAACTAAGAAAATAATACGTGGTATTTTCTCAAAGTTATGTATAACATGTATATGTATGGATGTGTGTGTGCCTGTGTACATACAGATTTATGTGCACATATATATATCGATATTTACGTCAACTCACATTTCCTAAAATAAACTGAATTGGCCACCTTGCATATTTGGCAGGAAAATTCAATTGGTGTATTAACATGAATTCATCTACTTACAAAAGCAGTTTAAGTGTGCTTAATAAATATTGAGAAGAAGTAAGATATTTATGGATGGATGGATGCATTTTAATATAGCATCCATTGAATTACTCTTGGCATTCTGAATAACTGCCATGTGCCAGGGATTGCAGGATTTAGTGAGTCAGGAGATGTCAAGTTAGTCTTCGGTTGGGATTCTGTTGGCAATGTGCATTCTCATCAGATAAGCTGAGGTAAGAAGACTAGTATGAGCAAAGGGAAATTTCTTCTTAACACTGTGTGGGGCAATATAAGATAATGATTGAAAGATCTGGCTCTGGAGCAGAATGCTTAGGTTCAAAAGTCGACTCCACAAATTAATGTCTGCAAGACTAGATAAGTTACTTAACTTGTCTGCACTGTAATCCTCACATCTGTAAAGTGAGGATAATAACAGTACTTATGTCACAAGTGTGAGAAGTAAATGAGTTAGTACGTGCAAAGTCTTAAAAGAGTAAAACGCATACGGTTCACACTCAGTAAATATTAGGCATTATTATTACTATATGATCTAGCGAGGTGGAAGAAAATTTTACAAGGTGAAATTTTATTGCACAAATGCATTACCCTATCGCAAATAAACGCATATGATTGTAACGTCAATCCTTTATTGCAGTTTTATTTCTCTATGTTGTTGTACCATCATTACTACGCTTTTTTCATGGATTTCTTGATGGTGGTCCTGATACAAGGGAGTAGAAGGAGATGTCCAGATAATTGTCTTTTCTACATTTAGAGGTCTTTACGCCTTAATCCTTATGGAAACATTTATTGATTACACAAACTATTTTGAACATGGTGATAGCCCTGGGAGATATTACAATAAAGAGACAATGTATTCTGTCAATGTATTCTCAGTTTCGTGGGAGAGAAAGGCATGTACAAAGACAACAATTCTATATGGTGATGCTGCATGACTCAAAAATGAACATAATGTTCTGGGATTTTTTTCTTTTTGCACTCCCCTGGCTATGCATTTTTTTTATTATTATTTCTTGACCTTACCAAATAGTCCTCACTATTTGCAAAATCTACTCCCCTGCTTGTCTGATCAGCTCTTATCCTTTCTTTAATACTTGGCTCATTTGTCATCTTTCTTTGTAGAACTTCTCTGACATCTCCAAGCAGAGTTTAAGTTTCTTGCATTCTTAAGACAGAACTTTTTGTATGAGAATGGAGATGAATTTGTAAGTATTTGTAATCACAATTTTAAGAAATATATAATTTATAAAACTTACTGAAACATTTTAACCATAATGTCGTCTTTGCTACTGACACTCAAAATAAATCTGTAAGGACTTTTAAAAGGTATGGTAATAACATCTATTGTTTCATTTTTGAGTCATACCTCAAATTCTCTAAATTGACAAAGACGGTTTTTTTAGAACATTATTTAGAGAGTTTTCAACTTGTGCCAAACGGTTTTCAGATAATACAAATTTATAATCCTTACACTGGTGCATTAATATTTTGAAATCTCAAAACCAAAAATAGGTTTTCACTGCTTCCATTTTGGAATATCGATAGTGACTGAAGCCTAATCAGGAGAAATTCCTATAGCTCCGTGCTTAGAAACGTGTGCCTATGTCTTCACCTAACAAATATGTTTGAGTTCTAGGTATAGTATTGCTTTTCCAAGGAACTTAAATCTTACATTGTAAAATCAATTCATAAATCTGTACCGGACACTTAGGTCTATTCATAAAATACGTTAATAAGTAAAAGCAGTAAGCACAGGATATATTGAAACACTTTAGATATATGTAGCTTGATTGATATCATTTTGTTTCACATAAAGGTATATATATTTCATGATAATTTATTCTATTTTCTTCTTTCAAACTTCAGCACATAGTCTCAGTTACCTCCTTAATCTTAAAAGTTTTACATGACTCACATTTCCACAGAGAATGTCTTAAACACCTCAGAGTGCATCTCCTGTTATGACTATTCCATAATATTAGAAACTGATATACATATGAATGTTTTAAGAATCCTTATGTAGACTGTCTGTTTTAAGAGCTGTTATAAATAGAGCGGTGTGTGTGTTTGGTGGGTAAAGAGTCTCAGTTTGGAATGACCAAAAATTTCTGGAGAAGGATGGTGGTGATGATTGCATGACAATGTGAATGTATTTAACAATTAAAAATGGTTAAAATGGCAGAAGACCTGACTAGACATTTTTATAAAGAAGACATACAGATGGCCAATAAGCACATGAAAAGATGCTCAACATCGCTAATCATCAGAGAAATACAAATTAAAGCCACAATGAGATATCACTTGATATCTATCAGAATAGCTATCAGCAAAAAGAGCACAAATAACAAATGTTGGTGAAGAAAAGGGAACCCTTGCACACTGTTAGTGGGAATGTAGACTGGTGCAGCCACTGTGGAAAACAGTATGGAGGTTCCTCAAAAAACTAAAAACACAACTACCATATGACCCAGCAATTCCACCCTTGGGTATATACCCAAAGAAAATGAGAACACTAATCTCAAAAGATACACGCACCCCAATGTTCACAGCAGCATTATTTAGAATAACCAAGATATGGAAGCAGCCTAAGTGTCCATCAACAGATGAATGGATAAAGATGTGATATATATATGTAATGGAGTATTACTGAGACATTTAAAAGATGAAATTATGCCATCTGCAACAATGTGGATGAACCTAGAAAATATTATGCTTAGTGAAATAAGTCAGACAGAAAAAGCCAAATATTGTATATTATCACTGATATGTGAAATCTAAAAAATAAAACAAATGAATGTATATTACAAAACAGAAACAAACTCACAGATACAGAGAACAAACTAGTAGTCACAAGTGGGGAGAGAGGAGGGGCAATATAGGGATTAAGAGACACAAACTACTATATATAAAGTAGATAAGGACAGATTGTACGCCACAGGGAAATATGGCCATTATTTTATAATAACTTTAAATGGAGTATAATCTATAAAAAATATTGAATGTTATGTTATACACCTGAGACTAATATAATATTATAAATCAACTATATTTCAATTTAAAAAGGTTAAAATGGTAAATTTTATGTTAAATATGTTTTACCACAACAAAATGTAAAATAATATGAAGCAGTGTGTTTTAGCCCTCAGTAACATTTAAATAATTAGAAAACTGTAGCAAATATGTATATATATCTATAAATTTTTATTTTAAAAATTTGTACATATCTCTTCTTCAGTTGTTTTGTTTTACACAGGTTCACACATTCCTTCATTCCTTGAATGATCATTAGAGCGTCACTGCAAACTCAAGTGGATAAGGCATTGTGAAGGGTACAGACAAAACAGGTCCTACCTATCATTAAAGACATTATTGTAAAAAATACAACTATAAAAATATTAAAATAAAGGATGGAAGAGAGTAATCACTGTGATCAAGTACAGGAAAATACTCTGGACAATCAGTGGAAGAAGGGATTATTTCCTACTGTGGAGGAGATTGGTCCAGGTCATACTGCAGAAGTGGGGGTGGAGCCTAGATGTAAGTGATTAATAGGATTTATAGGTATTTTAGAAGAAAGAAGCAGAACAAACAAAGCTGCAGAGTCAGGAGACTGAAACATAAGAGGTGTGAGATAACTAGAGCACATGCTGTGTGGTGTAAGGTATTGAGATGTTAAAGTCAAGAACCTGGAGAGAGCCAAATCCTTGAAAGGACTAGATAATTTACTGGATTTTTCTGCAAGTGATAATGTTCAGTGTGGAAGGATGGGTTGCACCATTATGCCAAAGAATTGGTCTGACCACTTTCATTGAATTGACTTTAGTGTTACTAGTACATGAATATAGTAAAAAGGAAATTGAAACTTAAAACATGCACACTGTTACTTAAAAGAAGACAAGGAGATGAAGTTGAACATGTGCTGTGTGCCAGGCACTGTCTTAGGCACTTTGACTGTCATACCATACACCTTAAGATAGTTCTAAGTTTAAATTCGGTTAGTCCATTTGTTTAGCAGTCTGGTCTCCACACTCTAGTGAACACACATTGTAGGAAAATAAACTTTTAGGTGGAAATTCTGCAGGTGCTAGTTATGATATACACTCTCTAGTTTGAAAATGTAGACTAATTCAGGTAAATCCACAGGCCTCTAGATAATATTTAAATTTTCATCCAAGGTTATTCAATTCTAACAATGGAAAATAAATTCTAACAATAAAAATAAACTCTATTTTAGAAAGCCATATTCTTGTCATCATAAAAGCTGTGAAATTTGAATATTCTATTAGATATATATGTATATAGATTTACCTATATATGTATATAGGTATAATGTTATATCTATTAATACCAAACCCATTTTCACATTGGCTTTATGTTATAATTAGGAGATATTTTTCTTTTAAAATATTTAGAAATAAACTTACAATAAAGGGTCAAAATTATTGTCATAAAATGTTCAGTGAGCTCAGAATATAAAATAGCAAAAAGAGTATTTTCTTTCTGTTGCTTTCATGATGTTTAAATATTTAAAGTTTTCTAATAAACGTGGAAACAACACATGCTTTATAACGTAACTGTAAGGGTCTTACTGCAGAGTGACTATGAAATATGAGGGGTGATAAGAAGTAAGGCGATCATCTCACACCTGATGTCAGGAAAGGTTGCCAATATTGAAATACATTTACTGATGGTTAAAATGCAATTTTCCAGTAGAGCTTTCATACAACCAAATAATACAGATACAATCTACCTAGCTAAAGTGTGAATTTTTCACTCAATCAAAATTACTCTCATGCTAAAAATACATCTATTTTCTTTCTTATTTGTTTTTTTTTTTCAGCTACAGAGACAACATTAGTTTAGTGAATGGGGAGCTGAAGCAAGGTCCTAGAGCGACAACCCCACTGTGTGTGGTGACGGCAGGCAGGACAGTCTTTGCTCTACCTCTATTTTGAACACTGCAATTCTTCACATTGAACACCTCATATGTGAGAATTTGGCCAGCACAGTGGTTGGTAATGTGTAGAGAAAAAAATATTATCTTCTGCTCTAGAAGAAAATAGAAAACTTCCTGCCATGAGACCTAGCAAAGTAAACACTGGAGGGAATGTAAATGAAAGAGCTGTCTGCACCCTTGGAACCTCTGTCCGCACAATCCCTGCTCTTCAGCAGGCAGGATGCCAAGCCAGAGATGTGGTGCCCCAGCAATTAGTCTTGAGCAGTTGGCAGGGAGGGCCAGAAATACCTCATTTTTGTGCACATATGTGAAGGTTCTCATGGTCTGTGTCAGAATTTCAGCAGTGGCTTTACCAGACTCTGAATTTGATCCACTTTCTCATAATATCCAAGATAGGAAGAAAGAAACCATCTGTTGGATTACCAAGGTAGAAATTGAATTATAATGCGAGAAATTAACCAGAAGGTCTGAGTCAGTGGGACCATCACTGCAGATCTGTCACGAGCAGAAAATAAACTCTGACAAATGTGCTCCATCCTTAGGATAACAGTCGATCTACCTCAGCCTAAATATGTTCACTTCAGCATATGGACTTAATAAAATTGTGAACTCTTTTCTATGGTGGCGTCTGAAATTGGTGTCAAATCAGTATCAGAGCAAGATATGCTGCTCATTTTAACTAAAGTGCTTGGTGTCACCATGAAAATTGAGCCATCACTCATCTGAGTCCTGCTTTGGGAAAAAATGTGTGCAATGGTTGTGCTCCGTCACGCACTTAGATCTATAAACTGGTGTCAAGATGAGAATAGAGTACAAGTATAGCAAGTAAAAGAGATGATTTCATGGCACAATATAAGCTAAACACAGGTGTGGATTCTAACGAGTGGGAGCTGAAAGAGGGTTGTTGAGTATAGAAATGGAAACATTGATTATCTTATCCTTCTTTTCTCCCCAACACATACCTCTGCCCCAGTTCCCTGTGCTCGTAAAACCCGGCTGAAACATTTACCACTCTTTCCTATGCCGTTCCAGTCCCCGCTGTTCTTCAAGGCCCACCTCCTCCATCTATGAATGAAGCCTCTGCTGACTTTCTCAGCTATACTCATTCCTGACATTTCCAACTTTAAACAGTGCTTACTGCCTTCAATATACATTTCTGAATTGATTATATTCTATAATACATGTTGATCATCTCAAATAGTACCAATTTCTGAAAACATCCTCTGACTTACCTCCCTCAGGAATAAGTACCCCTCCTCTGTCTTCTCAGAGGGAAAAGCAATTGTTTCCTTCTTTCTTTGTTTTCTGGTAGCACTTATTACTCTGCATTGTAATAATCCTGTGAGCTCCCTAAGGGATCAGACAATGCCCTTCTCTTCACTGCATCCCCACCATCTAGCAGAGTATCCGGCACAGAATCGCTGCTCCCTAAATGTTTGCTGAATGAGTATTCCTTTCCCAGGCTCTCAAAGCCATAAAGATGAGCAAGGGCAAAAGGGCTGCCAAATAAAAAACAAATCCAGATTTAACTAAAGAGAGACTGTTCAAAAGGATTACTGTGATCAGGGAGGGTGGTCTGTAACAAAAAGGTGAAGTGTCTTTGCAAGAGGGAGAAAGGGTAAGGAGAGGGCTTTTATGCTTTGACCATAGGACTATAAAATCTGTAAGTAACTCAAAGTTCAGGCAGAAAAAAGGTTTTTCTTTTAGGGGAAGGAGTAAACAAGGCAGGAAAGATTCAGGGGTGAGGAAGTGAGATGAGCAACGGTCTGATCTGACAGTTGGTGTTTTTCTGAGGTCAGCAGTTCTGGAGGGGCTGTTACAGATGAATTGTTCTGAAAGCCCTCTCCTTACCCTTTCTCCCTCTTGCAAAGACACTTCACCTTTTTGTTACAGACCTCCCTCCCTGATCACAATAATCCTTTTGAATAGTCTCTCTTTACTTAAATCTGGATTTGTTTTTTACGAATTGCTCTGGCTCCTCATGTTTGCTCAAGGGTGGGGGAAGGAGAGAAGCTTAACTAAACTTTGCTGAAGTCCAGTTAGCAGGTATTTTATCTAGATTGGTCAGTGAAAACAAACAATTCATATAAAAATTTATTAGGCAAAGAGTAAATTTAGAGTCTTAGTTTGGTCCAACCATATTTAAGAAAGGGGGGCATCTGAGTGTCTTATTTATGTCATGGTGGTAAGGGTAGTTCTTTGCATTAAACCATTTCTTGGAGCACAAAAGGGTGGGGAGATTTATTACCTGTTGGAAGTTTCCAGAAGCATTCAGGTAAAATTTCATACTGTCAATGTAAAGTGATTATTTGTCTCCAAGACCACAGTAGCTCTTAACATTTGCTTACTTGTAAACATAATACCTCTGCTTTGTTAGAGATAAAAAAAGATAGCTTTTATTTGGTTGAGCTTATAATTGGGAGACAACTTTCCAGAAAGAAGGAAAAGCAAGAGTGAAGGTCTTGAGGAAAGAAAGAACAATGAATCACCTGGGAACTGAAATAAATCCAGCCAAATGGAAAATTAAGAAAAAAAACTAAACTAAAAGATTAAGAAAAAATTATATGATCTCTGGGTGAAGAAGGTATTTTAAAGATGAAAATGGAAACTACTTGAGTTAGTTTTGACTATATGAAATATAGAAACCTCCATAAATCAAAGAACTTCTGTGTATCAAGTCTTTGCTCTTTGTTTTCCTTTGTGTTCCTGGAGACCAATTTCTATGAATTAAGGCACTGGGCTCCCACTGCCTTCTGGCTTCTAGATTATACTGGCCTATGCATGGCACCAGGAGGAGATCAGAAGAATCCTCTTCCCTGGTTCTAATTCTGGTTGGACTCCAGTAACATCGTTCCCTCCTGTTACCATTCCAGGCCTAGAGAGGGTAACAGCTCCCTGCTGTTAGTAATATTTGGGTGTTTCATTATCCCTTGTCTGGTACCTTAACCAGGACCATAGCTTTGTGAACCTTTTAAATTAAACCCTTTGGTTGCTCCATCTGTTTTCTGCAGTGGTCCAGACTGAAACATCACAACAAAAACACCAGTGAAAAACTTGGAAAGAAAATGCAACCTGTATTAGAGAAGAAGAGCTTATACCAATTTTATTGGCATCATATGATAGAGTCCTTAAAAACTATTATGAACCTTAAAGGTGAATAGCTCAATAAAGATGAACAAGTGACCAGGACATTAAAAAAAATTAACATCACTAGATAACTATGAAACAGATACTTGTATGTCTGACCATATAGGCAGAATTTTATGTCCATTGCTGTGTTTATTGAATTTCCTACCAAGAATAGCTTTTATAGGGAAATTAACATATGTGATATAAAAACTAAACCTCATTCAAATTCGCTTTAGGTATTTTTAGTAAGGTTGAATTTAACAACAATGTGGTCACTGATCTGCCCAATTTGGGTTGAGAGCAGTTCCACAGAATGGTGGGAGAAGAAAAAGGAAAAGCATGAGATACATCCAGTGTAGACCACACTTTTAATCTTCTATAAAGTCTACCTTAAAAAACTCACTTCTTATAGATTCATTCCTTTGTTAGTGAATCCATAGCATTTTGCTCATGATCCTTTATGAGCTCATTTTTTTCATTTTATAACTGACTCCCTATTGAAGTCCTTGAGGTCTATTTTTAATAATGTCTGGAACAAAATATGTGTTCAGTAAATGTTTCTTGAATGAATAAGTAAATGAATATGGACCATAAAACACAGAAGAAAGGATGGGAGACTGTCTCCTAAGGGTTCCAGTGATACTCTAATAGTAATTGATTCTGGAAAAAATCTGGAGCTCTATTGCATACAAGTTAGAAATTTAGAGTCAGAGTCACAAACTAATGAAGGAAATAGGCTTCTGAGCAACACTTAATGTACTCAAGTATCATTACCTGAGTCATTTCTTAGTTAAATTCATTTACATCATTGACCTTTGTGTATGTGTGTGTTTAAGAAAACAAAATCCTGCTCCCTCCATCAACAAAAAAACTCAGAAAAGTGTGTTTTTTTGAAAATTATACACCTATGAAGATGTGTGTGAGTATTGTGAGTGTGTGTGTGTGTGTGTGTGTGTTTAAGCAAGAGGGAGAGCTTGCCAAGGTTCAGGCAAGGGTAACAGGGTACTATGAGTGACATGGTATAAGGGCTTCATTATCAGAATTAGACTTGCACAGTTGTCAGAAGAGCTAGGAAAATCAATGATCAGAATGGGTAACTGGATGTTTAGAGAAAAATCATCTTTTGCAGAAAAACCTGAAGAGCCAAGTCCAGTTGCCTAAGGGGGACCATGACAGGGAAGCTCTTGCCTCTGTGCCGTTAGTGCTTCCATAAGCCCACAGTTAAGGGTTTGGTGGTGGACCTGACTAATGGTTAGCAGGAAGATGAGTTAGATGAAAAGCACAGAAAGAAAAGGAAGCTGGAACTCTCCATTAACCTCTGTGTTTGATCTAAGACCTTCAGAGAGTAATGGACAACTCAAACCCAGACCTGGACAAGAAAGGGCATTTGTGGAAATGCAATTTCCATCTTAACAAGCTGAGAATAGAACAATCTGGCACCGTGTGTATATAAAGTGCCAAGCATCCAGTACAATCACTATTAGCCATTATTGCTGTCATTAGGAAGGAAGGCATTATCGAATGGAAAGAATTTTTTAAATTACACTGGAATATGTTGCATGGTAAAGGAGACACTTACTTTCTGTGTTTCCCACCCCTGGTTACATGCAATCAATTATTTGTTTTTTGTGACATAAATTACTTTTGCCTAATCTAGAATTGCAGACAAGAATTATATTTTACGTACTACTTTGTGCCTGGCTTCTTTTGAAATTCATCCAAGTTGTTGCATCTAGTGGCTCATTCTTTTTAATTTGAGTAGTAAAGTATGTATGAATATAACTCAATTGTTTATTGACTCAGCTATTATAAAGAGCCTACGAATATTTCTTTAAAATTCCTTCTGTGGACATATTTTTATTCCTCTTGGATAAATACTTACAAGTGGGGTTGTTGGGTTATATGACAATTATATGTTTAACTTTAAAAGAAACTGAAACACAATTTTCCAAGATAGTTATATCATTTTACATGAGTAGTATTTAAGATACCCAATTGTTCCATATCACCACTAATATTTGGTATTGTATGAATTCTTAAAATTTTAAACTTTCTAGTTTATTGTAGTAGTACTTTGCATTTCTGTGATAACTCATCATGTTGAACATCTTTTTAACTGTTTATTGGTTATTCATATGTCTTCTCCTGTGAAGTGTTTTTTGTCCATTTTAAATTTTTGTTTGTTTATTTCTTTATTATGAGTTTTAAGAGTACTTTGTATAATCTGGATACAGTTCCCTTGTTAAACATAGATTTTGAGTATTTTCTCCAAGTTACAGCTTATGTTTTCATTTACTTGGAGTTTTCTAAAGAGCAAAAGTTTTAATTTTGATAAAGTACAATTTAGTAATTTATTATGGTTTATATTTTTGTTTTCTAATATAAAAAAATCTTTGCCAGCCCAAAGTGTTCTTGGGGGTGTTCAAGTTTAGTGTATTCTTCTAAAATGGCACTAGAAAATATCTATTTTACACAAAAGAACACAGTGATGTAGGAATAGAGGAAGAAATAGACAAAAACTTAAATAAAAAAAAAACAAATAGTAAAATGGCAGATAAAAATCTTATTAGTAACTCCATTGAATGAAAATGGATTATATAGTTTTTTCAGAAATGGATGAACCTTGAAAATATTATGCTTAATAATATTAAGTGAAAGAAGCCAGCCACAAAAGACAGCAGCCTGCATGATTTCGTTTATTTGAAAGGCCCAGAATAGGGAAATTTAGAGAGACCTACAGTAGATTTGAGTTTTTTTTAAATAACAACTTTATTGAGATATAATTTACACATTCTAATATTACATAATGTAATAAAGTGTACACTTTAGTATTTAGTATGTTCACAGAGTTCTGCAGCCATCATTGCTAATTTTGGAATATTTTTATCACCCTTATCCTATGCGTTGTACTAATGTTATACGTTTTACTTCTACATATAGTATAAACCTCAAAATATATAGATAATGAATAGGCTAAGAGAAATGAAAATATACTGTTGTAAGATTCTTGAATTAATATTTGTGTTTGTAGGAGTTATAGGGAGAAAGGAGCAGGGAGTGACTGCTCTGTATATGGAATTTGTTTTTAGGGTGGTGATGACTTTAGCATGCTTGGTTATTTTTGCTGGAAACCTGACATGTATTAGTTAATAGTAACTGAGGCACTGGACAGTGTGAGGTTTTATGTTTATCTGGCCAGGATTTAGGACGTGTTTAATGTTTGCTGTAGGTATAGGTGCCAAAGGTTTCAGTTCCCTCAGCTGTTCTTGTTTTTGTCTCTCCTGATGTCTCTGGGTTCCTTTAAAGAATCTTTCTTTAAAAGCTACCTTTCAGCTCTTCCCACTGTTATACTGTATCAGAAGTATCAGCATTGCTGATGTGAGGGTAAGATGTGGGGAGATGACATTTTCTATAGGCCTATGATTAAATCTCAGTCTGTTAGTGGACCTGTGGACCTAGGTTGTGACATTCCCAGGTGCCTTTTAGCTCTTTCCCACCTCTCATAGGAGAGGCAGAAAGTCTAGAACTTACTGGATCCATGTAATTGCCCTATGCCCAGATTGGATAAAGCTCTGTAACATCTTTTCCCCTGCAAAGTAAGTCTTTGTTGATGTTAAGGAGAATCCCTTGAGCAGACTTTAAAGTGTTTATTTTTTCCCTCCTCCAGCCAAGAAAATTAGGTTTCTTCTTGTCCCTTCACCATGAGAACCTAGGAATCTACTCTCCTCCATCCCCTACCCTGAAAAAGTTGAAGACGCTTTAAGAATGAGTACATATATTTCACAATGAATTTTAATACTTAAATTAATGCTGTATTTTTCTATAGTAAGTAAATATGTATCTTCAGAATTTGCAATGCCTATTTATTATGCATTACAGAAATCAATCTGAATTACTGATGTAATTTGTCATGTTAAACATACACTAGCCCATGACAGAAATCATTGCTGTAAATGTCTGTTTATATGTAAATGAGGCTTCCATTGCTTCAAGCCTCATAGAGAAATTAATATTCAGCTCCTTTGAAAGTGTGATTTATTGATCAGCAATTTGTAAAGATGGAAAGATGTTAGCTTATTTTCCCCTGTAGGTTATTCCATTGGTTGGAGTTTTGAAATATGCTTTCTCTTTTGTACGTGTGTTAGCCATGCAGTGTAATTTGTCATTGAATTCCTCTCTGTGAAGTTGCATACATAATATTATAGATTTCTAGGTATTTTTTAAAAGTTACTTAATGAAATGTTATACTTATCTTTTAAAAATCTGTCTTTAAAAGTAAGCAATCAGACTAAATACCAACAGATGGTGTGAAGTTAAAATTTACTGATTGATACAACTCTCAACTCTACCTTAGGAATTGGAGTAATTATAAAATAATTAGCTTTGCTGCTTTCTCTCTTTGATTATCAAGTTATTTACAATGTGTGGGTATATAGAATTTGGGGGCGAGTAAGGAGGACTAGAGCAAACAAGATATTTTTAAATATTCAAAAACTAAAAAGAAAAAGAAAGACAATAAACTACTTCATAGAAACTATTGAGGAGATTAAAAATATGGTTTCTTTCACAGGTCAGTCATTCAGACCCAATGAGAAGTAAATTTATTTTCAAAACCAGTACTGTTTAAGCAAGCAAAGGTAGCTAACCCCTGCTATATAAAAGAAGCAGTATTTTCTAATACCCCCAAACCACTTTCTCAAATAATAAACCCTGTGATCCTAAATCTCCCTGAAAAAAAATCTAGTGTCTAGGAGCACATATAACACAATCATAAAAATTCAAATGAAAACAAGGTATAATATTAATATAAAATGTGATCTCTATTCCAGGTTCTCATCTTAAAGATATTTGCCTACATGAATTTAAGTCCGAAATACAAAAGAAATGGCTAAAGAACTAGGTAGGTTTTTATCACTGTCAATGAAGAATTTTTTTTCTCGACCCTAATTTCTTGAAGAAGTTAGAATAGACTCCAAGAAATGTCTTCTGAGCAAGAAAGTATGAAAAAGAATTTTCTCATCTATGCAGTTATGTGTATATAAGAACTAATTGAAGGGAATAATGAACAATGATAATGAAAAGCTAGTACCTAAGCAACCTATTCCATCCTTCCCACTGTTCTTTAAATGCCTCTGAAAGTAGAACTGCTTATCAATGAGCTTCAAGTAGTTGGATAATTTCCACTTACCACACCTATATGAAGACAGAGAGATATTAATTATCCTTGTAAAGTGGAAATCTACCTTATTGCATTCTTACTCCATAGATACAAAATTTTCACCATCCAGAGAGGAGACTTAAATACATACATACAACACACACACACACACACACACACACACACACACACACAAATGGGACTTGTTTTCTATGATAGAGAGCTGTTTCTTGATTCAATTTCCCCATTAATATCTCTTTCAATTAGAGTGACTCAGGGGTTACCAGATCATATAAGCAACAAAAAGGAGTGAGAAGGAAGTGAAATATAGGAACCACTTTATATTGGATAATGGAGTTGTAAAGGAATTAACCTGGAATATTTCAAGTATTAAAGTATTATAGAAATTGTCATTTTTTGCAAGGAAAGAAAAAAATGAAATGACTGCTTCAGATTGTGCATGGGAAAAAATTCATAGTGAGAAAATCATGAATTAGTATCAGAGAATTCTTCAAGCTAGAAAATGCACACAAAATAAGATAGTAAAACATGAGACAGATATTAAGGAATTAAGCACATATAAGACCTATCTGGCTTAAGAATCAGATAAATGTTAACGGCAATAAGTTAAATATTGAAAGGAAAGACTGAAAAAACTTAAGGCTCTGTTAATGCATAAAATCAACAGGACTTGACAGCCCAATAAATGAAGATGAGTAAAAACTAAATGAAATTAAGAAATTGAAAAATTTAGCAGCACAGTAAAAGATAGTATAATACTTAAGGAAGAATAAGAACATAATTTGAAAATGATCTGCTATTGGAAACTGAATTATATTTTAGAAAGTGTGCATTGAAGCATTTCCCATTTTGCTCCCAATATCCATTTCTTCCCTTATGCTTCATTGCCCTGTGCCCCAAGATGTGCCTTGGCCCCTTCTGATGACACCACTCAACCATCCTTGACAGCTGGCTTCCAACTGCCAAACCCTTGCGTGACTGCACAATCAGTCATGTTGGTTCCTTCTCTAAGGCTCCAACTCACAGGGGTCTCCAGAAACACTATTTCTGTCCTTGGATCCCTCAGGTCGAAGAGACAATGATGGCTTCCCACAGTTGCTAGTTTCTAGGTGCTTCATTACATTTATCTCTTTTCCTTTACCCTGCTTACACTTTGAAAATAGGACTTTCCTTAAAGTTTTTTAGTTGAAAAATCTGATTGGAACTTCGTTACTTAATGGAACCCTAAGTGACACTGTACTTTTTTAGTATATTCAACAAAATGTGGAATTCGAAACATAGGAAGTATTAAAAAGAGACAAGAAGACAAAACGCAAGAGAAAAAGAAATCCAGCTAAAAGGTAGTTAGAAATGCAAAAAAAGCTGTATCAGATCAAAAATTTTAAAGAAACTAAAAAATTAATTTTCAAAATATTTTAAAACTCCTAAGCATGCACAAGCTGCATCAGATCAGCACACAAGAAATAAAACCAGATTTTAAATCCAATATTTCATATCAAGTGATATGAAAACCAACCAGAGCTTTTTCAAAATGCAAAAGGATAAGACAAGGAAATGACGATAGTGTCAGAAATACATATGCACACACACACAGTTTAAAGAGCAAAGGATAACATAAAAGTGATGTAAGAGAAAATAAAATGGAAGCAATTTTTAAAAAGTATAATAGAAGATATATTTCCCAAAGAAAGAACTGCTTTGAATACGTTAAAATACTGAAAGGTACCAGTCAAAACATCTAGATGTATTCTAATTTTTAATTTTATGGATCATATTGGGGAAATAATCAGGTTACCTGCAAAAGTAAAGAGAATAACATATACATTATACTACAGGAAATGACAGAATAAAGCAAAGCAACACCAAAAGATTTTGAAAGATAAATAAAAGATTTAGACACAAACATTTTATACCAAACTGGATAGTTGTTAATATAGAAAACTACTTAAATTACACAAGCTTCAATTTCTTCATCTGTAAATGTGACTAATAATAATTCCTTTCTCAAAAAGTTGCTGTAAAGACCAGTTTTAGTACCACATATAAAGTGCTTGTGATTGGACTTAAAACTGCTTTCAAATTTTCATAATTTTAACAAAGTTATCCCATGGTAAATATCAATAAAAATATCAATGAATAACCCTAAAAATTATGTAGGACTGAAAATTTTAAATAACAAACTTTAAAATAGTCTGAACAATATTAAAATGTTGATGATAATGGTTATTATTTTCCTATTCCTACTTTAATAGGAATTTTCTTATGGTGTCACTATTAATTAATAGAATCAGATTAATATGTCTCCAATACATTAATCATCTTAACTTACTTAAATTGAGTTAGAGGCATATGTTTCAAAGAAACAATGAAAACTTTGAGTGAAAAAGTAGCTGAGATGTGATTTTTGAGAATGCAAAGCACTGACTTAGCTGTTACACTGTGTTTGGAAATATAAAAGGCAATATGTTTACAAAACAATTACAAACAAAAGGTTAAGTTAAATCCATTCTTATTCTGTATCTTGATATTTTAAAATTGAATTTTAGACTAATGAAAAATTATTCTGTCTTTTGTTATCATAAAGTTGAATTCTGACTAAGCTTTGCTCTTTATTTTTATTATTATCAATCAAGAACTGATAATTTCTTGGTAATTGTAATCTCACTGATCTTAGTGCAATCAGACAACTATATATATATGTACATATACATATATATATTGTGGTTTCTCCTATCAAGTTAGGAAAAATCATCAGAAAGTATTTTCTTCTAATGAATTTATTTTATTCCAGTAAAATAAATGTGATTTTAACACTAATTTTGAAGCTTCAGGAAAAATTTCATTCTTCTACCCATTTAATGTTAATTCTGGATTTAAGAGAAACATCTCAGTCATGGTAAGGGAGCAGCTTCATATTTGCTGTTGCTGGTACAGCTGTCTTACTACATCCATGAGGGATTGGTTCCAGGAGCCCCTCAGGTACCAAAATCTTTGGATGTTCAAGTCACTTAAACAAAATGTTATAGTATTTGCATATAACCTACGGCACATATTCCCGTATACTTTAAATCATCTAGATTACTTATAATACCTAATACAATGTAAATAGTTGTAAATACAATGTAAATGCTATGTAAATAGTTGCTAGTACAAGGCAAATTCAAGTTTTGCTTTTGAGAATTTTCTGGAATTTTTTTTCCAAATATTTTAAATCCGTGATTGGTTGAATCTGCAGATGCACAACCTGTGGTTACTGAAGGACCAGCTGTAGTTATACTTCCTCTCTAATGCCTTTTTCATAAGTGTCACAGAGGAAGCTGTTTTCCATTTGTTGAGTTTTCGTGTCCAATCAGAAAGCCCAAAGCCTCATTTTCCCTTCCCTCACACCACTATTTCTATTTGCCACAGGGAGAAGGAGGAAACTGTGTGACCTCACTGATTTTGTGTATTTATGTCTAGCTTTTAAGAGCTGCAGCAGCTTATTGTGGCTTTACATTTTAATTTTCAAGGTAGATTCAAATTTCAGGTATTTTGTATAGCTGACTTAACCCCTTCACATATATTAGCCTCCTACAAAAATACATTCCCCTTGTGAAATACTTGGAACATCATTTGTAGCTCTTTCTTCAGAAACCATAATTTAGATAATCTGAGTATTATCAGATGGGAGACTTAGTCGATTTTACTGGTTTCTACTAGAAAACATGATAATTGAAGTTGATCCAGAGAGCTGTGTCTGAACAAAGGAGTTCTGCTGTGATATTTCCAAGCGGTTTTATTTAAAGCAAGCTGGAAAAGTTCTGGGCTGCAATGTGCATTTCAGCTGCCAAATTCTAGGAGGAAATTAATTAGCAGTATGTACAAGTGATGTAACAGAGACGAAAATCAACGCAAGAGGAAAATACCTGCTTTGACCACTCTAGTTTGACACCAAGGCATGGATTTTGTAGCTTTTTAGCTTCTAAATAAGTGATTTGAAATGCTTCCTTCAAATACCCATACGTATACATCCTTCTATCATTTATTCTCCATCCTTGCTTTCTTTACTTTCTATCCCCCTATTTCCTTCTCCTAAGCAGAAAAATGAACTTTTTTCCTGATTAAATGTAACTTGCTGGAATATTTAGCATATCTGGTTGAAGTTAGTCTTAAACAATTATAAATTCTAAATTGAATCTTGGACTTTAGCTCTTTAGAAATAAATTTCCCCAAGAAATTTTAGAAACATTTATTCATCTATTAAAATTAAATGTTCCTGGTGACTTAGGAAAACAATGAATATTCTATGCTTTAATCACATTCTAAGGGTCACCAATAAGAGCAGGTAATACTGTTTTCTATTGAGCTCAGCTTCCTGTGTACCCTTCCACGGTGACCAGAGGCAGTCAATTAGTTGACCACATCTTTCATCACGGCCTCTGGAAAGAAAGTTAGGGGTCTGAGTTAAAACCACTGTTCTGCTATTGATAGTTACATCAGCTTTGACAAACCTCTTTACTCAGTTTTCTCTTCTGAATAAAATAAAATATAAATCTCAAGTTTGGGATTGAATCAAACGAAGTAACACATGGAGACAATTCATAAACTGTGATTGTCACACAGCCATAAGGAATTAGTATTAGGCCATTGCTATTGGCTATCAATATAGCTTTCTGTGACTGGTGAGAGAAATTACTAGTCACACCCTTCAAAAAGTGGAACATCACTTTTTTTACTTAAAAAATTTTTTACTTAAAAAAATTTTTACTTAAAAAAAAAAGGTGCATAAGTTAGTTTTCCATGATTAACTCAACTGTGTCTCTACTATCATGAGCAAGTGAATCTTTGAAAATAATGTTTAATAATGAAGTATTTAGACTATAAAATATATGATATAAGCTATTTAAGATAACACTTTTGATGACTTCAATTATCTTAAATATTTATATCACAAACTGGTAATAAAAATAGCAGCTTTTCAGGCCTTCAGACTTGGACCAGACTCACGTCAGATTTTTGCCTTGTCTTCATTAAACTTATAGTCCAACGAAGCTGATTACATTCAATATGTTAAAATAGCCTTCAATAATTTGTAAGTCCCCACAAGTCTTTCTTGGCGGTTTCATGAAATTTTCTGAATCTCACAGAGACCTCTAGTTCTCTGTTATTAGTGAACAGTATTCATTCCTATTCAACATGAACTTGTACGTATAACAGACAGACTCAGAAAAGTGTCAGTGACTGATAAAGTATCAAGAAAGTGAAAAGAAAGTTTAGGAGGATAAAGGCAAAGATGTCTTTGGTGAAAAGACTCAATAAATTGTTAGAAAGGAGAAGCAAGACATAAAAACTAATGTCAGAACCACATTAACTAGTACCTGTTAGGTGCTAATTATTTTGGTAGACTTTGCAGAAACTTCAGATCAAGGATTCTACCTTCATGGAGTCTACAATCTGGCTGGAGTTTGCTGCAAATATGTTTATCTAAAGTAACGTTTAATAACCTAATAGAGATCAATCCATTAGAGGAGAGTCAGTTACTCTCAATTATCCCTTTTGTGTTTTTTACAAAATTTCCCTTCAGGAACTGATAAAGATGACCAGCTTATGTAATAGATTGCCATGTTATCAACTCCAGCCCTGACTATATGTGACTGAGCTCAACAAGCCATAATCAGCTTACTACCACCTGACCTCATACTTGTAATTCTTGAAAGGAAAAAATCTATTGTCCTCTCCTCTATCCACAGTTGTGGTTGGGATCACATAGCATTCTGCCCAAGCATCAGTGGCTTTGGGAATGAACACCTTCCAGAAAAAGAGGCTGTGAGTGAATGGACTGCTTATTTTCCCTGAAACTTATCAATTTAAATTGTACTTAAAAATTTTACAGTTCCATCATTCTATGACATCGTATAATCATTACTTTACCTAATGCTTTAATAAAAATAATTAGAATTCCTTATCTTTGTCCTCTTTTTATCTCTTATTCTCTTTAAAGCACTCTAATAGGATTTTTATTTACTATACTCTACTGTGTCATATCAAAATATTTTGGATTATTGATCCTTTACTTAGTGACATTGTGCAGTTAGAAATGGATAACGGAAATATTTCAGCTATTAAACATTCTTAATAGTCTGTAAAACAAACAGTGAATCAAGTGAATGAGCAACAACTCTGGAAATATTTAAGAATAAGTGAGATAAGACAAAAACAAAAAATATATAAAGAACAGTCTCTAGAAAATGCATAACGTTAAGTTGCAAAACAAAAAATTCTTTATGGCCTTTTGTTGTTAAATACAGCCAAACTTTAACTTTAGTAATTTTACTTTTCAGAGAAATTTAAAGTTGAAAGTATGGCACGAGTGATTTCAGAGACACAAAGCAGCTTTGAAAAGTGGACATCTGAATGTATATTATTCCGTTTTAAACTCAGCAAACCAAATCTCTTTATTCAATTCCTTATTCCTAACACTAAGTGTTGCAAACTCACTGGATTAAAGAATTTTAAAGCATATAAGGAAAGGAAGAGTGTTCAATCACAGGTTTAAACTGTTGTCAATATTATACAGCAAATCCCCTCTCTTCCAAAATTAAGTAACTGTTGACTTAATATCAGTCAATTATTTGCTACTAAAAATCTTTAAAATCTATGAATAGTTTTTCATACATAAATAGGTATCAAATAAAACATGTGGAGATAAACACTGATCTTTTCTAGTGACGTAAACAAGAGAATTGCTAAATAAAATAAAGGACACAGAGTAAATATGTGGAAGATGTACAACTACTTGACCAATACAGTGACTAATCTTCAGGTAAGTTCACATTTGCACAGAGAATTCTTTGGTGAAAAAGATTGTTTCATCAAATCAAGGCTGCACAAAATACTTCAGCTGTTTTCTCACCTAAATCAAATGTCATCATAGATGATATTTTCATTATTTTCCCTGTTCTTCCTATTATTTTGAATGCCTTTATGGTTTCTAAGCAACCATGCTAATACTTCCCTTTTAAAAATCTACTGCACAGGAATAGTAGTCTTAAAAAAGAATGGTGGCCTTCCTAGGAATATTTAAAGTTAGAGATAAATGCTAACCAGAAAAGAAGAAAAAAAGAATCGCAGTTATAATAATCAGTTTTGAATGCTTTGGTGCAGAAAATTAAATACTGTGTAGTCTGTACAATATTACTAGCTCAAGAATGAACCAAGAAAGAGAAAGAAGGTACAGACAAATTTATTTCCAAAAAAGATGCACAGAGAAACACCATGTCATATTCTGGCCAGATCTTTTGATATTCATGTTTGTTAAGTCCTGGGGAGGGAATGGGGAAATCTCTTCTCAAAACAACCATGACTAGGACACTATTTGAGATAAGGGATGGTAGGAGTGGAATGCTCAGCCTGGACAAGAAAAGATCAATAGGGTAAAATGGTCTGTTTGCAAATTTGCATATGCTGTAATGGAAGAGAAACTGATTCCTTAATTTGCTTTCCAGAAAATAGAATGATGATCATTAGGTACGAGGCAGAAGTAGGATAATTTTGGATTAATGAAATTTTTTAACAATTAGGATTGGCTGCAGGGGATTAGACTAACTCAAAAGTAGTGAAATCTGTAACTATAAGTGTTTAAGGGAGATGACCATCTTTATGTATGTCACTGTATCCCCACATCTCTTCTTGGATGCCTAATAGGCATCTCGACTTGAACATGCCCTCAAACAAGCTCTGAATTTTCCCAATCTGCTTTTCCAATCTCAATGATAATTGTTCAGGCTGAAAATTGAAAAATCATCTATAACTCTTCCTTCCTTTTTCTCATCTTTCACATCCAAATCCTATGGCTTAATAAGCATATTAAAAACAGACTATCTCATCACTTTTCTCCATTTATCATCTCCTACATCAATCAAGCCCCATCTCTATCTGATATCATCGCTTGCTTGGGTTGTTGTGATGGCTCCTTAATGACATGCTTGCTTCCACATGTGGCCTCTGAAGCCACATCTTTTACATCTTTAAAAAAATTCTTAAATATCGTACCCAATCATGATAATCTTTTGCTCAAATCCCTCAGATAACATATCATTTCACCTGGAATGAAACCCAAAGTTCGGATGTATTAAAACTAAGTCTCATGCTGTCGTGTGTCTGAGTGACTTGCTAACATCACTTTCTACAGACCTTCCCTTCTTTCCTTCTGTTCCAACCTCTCAGACCTTGTCACTGACCATAGAACCACCAACGCATTCTTGGCACGGAGTCTGTCCTCAGTGTTCCTTCTGCCTGAAATGTCTTCTCTCAATTATCTACATGGTTTACTCTCTCATTTCAATTAAAACTCTGCTCAAATATCAGCTTATCAAAAGAGACCGTCCCTGAATCCTCCTTATAACATAGTAGAGTCACTACCCAAAACTACAATGAGGCATCACCTCACACCAGTCAGAATGGCCATCATCAAAATGTCTACAGACAATAAATGCTGGAGAGGGTGTGGAGAAAAGGGAACCCTCTTGCACTGTTGGTGGGAATGTAAGTTGATATAGCCACTATGGAGAACAGTTCTATTTTTAGATTTTCCCTTAAAAAACTAAAAATAGAACTACCATACGACCCAGTAATCCCACTACTGGGCATACACCCAGAGAAAACCATAATCCAAAAAGAGTCATGTACCACAATGTTCTTTGTAGCACTATTTACAATAGCCAGGACGTGGAAGCAACCTAAGTGTCCATCGACAGATGAATGGATAAAGACTATGTGGCACATATCTACAATAGAATATTATCAGCCATAAAAAGAAATGAAATTAATTATTTGTTGTGAGGTGGATGGACCTAGAGTCTGTCATATAAAGTGAAGTAAGTCAGAAAGCGAAAAACATATACTGTATGCTAACACATATATATATGGAACCTAAAAAAAATAAAAATAAAAAAATGGTTCTGAAGAACCTAAGGGCAGGACAGGAATAAAGACACAGACATAGAGAATGGACTTGAGGACCCAGGGAGGGGAAAAGGTACCCTGGGATGAAGTGAGAGAGTGGCACGGCCATATATACACTACCAAGTGTAAAATCGATAGCTAGTGGGAAGCAGCCACATAGCACAGGGAGATCAGCTCCATGCTTTGTGACCACCTAGAGGGGTGGGATAGGGAGGGTGGGAGGGAGCCTTAAGAGGGAGGGGATATGGGGATATATGTATACGTATAGCTGTTTCACTTTGTTATACAACAGAAACCAACACACCATTGTAAAGCAATTACACTCCAATGAAGATGTTAAAAAAAAAAAAAAGAACACAGACATAACCTAAAGGAGCTCCCAATGGTCAATGCTGGTACAATTTGAATAACAAAATAAATCAATATTACCTGATGAAAAAGCTAGATAAGCATATCACAAGAAAAGAAAAGTGTAGATCAATACTCCTCCTGAATGAACAGACACAAAAGTGCTTAACAAATATTGTAAAACAAGTCCTGAGACATATAAAAAAGATTTTACACCACATTTAAGTATTTGTTATCACAGGAATGTAAAGCTGGTTTACAATCTGAAATCAATTAAGATCGTGTACCATATCCGTAGGATAAACGACGGAACAACACAATTAACTTAGAAGATTCAACAAAGCCTGTGACAAATCCAACACACTGTTAAATCATAATATCTTTATTGCTTTGATTATAATGATTCTACATTTCATTATTAAACATTTTCTGAGTACTTTGAGATATATACCAGTTAACTAAATGTATAACAAATGTATAGATAATGTGGGGATAAAATAGATAATACAGTGTTTATGAATAACATTTTTCCCCTCTTTCATCATTTTTGAGATGATCATGTGTTCATTTACCTTGACCTATTAATGAAAAACGTTCCTTAATTCATAAATTTAAATAACACTTGTATTTTGAGGTTGAAGTTATTTTAATTTTATTTTTCATTTTAACATACTGCCAAATTGTATTAGTTAATATTTTGTTTAATATTTTATAACATTTTAAAATGAGACTGGATTATCGCTCTCTTTATTAGGTTTTAATATCAGTGTTATTTTTCTCTTTCTTAAATTTAAAACTATGTTGAACATGGTATTGGTAAATTTCTATTTGTTGATTTAAGAAAGAATTTACTTCTAATTTCTTCTCTGCCTGGCTTGATTTTTTTTTAGCTTCAAGTCCAGAGAAGGATAACATTCTCGGTCTCTTCCTTCTATTATTGATTGTTTAAGACTTCTAACCCTTTTGATTTGATTTTTATTTACATATTTTCCTTAAAAAGTAATGTTTCATTATTATTCTCAGATTTATTTCCATATAATTTGGCAAAATAATGTCAGAAATCTATACAGATATCTTTGTCTATTATTTCCCCTTTTTCATTCTGAATCATGGCTAACTTTGTTCTATTATTTCAGAAACTGCAGATACAGGCTTTTTGTTTGTTTGTTTATTTTATCGTTCCTGTATGTATTCTGTATTGTAACTATTTCACATAGGAGAAAAAAATGCTTACAAATGGAGTACTTTGATATCAGTATTTAAATATGTGTGTTGCCAAAGTATATTGGGGAACCATTTATAAATACATTCTGTAAATATATACTGGGTTCTAAACAATGGATTTATAAGAAAGTGTTTACTAGACATATGTTTGATGTTTCTTGAACATAAAATAAAGAAACATCAGAATTCTACAATTTTAATAGATTGTACTTGTTGATTTTTATTTTCTGAAAACTTCTGTTCTGGCTTCTCTGTTTTGTTTGCTAAACTGCCCAAGAATTCTATGTTCTTTTCTCAGTTCCAGCTGACCATTTGCTCTTTTATTTTCTCTAGAAACCAACTATTTAGCGAATTATTTTCAAATTTTAACCCTTTCCTTATTGACTAAGTCTAATCCTTGATTTTCTAAAACAAGATTTTTTTCCTTGTTTGGCCACAAATTCTCTTTTGTGAAGCAGAGTCCTCTTAAATGGAAGCAGTCTCTGCTTGATCTCTACACTTACCTAATCATGGGTCCTGAACACTGCCTTCCAGAGGTAAAGCATATCTAGCTTTGCAGCAAAACGAGCAAATTTACAAACAGTATTCCACGCATACACACAAATCGGCATAAAATATATGCAAAGCCTCACTGCCTGCAGAATTTTCTCCAGAGTTTATTTGATGTCCTGAAACTTGTATCCGATGGTTATGATTCTCATGTCCTACTGAACTTCCATTTACATTTTATTGGTCAAACAAGTCACTCAGCAATGTATAACATCAAGGGGATGAGGAAGAACAAAGCTATGATGTACCCAGAGGTGGAAATAGACAACTCAGTGACAGAACTATTGACTGCCAGGATAAGAATTATGCAAAATTGTTCACTGAATAGGCATTTACCCTCGTTTTTCTAACCACAATGGTGCAGTATTCAGAATTGCAAGGTGCTTAAAGCTTAGTACCAATTTCCCTCAGGTTACAGATTAGTAAGCTTGGGTATAGAGACATTTTGTGACTTGCCCAAGATTACGTGGATAGCTTTGGGGCTAAATCCCAGTTCTTCGGACACTCAGACTGGTACACTATACCACATAGTAAATCTAGAAAGTTGTAAAGACTGTCCAAGGACCCTCTAGATTACAGGACCTCAACAAAAGAATGAGGCCCTGTGCTCAGATCTGTCTAGTTGGCAACAAATAGAAAGGTCATTTCCAAGATGCTTGCTTAGAAATTCTAATCTTCAATTTAAGAAAGTAATTCATTCATGGTAGATCTTCACAAGAAGAAAGAAAATATAAAATAATTAACATAAAATATGAGGGAAATATTCCTGAGGAAACTACCTTTCAAAGTAGCACCCTTAGAAGATAAATAGTCTGGAGCAATACATGAGAAGTGAATCAGATTTCACTCTTAGGTATTGTGATGTTTTATCTTGTTCACGTTTCCCAAAGATGCCACCTAACAAGCAAATTAAGATTATCCTAAATGCCAGAGGGTAACTTAGTCACATGTGGTGCTTATTGCTCTTGAGGACATGTTATTCATACAACTAATATAAATAAACAGTGAGGATATGGCTAATCATCAGAATTTCTATCTGCTTTTCCTAAATCTTTCATCAGTTTTTTTACCTTGGACAAGCCTGTTTACTTCTGTAAGGTCTCAGGGTCCACATTTGTTAAATAAAGTGGCAGAAATATATAAACTCTAAGGTTTCTTCTAATTATAAAATTCTGAGGCTATGACTCTTGCTATGGTCCACACAAATCATAAACCAAATAAACATCAACCTTTTAAAAAATCTCATTAACCCATTATCCACAAGGAGAGAGAACAAATCTGTTTTATTTACCATTATATCCCTTGTACCAAGACCCACGCGTGATTTGTGGTAGGTACTTATTAAATATTTGTTGAATCAATTAATAAAATAACATGGTAATTATCATCCTCAATTGATTAAACAACTTGGGAATAGAACTACATTCTTCTGACTGTATCCTGCATTACTTCATTTTACAGCTTCATGGACTAGAACTGAGCAATTATGATGGACTTGTACTTAACGAAGAGTTAACAAACATTAATATTGTCAGAACATAAACCAATGCTGGTAATACATGTATCTCAGAGTGTTGAGACTTTTAATTAATCTGAATGACATGTACTTGCAAGGATCTGTATGCTGTGACAATGTCTAGGGCACTTCTTTTTATATTAAAAGAACCTCAGAGCTATAGGATGTCTTATTTGACCAGAGAGCAAATTGAAGCACTAAGAGTTTTCTAGATGCACAAGTCCTTTAATGACAAGTTTGTTTCTCACATGGTAAATTTCCATGATGCTAAATTCGCTGACAGAGGATCACACTTGTATCCAATCAGAATTAATGGGATCAGATTATTACAGACATGACCTCACGGCCCATAAAGATTTTTTTCAACCTCTGTAAATTTAGGGCACTCCATAGACCACCTACTCACTCTCAAATTCTCTCAAATGCTTGGATGTGATCTCCATCTCAATAATAGTAAATTCTGATAATATCATTTACGTATAATAGACAACACAGTGTGTAACATAACACTGGATATATGATAAAATCACCCCAATGACCATTTTAGACATCAGTAGTAATTCATGTTCCAAATCCACAACTACCAACAAGTAAGGAAGAAACATGATGCATGTTGAGTTTATAAAGAATGCTTATACATCCCAGATGGAGGCAGGGAGGCTGGAGTTAGTTCTTGCTCCCTGTTTAATAGTCTGCTTATTATTTTAAATAATTTCATTTTCAATTTTAAAATGGATTGATAATTAGAAAGGCAGATATAGAATGCCACAAGGTAGCTGTCTGACCTGCATGGTACTTATAAAGAACTCTAAGACTGCTTGAATGGAGTTTAGAATGTTTAGTCCTAGGCTAGTCAATAGATATGAGAGATATCAATTAGGGGATATCCTTGCTGTAGATATGTAAACATTTTAATGTAATAGGTCTCAGGTCAGCTAAAAGCAATAAACTGAGTGCCTATAAGCAGAGTGAACTAAGCAGTAAGGTAATAGTTATTATTTCTTCTGAGGAAAATCACCATTGAATAACAGCTCATTTTTTGCAAGACAATAGTGAAGATTCTGAGTTGTCTCTTTTCTCAGAGTGAAATTCATAGTGTGGAACAATTTCATCTGATGTATCTAAAAACTAACTTGTCTTTTTAAAGTATAATGTTATTTAACATCTTTACTGAGATATCATTCATGTACCATAAAATTTAGCAATTTAAAGTATATAATTCAAATGCTTCTAGTATATTCACAGAATTGTGTAACATTATCACAGACTAATTAGCAGTCGCCCCCCATTCTCCCACCCCCAAGCCCTTGGCAACCACTAATCTACTTTCTTCTCTATAGATTTGCCTATTCTGAACATCTCATAAATGTAATCATGTAACATGTGGTCTCTTGTAGCTCTTTTACTGAGCATAATCTTTTCAATGTCCATCCGTTTTTATTGTTGAGTAGTATTCTGTTGTATGGATGTACCAGTTTTATTTATCCATTCATCTATTGGTGGACATTTAGGTTGTTTCCACCTTTTGGCTATTATGAGATAATACTGTTATGAACATTAAGGTGCAAGTTTTGTGTAGACATGTCTTTTCATTTGTCTTAGGAATGGGATATCAAAGAGTGTAATGCTGGGTCATGGGTTTAACATGTTGAAGGACTGCCAAACTGCTTTCCAGAATGGCTGCACCAATTTACATTCTCACCAGCAAAGTATGAAGATTCCAAGTTCTCCACATCCATAACAGTTATAACAACTCAACAGTTGTTATTGTCTGTCCTTTTTTATTATAATCATCCTAATGGTGTGAAGTGGTATCTCATTGTGGTTTTAATTTGCATAACTTTAGTGCTTTTTTGCATTTCAAATTCCCTGAATATGATTCTGTCTAAACACAGTGGTATGAATAAATTGAATTCCAGCTTCCAACTCAGGCAAATCAGTGTGGAACTTTAAACAGAATAAGAATGCTGAAAACTTGGATATAAACAGATATTTATCTTGCTGCAAATAAAATTATTGCATGTAAGCTACTAAAAAAGACTTCCCCATAGCAAATGGTTTGATTTTAACACTAGGCCATGCTTAGAAGATAATAATAGTTCTTTTCTTTAGCCATTCTCTTCATTTTTGCAAATTTCAAATTACTTCATTACGTAGAGCTATTAATATATCACATAAAATTGTGGACTCATGTTCTCTTCTGGATCACCTTGTGCTGCTCGTTTCATAGGAAATAACTTCTCAGTGGTATTTTCATCAGAGCATTGCTTCAGATGGCTTTACAGTTTTCAAAAATCATGAACGTTCCAATGCAGCTTAACTTTGGAGCCTGCTGAATGTGTTTACTGCCCTATATCCTAAGCACCTGTACCTTGAATGGAGCTGCTGTGCAAGGCACAACCTACTGAGTCATTTCAAAATACAGAGTACAGGGAGCAGGCATTCAGTTGTCAGCAACAGAAAAAAACGGTTATGAACTGGGTTAGTTAGCAATACAGGGTGTATAAACCATATTTCCAGACTTGTGGTTCAATTTGTTTCTCTACCAGAAATCTGTTAATCTTTACCAGAGTGCTGCATCCCTTAGAGATGAACTGCATCTACATAATAGACCTCTCACTCCGTATCTGTTCATATCGACCCAGTTTTGATGCATAAAAGCCATGGCAGATGACTCATTATGTCTTTCTCTTTAAGATAACTAACAGCCCATAAATATTCACTCATAAGAAGATACAATGTACTCACTTCATAAATCATGACCTTTGAATACTGGAACAGCTGGCCAAAGGGATTCGTAGAGGTGATATGTTTGGTACCCTCTTAAGTACTAAAAAAGAAAAGAAAAGACATAATAAGAAAAAACCAAAAAATATTATTACATACTATGGTGTATTATTTTAGCATCATATTTGACACTCTTCTTAAGGAGGTATAAAATTCACAGAATGTATGCGAGCTCGTGTAACATGAATGCTTTCATAATAACATTTATTGATAATTTTTGTACAGTAAGCATTTTGTAAATATGTAACATGTATACATTAAAAAAACAACCCTATGAGATAAGTACTATTAAGTACTATTAGGACCTGTACATTTTACAGACAAAGATATTTAATTAAGGAATTAAGTGATTTGCACAATGTCAAACACCAAAGGGGTAGAGTCAGGATGCAAACCCAGGCAATCAGGTTCTAGAGTCTATTCTCTTAAATACCACCGAATAGTGCCTCTACATAAAACTAAAATATTGATTTTGCATTTCCCATTCAAAAGGAGTGACTGAACATCAACACTTACCCCCTCTCCCTTATAAAATCCCAATGAAAATACAGTGAAAATGAATGAGAAGAAAAAAAACTGTAACAACATTGGGAAAAAAAGGTCTAGAAGAGCAGAGATAATTTTATGAATTTCTGGAAAAGCAAAACAGATGGAAGTATAGAGACAGTCTGTAAAGGAGAGACCACCGTCCAGGAAACACTGCGGAGAAATCCAAAGTAAAGGTGGGAATTATATCTCTCAGGCACCAAGCTCAGTTTGGAGATTCACAGAACAAGCGCAGGGAGGATGCATTCAGACCAATGATTGAAAGGCACTCTGCAAAAGACCTCTCATGCCGACTAGCCTCCTGGCCGCCACACTTACAGAGTGACTACAGGATAAGGGGTTCCAACGGTAAATCTGGAATGATACTGACAAAAATAACATGGGATAATCTGCCTGGGGAAAGCTAAGCTTCTAGGTTGGGAACCAAGACTCTAGGATAAAGACATCTTAATTCTGGCACTGAAAGCGGAGTGCAGTGTGTCTAAGATCCAAGTCTGTTCTCCCTAAAGCAAAGGCAGCAAGTAGATGCTTTCATTCCTTGTACACATTGCTGACAGTCAGTGTGCAAGCCAGGAGGAAATAGGTCTAAAAGTGTCCTGAGGAAATCCAAAACAGCTCCTATGATTTTCAGCATAATTCTTCATCCTTAAATATGGTTGGATGAACAGGATTACCAGACAGTTGAGAAAGATAGCACAAAAGAGAAGGACCAACATAAATAAATTAAAGAACTGAATCTGGAAGGAAAGAGATTATATACAGGACACAGAAAAGGACTCTAGGATATAGAATCAAACAAAGAGATGGAGAATATTAAAGATGAGTAAAGAGTTGGAAGATCAATCTAGGAAATTCAGTATTTATCTAGTAACTGGACCACTACACAAAGAATTCTCAGAAAGTGGAGAGAGGCAATAATAAAAGAAACAGCAGTTTACATTTTCCCAGTGATGAAGAAAGATAAGTCTTCATTATCTGGAGGAATGACAAAAGACACACAATGCAGTATCTCCTGGTGAAATGTCAGGGCCTCAAAGATCAAAAGACTATCCAAAAATTTCCCAAGAGGTAATGCAAAACACAACAGATTGCCTGTAAAGGAATGAAGGTCAGATGGGTGTCCGACACCTTGTTAGTAATCCTGGAGACTATAAGAAAATGGAATAGTCAAAAAAAAAAAAAAAAAAAAAAAAAAAAAAAGAAAATGGAATAGTCTTCAACATTTTGAAAGAAAATGACTGAATCTAAAATACATATCCAGATATATAACCTTGAGCATCTCCTGTCTCCTTCACTTTGCCTCCTCATCAATTTAATGTGGAGCCATCTAATTTCATCAAGTACTACTTCTGTCCAAGTGGACTTCAGTGATGCTCTTAGCAAAACATCATGAAGTGAGGGAAATGGAGAATATTAGAAAACTTAATCATTGCCAAGAAAAATAAAATTTGGAAGAATGAATCTGAGTATCCTGTTACACCGTCTTTTAAAGAAATCGAGATTCACATCTGTATTCTAATTCATTGAAGGAAATTAGAGCAATCACTGAGAGCCCAGTGTGTGTTTAAAAATATGCTCCGTGGCAATTTCTTTGTTGTATGAATAATATTGAAAGAGATAGTATAGAAAATGTGTCTTACACGAATTACTGAGAAAATTATGCTTTCTTTCAAAGACTGGATAGTAAATAATTTTCTTTAATTAAATCCATAAAGTCAAACCATGCATTTAGTAAAGCATAAGGATTCAGATTCTCACAAATTTATGAAGCAAATTGTAGAGAATTAATGAGCAGACGTTGAATATTAACCACAATTGTAAGGGTCTTATTTTGTAAGTCTTCAGAGTTATTTTGCTTATCCCACAAGGAATTTGAAGCAGCTTATAACACTTGATATGAGAGTTAGTAACACCTAATTTATCCAGACATTTCTTAACCTAGACAATTACACTTTTTCAGGACAAAGCTGAGAACTTGAAAATTAGCAAAAGTGTCCAGGAATAGCCATAATATACATCTCAAATTTATTAATTTGCTGATGGAATGATCATTCAGGACATATTAAAGGCAGTGTACTATATTTTATACACAGATTTCACAGCCTTGCCCCTGATGGAAGCAAACTGGTGGCTTGAAGAAGTATCAACTGAAACCTGAAATAAATAAGAAAACTAAATAATATGAAAGCCAATAACTCAGAATATAAAATGGAGAATACGCAGTAGTCTGGAAAGACAACATAAAGGCAAATAAGCTTATATATATATATACACACACACATATATATGCATACCTCAGAGGTAGTGCAGGTTTGGTACAAGTCCACTACAATAAAGTGAACATCACAATAAAGTGAGTCACACAAATGTTTTTGGTTTTCCTGTCCATATAAAAGGATATATATAATGTACAGCACTGGGAATATAGCCAATATTTTATAATAACTTTATATGGAGTATAATCTATATAAAGATATTGAATCACTATGTTGTATACCTGAAACTAACATAATGTTGTAAGTCAACTATACTTCAATTTTAAATAAATAAATAAGATTTCAGTGTATGAAGATTATATCTCAATAAGCCTTACTTAAAAAAATAATGTTAGCCAATAAAAAATGTTTTAAAAAATGTTTTTGTAAACTGCAATCAATCCTCTCAAACCCCACCACTAAACTTATGTAGTATTCTAAGTCATTTTGCTGTCATTTCAACAATCTTTACAGCATCTTCACCAGGAGTAGTTTCCATCTCTAGAAACCACTTTCTTTGCTCACCCATAAGAAACAATTCTTCATCCGTTGAAGTTTATATGTACTATATTTTATACACAGATTTCACAGCCTTGCCCCTGATGGAAGCAAACTGGTGGCTTGAAGAAGTATCAACTGAAACCTGAAATAAATAAGAAAACTAAATAATATGAAAGCCAATAACTCAGAATATAAAATGGAGAATACGCAGTAGTCTGGAAAGACAACATAAATATAGCCAATATTTTATAAAACTTTATATGGAGTATAATCTATATAGAGATATTGAATCACTATGTTGTATACCTGAAACTAACATAATGTTGTAAGTCAACTATACTTCAATTTTAAATAAATAAATAAGATTTCAGTGTATGAAGATTATATCTCAATAAGCCTATAAAGATATTGAATCACTATGTTGTATACCTGAAACTAACATAATGTTGTAAGTCAACTATACTTCAATTTTAAATAAATAAATAAGATTTCAGTGTATGAAGATTATATCTCAATAAGCCTTACTTAAAAAAATAATGTTAGCCAATAAAAAATGTTTTAAAAAATGTTTTTGTAAACTGCAATCAATCCTCTCAAACCCCACCACTAAACTTATGTAGTATTCTAAGTCATTTTGCTGTCATTTCAACAATCTTTACAGCATCTTCACCAGGAGTAGTTTCCATCTCTAGAAACCACTTTCTTTGCTCACCCATAAGAAACAATTCTTCATCCGTTGAAGTTTATTATGAGATTGCAACAATTCAATCACATCTTTAGGCTCCACTTCTAATTCTAGTTCTCTTGCTATTTTGACCAAATCTGCAGTTACTTCCTCTACTGAAGTCTTGAACCCCTCAATGTCACTCATGAGGGTTGGAATCAACTTCTTCTAAACTACTGTTAAAGTTGATTCTTTGACCTTTTCCCATGAATCACAAATGTTCTTAATGACGTCTAGAATGGTAAATACTTTTCAGAAGGTTTTTATTTACTTTGCCCAGATCCATCAGAGGAATTATCAATGCTATCTATGGCAGCTATAGCCTTATGAAATGTATTTCTCAAATAGTAAGACTTGAAAGTTGAAATGACTCCTTGATTCATGGGCTGCAGAATGGATGTTGTGTCATTAGCAGGCATGAAAACAACATTAATCTCATGTGCATCTCCATCAGAGCTCCTGGGTGACGAGGTGCATTGTCAATGAACAGTAATATTTTGAAAGGAATATTTTTTTATGAGCAGTGGGTGTCAACAGTGGGCTTAAAATATGTAGTAATCCATGTTGTAAACAGATGTGCTGTTATCCAGGCTTTGTGGCTCCATTTATAAAGCACAGAGTAGATTTAACATAATTCTTAAGGGTCCTAGGATTTTCAGAACGGTAAATGAGCATTGACTTCAACTTAAAGTCACCAGATGCATTAGCCCCTAACAAAAGTCATCCTGTCCTTTGAGGCTTTGAAGCCAGACATTGACTTCTCTGTAGTTATGAAAATCCTATATGTATGTATCATCTTTCTACATAAATTGTTAGTTCTTAAAATAAATGAATATAATTTCTGCTAATTTGATTTTTTAAAAAATCTAAAATGGAAATTGAGAGAAGAAAAGACATATTTAAAAGGATTTTTGGTGACTTCTAGATTTAGAATCAATATGTAGAGAGCTTGGAACTCATCACTCCTATCTTTGCAAGAGAAAAAGCTGGAGAAGCTGCAAATCAGTGACTTTTCTTGAAACCAGCAGATTACTGAGGTTGCAAGGCCAACTGCCATCTGGAAATCTGGAGAGATAGGTAAATCCAGAGACAAATCTGAGATTTGCTTACTTGATGCAGAAGTTGCTAGCATCATAAACTGGTAAGTACAATTAAAAGGTAATTTTTACAAACTGTTGCAAGTTGAGTGTGGATGAACATGAGAGTAGGAAACTTCTGGAGGATGGCTGCATTATTCGGGGGGATCCCACAATTCATCAGTTTTACCTCCAGAAAGCCCATCATGTTCTCATGGTAAAGTCCAGTGAAACCATGAAAATGATAAATAAGCATATGAAAAGATACTCAACATCATTTGTGATTAAAGAATTACACATTAAAACAAGTTTTAAAAAATGAACCCTAGTAAATGCAGTAAGACAATAAAAGAAAATAAAATGTAGGGGAAAAAAGAAGATCAGCAAGGAAGAAATAAACTGCCTTTGTTCACAGATGACATAACTGCTTATGTAGAAAATCTGAAAGAATTAGCAAAAAAAAAAAGCAAAACTCCTGGAACTAATAGGCAATTATAGCAGGGTTGCAGGATTCAAGGTTAATAGACAAAAGTCAATTGCTTTCCTATATACCAGTGTTGACTAAGTGGAATCTGAAATTTAAAATACAGTACTATTTACTAGCACCCATAAAAATGAAAGATGTAGACATAAATCTAACAAAATATGTACAGATCTGTATGAAGAAAACTAAAAACCTAATGAATAAAATCAATTGAAAGCTAAATAGATAGAGATATATTCCATGTTCAAGAATAGAAAGACTCAATTTTATCAAGATGTCAGTTCTTCCCAATCAAAACGCCAGCAAGTTATTTTGGGGATATCAACAAACTGATTCTAAAGTTTATACAGAGAAGTAAAAGACCCAGAATAACCAACACAATATTGAAGGAAAAGAATAAAGTTTTAGAACTGACACCACTCAAATTCAAGACTTACTATAAAGATACAGTAATCAAGTTTGGTGTTGGTGAAAGAATAGGTCATTAGAACTGAATAAAAAGTCCAGAAAGAGGGGCTTCCCTGGTGGCGCAGTGGTTGAGAGCCCGCCTGCCGATGCAGGGAACACGAGTTCGTGCCCCGGTCCAGGAAGATCCCACATGCCGCGGAGCGAGCGTCTGGGCCCGTGAGCCATGGCCACTGAGCCTGCGCGTCCGGAGTCTGTGCTCCGCAACGGGAGAGGCCACAACAGTGAGAGGCCCGCGTACCGCAAAAAAAAAAAAAAAGTCCAGAAAGAGACCTACATAAATATAGTCAACTGATCTTTGACAAAGGAACAAGTATAATACAATGGAGAAAAGATGGTCTTTTCAACAAATAATGCTGGAACTACTGGATATCCACATGCAAAAAATAATAACAATCTAGACAAGACCTTACACTCTTTACAAAAAGTTAACTCAAACTGGATCACAGACCTAAATGTGAAACACAAAACTATAAAACTCCTAGAAGAATCTGGGAGAAAATTGAGATGACCTTGGGTTTGGTGATGACTTTTTAGATACAACACCAAAGGCATGATACATGAAAGAAACAACTAATTACCTAGATTTCATTAGAATTAAAATTTGCTACTCTGTGAAAGCCATGTCAAGAGAATAAAAAGACAAGCTACAGACTGGGAGAAAATATTTGCTAAAGACATATCTTATGAAGGAGTGTTATCTAAAATATACAAAGAACTCTCAAAACTCAGCAATTAAAAAAAAAAAACAACAGATTTTTTAGAAGTCCTGAACTGACCTCACCAAAGAAGATATACATATGGTAAATAAGCATATGAAAAGATGGTCTAAATCATATGTTGTCAGGAAAATGCAAATTAAAACAACAATGAATGAGAAACCACTACACAATAATGAGAATGGCAAAAATCCATAACACTGACAACACCAAATGCTGGTGAAAACGTGAAACAACAGGAACTCTCATTCATTGCTGGTAGGAATGCTAAATGGTACAACCACTTTGGAAGACAGTTTGGCAGTTTTTTGTTGTTGTTTTTTTTTACAGTACTAAACGTACTCTTACCATACAATCTAATAATTATGCCCACATAAAAACCTGCACAACTAAGATGTTCTCTAATAGGTGAATGGATAAATAAACTGTGGTACACCAAGACAATGGAATATTGTTCAGCACTAAAAATAAATGAGCTCTCAAGCCATGAAAAGACATGGAGGACCCGTAAACGCTTATCAGTAAGTGAAAGAAGCCACCCTGAAAAAGCTACATAGTATATGATTCCAACTGTAGACATTCTGGAAAAGGCAAAACTTAAGGAGACAATAAAAAGATCAGTTGTTATCAGGGGCTCATTGAGTGGAGACTGAGTACATGAAGCACAAGCGTTTTTTAGGATGGTGAAACTATTCTGTAAAATATCATGGATGATAATGGCACTATGCTTTGGTCAAAACTCACAGAACTTTACAGGATGAAGAGAGCTATAACTTTAATGCATACAAATTTAAAAATATCATTTAGCAGGTCTGAGGATTCCAGGAAAGAAAACATAATGTGACAAAAGAATCTAACTGTATTATTCATGTACGAAACAACTTTGCTGAAGATGGTGGGAGAAAAAGGTGCTGACTAAGTATCTTTGGAAATGAACAAAGTCTAAAAAATTAAAGGGAAAAGGAACTGTAGATAAGCACTGTATTCTAGCTAATAAAGTTGTTTCCCATGGGTGTTGAGTTAGCAATGTAGAAATCACTGTCGTGTATGTTAGCACTGAACAATTTAGTGAATGGATTACGGATGGTGGGAGCTTCATTTCTCAGCGGAGGTGGGGGGGGTTCCAGAAAAGCAAGGAAAGGGAGCTAGAGGGATCCATGTGGTAATGCATTAGAGTTGGGAAACAGTGTGAAGTCATGTTTAGCTTAATACTGAAACAGATGGCTAAATATAGAAACATTTACAGATAAATGTATGTACATGAGTTAGAATACATAGTCATGTAGTTGCTTCTCTGTCAGCTGACAGGTCCTAGTAGAAATGACACTCTAGTAGTAATGAAAGGAATAAGGGCTCCTTGGAGAAATAGTTGAATCTAGGACTAGGGAAGAGAATATATAAGATGAGCCTAAACCACTTTGTGGTGTTAGAAAGTAATGAATTACTAAAAAATAAACAAAACCAAAATGAACCAAAAAACCAAAACAAAACCCCCCCACAATGATAGGGTATGTCAAAGGGACACAGATGCCAACTAAAAGGGCTCCCAAGGCCAAATTTTGGTATAATTTGAGCAACATAATAAATAAAGAGGGCTTCCCTGGTGGCGCAGTGGTTAAGAATTCGCCTGCCAATGCAGGCGACACAGGTTCGAGCCCTGGTCTGGGAAGATGCCACATGCCGCGGAGCAACTAAGCCCATGTGCCACAACTACTGAGGCTGCGCTCTAGAGCCCACATGCCAAAACTACTGAAGCCCATGCGCCTAGAGCCCGTGCTCCACAACAAGAGAAGTCGCTGCAATGAGAAGCCCGTGCACCGCAACGAAGAGTAGCCCCCGCTAGCTGCGACTAGAGAAAAGCCCGCATGCAGCAACAAAGACCCAACACAGCCAAAAATAAAATAAATAATTTTTTTAAAAAAATAAATAAATATATTATAATCCAAAGTGTAAAAGAAGCATCCACAAGGCCAGACTGTATAAACAAATTATTGAACAAATAAATAACTGGGGAGAAGAAACAAATATCTCAAATAGAAGAATTCTAATTTGTGTAGATAGTTCACCTTCAAGGAGGTAGAGTATAATTTCTCACTTCTTAAGTGTGAGACTTAAGAAAGGGTAAGTGGACTCTGCTCAGTGTTTCAAATTTCTGGACAGTGGCCTCCAGCCTGATAATCTCATTTTAGTTCCTCCTAGTACCTTCCCAAAGGTGAAAGAAGTTAGCAGGAGATAAAGCTCTGATACCAGCTTGCCATGTGCCCTTGACAATATCCTCAGACTCCTGAAGTTTCACCTTTCCTACATGTAAGTAAGGATAATACAGGTGCATATACCACAGGCTCAAGATGAGGATTATGGACTCAATTCCACCTGGAATATATTACATTTGTAATAAACTTTAGTTATCGTTATTAGTAATGTTGTTACTTAGAAACCTAACCTGGTCTTGTTTTTCAGATTTGCCAGACAACACAGGCTCGTGACACCAGCTCCAGGTATGAAGATGCCCCCTTCCAGAGCTTCTCTAGTCTTTTGCTTTCTCAACCTCAGTTCTGACCGTGAGCATCACACCACCCCATTTCTCTCTTTCAACTTTGCAGTAGATACTGGTTTGTACTTAAAACCTATTTATTTGTTAGAAAAGTGTCTTAATCCTAATAAAGTAGGCCTTCACATGTATTCTCTTATTCATATAGGAAATGACTCAGAAATAGGGTCAAAGTGGGAGTGAGTTAAGAATCTCTTTGAATTTAACATTTCAATATTTGCTTCTTATCCATGATTAAATGTACACTTTTTTATGGTACCTGGATACGTTGAGGCAATTTCCTTTTTCTATATACACACATACGGCATAGCTGGTTTGACAGGGTTCTGTGATTATGGGGTTACTGTCTATGAGGAAGTCTACATATGTTTCACACTGAGTAGCATAAAAGGTAGGCTGGTTTTCAATCTGCATTTTTGTTTTGTTCTTGACATTACACAATTATGTTACAGGCTGAACCACTCTTCCACTCTTGGTAAACACTTAAACATAAAATGCAATTAAATTACACAACTTTGAAATCTAAGGATTTCTTTTTCCCCTCCTGATTGTAAACTCTGAGGTTCTGAATTTCCAGCTTAACAATTTATAGACCCTCTCTTGTAACACACTTTAACGAGTACCCTTTCTTTAATCACAATTTTTTTCCCTATCAATGCAAGCTCATTCTCCTTCCCAACAAATACATGGGCAATAAAGCAATCACAACAAACCCAGAAAGCATTTGAGGTCACACCACTCAACATTTTAACTGTAAAATTATAATTGGGTATATCTTGGGTTTTTCCAAATGTTTATGATGTTTTGAGCTCATTCAGTAAGAGGAAATATACCTATCTCTGTCAACATATTTTAGTGATTTCATCTCCTTTCATAAGACTCTCTAAGGGTTTCCTAATTAAAGGAATTTACAGGAAATGTCAAACAGTCTAAACTGATGTGTTGTAATTAAAGTCTTAGCAATTGAGCAAATTAACCTTTATATTTTAATGACATCAAATTACATGGCAGTTTCCAGAAAGTTTCTAGAGCAAGTAATTGAGGGAATTATCAAAAACTGGGAAAAAGAGGGGGAAAAAAACATTTCTGGGTTGTTACTATAGTATTTTAAGTGTGGAATTAAATTGATAGCAGTGATCTTTTTCTAACATCACAAATAATGAAAGTGCTCCATTGTTAAAATATGACACTAATATATTTCAAATAATGTACAATAAGGTAAAGAAAATATCTATAATTTTAATTGTTAAGGCTTTAGTAACTTTTTTTAAAATAAGGTTTTTTTTTTTTTTTAATAAATTTATTTTATTTATTTTTGGCTACATTGGGTCTTCATTGCTGCGTGGGCTTTCTCCAGTTGCAATAAGCAGGGGCTACTCTTCGCTGCGGCCCGCGGGCTTCTCATTGTGGTGGCTTCTCCTGTTGTGTAGCACGGGCTCTAGGTGTGTGGGCTTCAGTAGTTGTGGTTCGCGGGCTCTAGAGCGCAAGCTCAGTAGCTGTGGTGCATGGGCTTAGTTGCTCCGCGGCATGTGGGATCTTTCCAGACCAGGGCTCGCACCCGCGTCCCCTGTATTGGCAGGTGGATTCTTAACCACTGCACCGCCAGGGAAGCCCTTTAGTAACATTTTAAAATTTCAATTTATGCGATGGTATATTAATAAGACATGTAAATAAAATTATTTTAAATGATAGTAAAGTCAGATAGAGGTTGCAAAGCTGAACAGAGTTGTTAAATTATTGTTAAATTAATTTTTATACAAATATTTATATGCTCAGACCAGTCCAGAAAAGAATATAAAAAGAATATATCATTTTGTTTCAGTTTATTTCATTTGAATCATTTAAAAGTCATAATAACTGAAAATCAAGTAGCTAAATTCAGCAACTGAAGAAAACATCTAGAAGACAATATTGCATGTAATAAATAGCCAACAAAGAACTTGCTTATTTACATCTGAATTTTCCTGGTTATGTGTCTACTATATATAACAAGATGACATTAATTTTGTATATTTAGGATAAGTTTAAGAATTTACAGTTGATTTATTAGAAGTAACTCTTAAAATAATTCACTAAGCTCTACCTAGTTCTCAAATTATTCTATTATGCTATCTCTGCTCTCAATAATTTTGAATTTATATGTAAGGCAGGAAAAATTAAGGTGAATGTTATACATGCTTTTCCCTTGTATATAGGTCTGAGCAGAAATTCAAAGTCCATACTGCTAGTGTGGATTTAAAACAAGACGTTGACTAGGTAAAAAGGCTCTCTCAGGTAGTCTCTGTGAAGCTACAGGTATGACACATGTTATGAGTATCTTAGTCTAAGAATCAGGTTGAAAAACATTTCCCTCTTATCATTTTTATATAAGACTCTATATAATTTTATGTAAATCCAGACAACTCTACAACCTTTTTTAAAGCTAACTTTGATATTTTTCAAAATATCAAACTCTAAAATTTCAAATATACTAATCCTGGATGGGTAATATTTTCATGTTCAAAAGTTCTGTGTAATGGTAAACTGTAAAAATGAAAGCTATGAGCTTCTTTCAGCAAAATATAATATTATGATAAATCCAATTTGCTTTTATAAAACAATTCCTTGGGAAATGGTCAACTTTTTGTTAGTATTTGGGGAGTTGGGATAAAATGAGAAGATTTCAGAACAGAGCACATATCAATGGACTGTCTTGAGTTTTCTTGAAAGAGAATCATACATTTTGCAACTAGAAATAATCTTACCTCTTCTTTTCCAATGTTTATGCCCATTTGCTTTCTTTTAGTTGCATTGCCTAATTCTTCCAATATCATGTTTAATATTAGTGGCCATATGGGGTATTTTTAGCTTCTTATTTTACCAACAACCAAAATTAGTGATTTGTAATTCATTATACTCTGTGTTGTGATTTTTGTGTTCGTGGCACTTGTTTCTGTGTCCTAAATTACTTAGTCATCCCCACCACAGTGTTGAAGGTAGAGAATCAGAGTGTTAGGAAGGTTGAATAAATCCCCCAGAATCATTGAAAATCAATAGGATACCTGCCATAGAATTACTTATTTTTTCTGCTGTGATTTTTTGTTTCTTTATCCTACCTTGGGTTCCTTCTATGACCTCAAAGCTTTCTTGCAATTGCCAAATATAAATTCAGGGACTTCAAATAATAATTTCTGCTAAAATTTGAATTGGTTTTAAACTGACATCAATGAGACTTACATATCCTTATGGCATTCATATGCTTTTCTCTCCTATGCCAACTTGTCACTATTTCTCAGGTGATTTGAATGCAAATCAATGACACCTTTTTATTGGCATCTTCTTTGACACTTATGCCGACAATTTATAAGACTTCAAGTGACAGCATTAATACTGACGGCAGCAACATAAAGTCAACGGATGTCTTTGCAATAAAATGTGGATTTCAAATTTATTTTAAATAAAGGTGGTAAGAGAATTTTTGATTTGGGTTCCTGAAGAGATTAAAATAGACAGTGGATAAATAATAACACAAATCCCAAAATGAAATTTTTAAAAATGGATAAGAGAATTCAAAAGAAACATTGTATAGGGTTATTCTAAATCAAACATGACCCAACAGGAAATAAAGAATAATAAAAGGAAGACAAAGTAGATGAGAGGAAAAAAGATTTAAAAAGCGTCAGAATAAAGGCAAACCAGTTTGGAAACTATACTGTTATCTTTCCTTTTTCATTTGTTAATTTTAAGATCTAAAGGCAAATCTCAGTCTATTTCATGTGACAATAATGGCATATTTTGTCTTTCTCACCAAACATTAACTGTACCTCTTCACTCTCCCTCTTCCTAAGTCAGACAAAGTATTTCCATGTTGTACTACAGGAGAGGGGCTGTGTAAAAAATGGGATTTGAGAAAGCCTAATAGTTTTATAAAAAAATAAAAATCTAAACTTTACAATATTTTTATTCCTTAGGTGAGTCAAATGGCACTGTTTCTATCGGAAGCATAATTGAAATCATCACCTATAGGAATGTATCTAAAAAAATACAGAGCATACACACACAGAAAAATACAAAGGTCTGTACTCCATGCCACAAGATTGTACAGAGCTGAAAGAGGTCCAGGGAGTGCAAAGAAATCATTATTCAGGGAATGGATGGCGCTCAGATATGTGGATGCCTCGCTAATTGAGCAGATGTTGTTTGGACACTGTGATAAGCAGCACAAGGTACCCCCTCAACAACCAAAGATGTCTACATCCTAATCCTCAGAACCTGTGAACATAGCAAAGAGACCTGGCAGATAGGATTAAGTTAAGGATTTTGATTTGGGAGATCATCCTGGATTAATGTAACCACCAGGATCCTTGTAAGAGGTAGAGGGAGATTGAAGAGCTACTCTGGTTTTGAAGATGGAGAAAGAGCCAGGACTGCAGGAATGGACACAGCCTGTGGAAGTTGGAAAAGGCAAGAAAACAGATTCTCCCCTGGAGGCTTTAGAAGGAACACAGCACTGCTGATTTTTAGCCTAGTCAGATCCATTTCAAACTTCTGACTTCCAGAACTATAAAATAATAAGTCTGTGGGGTTTTTTTGTTTGTTTTTTTGGGGTTTTTTTTTTTTTGTGGTACGTGGGCCTCTCACTGTTGTGGCCTTTCCCCTTGCGCAGCACAGGCTCCGGACGCGCAGGCTCAGCGGCCATGGCTCACGGGCCCAGCCGCTCCGCGGCATGTGGGATCTTCCCAGACCGGGGCACGAGCCCGTGTCCCCTGCATCGGCAGGCGGACTCTCAATCACTGCGCCACCCGGGAAGCCCAGTCTGTGTTGTTTTGAGCCATTAAACTTGAGGTAATTTTCTTCTATAGCAACAGGAAACTAATACAGGGACTATAATGAAATAAGCACGGAGGACACAAAGATGAATCAGACCCCATCAATAGATTAAGGAGATCAGTGTGCAGTGGTGGTGATGTGGATTAAACAGTGACAACACACTGTTTGAAAAGCATGCACAACTGTAACAGTGTGATAGAAATAGACTCTGACCCAGTAAAGGAAGCATCTAATTCTAGCTGGGAGAGATGAAGTGGGTTCCCTTACAAAAGACAATGCTCAAGATAAGTCTCAAAAGATGGGTAGGGTCCTGCTTGGCAGACAAAAGAGGGAAATTTATTCCAGGCTGAGAGACCAAATGCCTGCAAAAATCAAAGCACTCAGACTGGAAAATCCATATTCGAGTGAATAAGAATTTGTTTAGCAAGTCTCAATATTCTAGAAATAAAGGAGCCAAAAGTTTTTATAACTGTTAGAGGTAGTTTAGGGAGAAAATGTTATCTTTATTTAAATAGAAGTTTTATGGAACATTCAAGTTCTCATCACGATATGGCAGGAATGCTTACTTCACATATGTGAATTCATCTAAGCATGTTTGGCATTTTATACCCTGACTATAAGATCTCCAAACTAAAAATACAGATAAATTAAGAGGACTCAAGAGGAAAATGAGAATAAACAGATTGATACTGGAATGCCAACAGAAATTAGCAATTGAATTTGTCCTTATCATTTAGCCATTTGCCCTCTGTTAAGTCTGCAAGTTTCTTGATGGCAAGGACTGTGGGTTTTTTTTTTTTAAGAGGGTATTAAATTGCTTATTTATTACACACGATAATGGATGATACACAAGCTTCATTCCCATCTATATCTGGTACCATAATCCAATTTAGATATATTGCATAGGATGTGCCAACAATCATATATTAATAATCAAAAAACTCCATGACTTGGCTTGGGTGACCCTTTTCACGGTGAACTCCAGGTCACAACACAGTAACTGTCAGTTCAACTACACCAAGGTTTCAGAAGACAGTAGCTTCTCCACCAAAGCAGGTTGTAAATAAATTTTGAATGGAACCTGGCATCACCCTGAAGGAATACTAACTTCACACTGTTGGGGTAGTTTACCAAAATGGCTTCAGAGTAGACTAACTTTACACAGCACATTTTTTAAAAAGACACATTTATTCAGCGTCACGATCAGACTATTACATTTAGCAATCAACAGCATGGGTGCAGAAAAAAAAATCTACATTAAAACCCTTTGTTGGAATGCTTTACACTTTCCACAGAACAGAAACAAATAACCTGTTATACAATTAGTCACAAATACAGTCCTCAAGGTTTTTTTGCCCATACACGTGAGTATTGTCTAAAACATGTCTTCTTTGTAGCAGCTAGGCCCTGCCACCACTGTGCTTGGCTGAGTTCACAAATCTGTTGTAACCTGTAGCTTCCCTGTCACTTCTCTGGCTATCTTCTCCCGCTAAGCTCTGTTTCCTGGCAGTAATCAAAACCTTCTGCCACTGCCATAGCTACTGCTGCTACTGGAACCACCACAGCCACCTTGGTTTCGGGGTTTGGCAAAGTATTGGCCTCCACCGCCATAGGGGCCAGAATTTCTGCCTCCAAAGCTTCCTCCTTTCATGGGTCCAAAATTTGAAGATTGATTGTTGTAACTGCCAGAATCATCGTAGCTTCCACCACCTCCAAAATTGCTTCCGTCATTACCAAATCCATTATAGCCATCCCCACTGCCACCATATCTACCACCACTGCGGCTACCACCAAAGCCACCTCGACCACTAAAGTTTCTTCCACGACCAAAGCTGCCATTCCCACCAAAACCACCTCCACGACCACCACCAAAGTTTCCAGAACCACTTTGACCTCTGTGGCTGGATGAGGCACTAGCCATCTCTTGCTTAGATAGGGCTTTCCTTACTTCACAGTTGTGGCTATTCACAGTGTGGTATTTCTGAATGACAATCTTGTCTACAGAGTCATGGTCATCAAAGGTTACAAAAGCAAAGCCTCTCTTTTTGCCACTGCCTCGATCAGTCATGATTTCAATCACTTCAATTTTCCCCCCACACTGTTCAAAATAATCTCTTAGATGATGTTCTTCAGTGTCTTGTTTAACCGTAGGTTCACCACCACACAATCTGCCGGTAATTCCAGCTTTTTTAGGTGATTTCATCATTTGAAAGGACTGTGTTTTACATTTATCTCAGTATTCCTCCAGTCATATAATGCAATGCTTATACACTGGATGCACAGTAAACACTTTAAGAATCAAACCTTTAACGTGTGCAGTAGACCGTCATATAGTAATCATGATCAGAGGTGATTTTCTCTGGCACATAAAAACAGGCTAATGGTCTGAATGGAATCTCTCAACTCTTAAACTTGACACGACTATATATTACAATCCTTTTTCTTAATTTCACTAATTGAAATTGAGTGTACAATGAAGTTGTGAAACAGACAAAACATGGGAATTATAAGGGAGATACTATATATTCAGCAATTTATTTTATATCCAGTTTCTTTGTAAATTTTATAATTTACCATGTTAAGTAAGCACTGGGCTAGCACCACCACCACCTCTTCTAAGACTGTGAATTATGTTTCCCAGAATCTCCTTCCCTGTAGTGTTTTGGCTTAGAGTTTATCAGTGAGAGGAACTTCCAGGAGATCTGCAAAGTTAAAATAAAGAAGAAGGACAGGAAATCCATAGTAGCTTTTCCCACCCACTTTGCCACAGAAGACTGAAACAATTGGTAACATCATATCAGAGAATCTCAAGAATTACAGCAGCTTCCTGGTGAGATGGAGAGAAACATCTAGTTTGGCATTTACACCTGAGATCTTTGGTATCAACTTTACTAATTTCAGGAGCAGCTTCTCTGACCACTACTTCCCCAGCATTTCCACAAGTCATTAACCCCCATTATATATGTTAAACTCCTACATACATAGTACATACATAGTATGGCTTCTGTTTCCTGATTGAACATTGTCTATTAGAGTATTTATGTATACTTTATCTAATATTTCCAGCAGCCCTATAGGGTAGGTGCTTTTTAAATGAGCTAAGTGAAGTTACTGGACTCTTCCACTATTCCAAAGATTTTTTTCTCAACCAGTGAGTTGCAAACTGTCGAATTCAAATAAGTCTGACTTCACTCTTTGCTCTTAACCCCTGTACCATGTAGTCACATGTGGCACTGAGCTTTAAAACTTTCTCTGTGAGAAAGATTCCAAAGAGCACTTAGAAACAAGCCTAACTACCCAAATAAAAGTATTTTATATTCAAGAATCAACCTTTTTTGAGGATAGTCTTCTCTAATACTCACTCATATCCAGACTGAGAATGGTCTTGTTTTACCAACATATGGCTTAAATATCTTTAGCTTCCTAATAAAAACAGCACACACACAGACACAGACACACACACTCACACACACACTTCCTTGTAAAGAAAAATGAAGCAATCAAAAAAGAAATACACACTCCCACCTCCACATCTGTATCCATATCCTCTTTCTGCACTTTAGTAGGGACATCTATCCAAAGCCAAGTCTTCCACTTGCCCATTAGTGCTCATCCTGTCTCACTTACTTAAGATAATTTGCAAGTATTTTTTCCAATTCTGTGGGTTGTCATTTTACTCTCTTGATGGAATGCTTTGAAGCATAAAAACTTTAAATTTTGATTGAATCCAACTTGTTTTTTCTTCTGTTACTCATGCTTTTTGGTATCACTTGTATGAATCTTTTGCCAAATTCAGATCATGAATATTTACTCCTATGCTTTCTTCCAAGAGGTTTATAGTTTTTGCTCTTACATTTAGGTCTTTGATCCCTTCTTATTTAATTTTTGTTTGTAGTCTTAGATAAGGGTTCATTCTTTTGCCTGTGGCTGTCCAATTGTCCTAGCAAAATTTGAGATTTTGTTATATGTGTACTAATTTGGAATTTTTATATCTTCCTATTGAACTAAAGTACTACTTGTATAGTTTCCCTCTCTATCCTTAATGATGCTTTTTGTTATCACAGACTATATGGTTTGATGCAAATGGTGACTCACACTTTATTAAAGATTTTATATTTATCTGGAAAATCTTTTTTCGTCCTTTTAATTTCAACCTTTCTGTATCCTTATATTTTAGTCATGTCCTTTTTTTTTTTTTTTTTTTTTTTTTTTTTGACCCAGCCGCTCCGCGGCATGTGGGATTTTGCCAGACCAGGGCACGAACCTGTGTCCCCTGCATCGGCAGGCGGACTCTCAACTACTGCGCCACCAGTCATGTCCTTTTTAAATGTCATGTTGCTGGATTTTCTTTTTATCCAATCTGAAAATCTTTCAACTAACCAATTTAGTCCATTTACATTTATTGTGATTATTAGTATATTTGGACTCGATTATATAGCCTTCCTTGCTATTTTCTATATGTTCTATTTTTTTCCATTATTCTCTTTCTTTTTCCTTCCTTTTTCAAGAATCAATTCATGTCTTTGTTTCTTTTGTTTTGTTTTCCCATTGGTTTTCTCATATAATGGAGATAGAATCAGTGTGTCTCATTTACTGAAATATCTGCAGAACCTGGAAAAGTGCCTGCCACTTGTTAGTTTCAAATAAATAGTTATTGACAGTTTGATGCTTAGAAAGCACTTTGGTTCCAGTTCTATTTAATGAGGAAAGAGGTTGATGCTCTGTTTAGTGGAAGTTTTCAAGGATTGATGTGCAAGACCTCACACTAAAAAAGGAAAGAAAGAGTAATAAACATGCATTCCCTTAGGTTTAATGAATCAGTTTATCTGTATTTTATAGCAGGCTTTAAAAATACAGCACTATAAAAGAATCATATATTTTAATCCTTCATCCAGCCCTTTTTACATGTGAGGAAACTGAAAAAAAGCGAGGTTATGCATGTCCCTTAAAAGCAAATGCTGGGATTGCTCCTAATTCATGCCTGGGAAATTAAGTATTACCTTTTCTTTTGGTTAACTAAGTTGTTCCTTTTTTATTTAAAAATAAAATTAAAATAAGCCAGGGGTGCTGATCTGTGACAACTGTAGGTGATCTGTCCTGTGGGATCACTGGCAAATATCACCTTCCAAAAATTCTAGTGCTAATGATTTCTGTGACTTGACTCCAAACATTCACTGTGGTAAAGGGTTTAGTGGTTGTAAAAAAGAAGGGCAAAAAGGAAATAAAACACCGTCCACGTAATTTTCCATTTGTGTACTCTTGACTTCATTAAAATTGCATACTGATCCAATCCCTTGGTTTTGCTAATAGCTCCACAGAGGAATAGTCATTACTAGAGCATGAACACCACAATCCATTTTCTCTGATTATTGTTTTGTGATATTGCTAATTTGACAGCTCCTGCTGAACATGGGCTCATTATTTTGTGTCATTGTTTTGGGAAAAGGAATATCAAATGAGCATCAAATTAACTTACAAAGAGGCATGCAGCTGATGATAGACTAGCAGAAGGAGTAGTTTTTCTCCAGGAGTGGTAGAGAATAGCCAAATTAAAATGGTAAGGAATGAACTGCTTGACTCCTAGAAGATACCTTCTCTTTCAAGACTCAAATCCTCAGCAAGTTTTTTATGTGAATCCATAATGACATAACCCCCATCCCAAAAAAGGTGGACATGCCCACTTTCTTTTCTATGCTCTAGGGTCTGTCTTTAGGTGTCTATCTATCTATCCAGGTGCCTATGTGTCATCTATCTGTCACTACCTATCTATCTTCTATCTACCTATATTTAACTATCTACCTAGATATATTTCTAGAATCTCATATATAACACTTATTTTATATACGGGTACATCTATTCTAGACTCTGTTTTTGTCATCTAATTGTTTTTAGGGAAAAACAAACAAACAAAAAAGCCTTGCAAAATCAGGCCCCTGCCTGCCTCTCTAACCTTAATTTGCACTCTACTCTGAAGCCATACTTTACTTATTTAGGCTTCTCAAATGTACCATATTCTGTACTGCACCAGAGTTGTACAGTTCTCCCCACTCTTCATGGGAGCTATTCTAGTCAAACAGCTATTTTTGACTTCCCTCCATTTTTTTCTCCTTACTCCCCATCTCACCCCTCATGAATTCCTATTTATCATAGAAATCTACTTAAGAAAATTTATCAAAAAAGCTTTTGGCATATCTCACCCCATTTACACAAGATTAAGTCTCCTACAGTATTCTCCTTTATGTCATTTATCACATTGTAATTCCATGCTCAATGTCTGGTACCCATGGATTTGGATTTTAGGGGGATATGTTTGTTTCCTTCAGCCCTATCTCCCCAGTAACTCTTTTAGTGCCTGACACATAGTGGTTCCCATTAAATATTTGTTGAATCAGTGAATAACTATGGCATGTTTTTTCTCAGCTGGGTACCTCTGTTTTGTTTGGTTCCTCTGCTTTGAATGACCTTCTCCGACATTTTGTTTACTTGTTCTTTATGATCCAGCTTTGGCTTCTATAAGACTTCTATAAGGATCTATAAGACCCTCTAGCATATGAAGGGCTCCTAGAAGCGTTAATAGTTTTGAAGCCCAGTGTTTACCAAACTTATTTGAACACCACATTTTTGGTAACTATTTAGTGACATTTGGGGACTCAAGAGCCTAGACAGTGAATTAACCAGAGAATGCCTAGCCTGATGGTTTCAGGAATTTTAAATGGTTGGAATATAAAGTTTTGTCCTTGAATTACCTTGTACTATCTCATCTGTGCTGTGCATGAGCCTGTCTTACTGTTCATGGCAACTCCATAGAATTCTACAGTTAGCAACTGACTTCATGCTAGCCTTGCTTCTTCTGAATTTCACTTTCTTGTCTTCCTTGCTAGAATCTGGTGACTGCTGGAGAGCTGGCCACTGCTACATTCTGATTGAACAAGAATGGTGGGCAGATCTCCCTCTCTGCTCGAGGCCACCCTTGTGCCATTAAAGAGGGGGGCTTTGCTCTGTCTGCAAGCAGTCCCAGGAGCTGGCTTAGCTGCGTAGGAACCAGCCAGTCTTCCCTCTTCTAGGAGAACAGCTGCAGGTGCCCAAGCACTGGGCTGCTGACAGGCACATTACCATTTCTATTAGGAAAACATTTGTCCCTTGCTTGTTACATAAACAATTTAAAACCTAAAGATCCCCAGAGGGGATCCATGGTGAAAACCATGTTTATTCACCCATCCATAGTGAAAACCATGTTTATAACTTATTGTCTTTATCTGTCTCCTACTGAGTTAATACTTCTTACTGTATGGCTCTAACTTTTTTTTAATCGTTTACAGTGCTTTATAAAATACAGAAATTAAATCAACCATCATTCCAACATCTAGCGACAATTACTACTAACAAATTTAGTGCCATTCCTTACTAAAATGCTTGTGTTTTTAAACATTTGCCTCACTGTATAATTTCACATTTTGCAAATTTCATTTAATCTCATTAGTACGTTCCCAATCATTCAGTAGTTTTTGAAATTGTTGATTTTAACAGCTACATAATATTCTACCCTAACATAATTTCTTTAATTTTTCCCCTGTTGTTAGTCATTTAAGTGATTTTTATCTTTTGATTATTATTAAAAACCTGAAGTGAACACACTTATAGATAAATGTTTGATGATATTGTTGGGATAGATTCAAACAAGAAAAAATTGTTGTGTCAAAGGTTATGAATGGTTTTCGATATATAGACTTACAGATTTCCAAAATGTTTTAAAGACCAAACACAAACAATACTGATTGACTGCTCTGTGCCCTACAATTGCATTTCCTCACCAAATACTTACTAAGCACCTAATGTACATCTATGTGCTGGGCTGTGTTAACCCTCTGGGGTGGTCTGTGTCCCCCAAATAGCCTTCTACCTGCTGAGAAGCATCTGCGTGGTAGCCACACCTCCCTGCCCCTGGCACTAGGGGTCAACTCACTGCAGCCTCTCACTCAGCCACCATCACTCCTGTTGCCTGGAACCTCTGCCTTGCACTGGACCCCTCACTACCCTGCCTGCTACCTAGCCTTTCTTGGGCAGGGTTGCAAATCAGCCCTCAGGCTGAACTCCCATTCATGTCACAGGACTGAGGGAACTGAGTCTGGGGCAGGCAGTTCGACTCCAGATTCCACTACACTGAGAAAGATGCATCGAACAAAACAATCAAGGTCTCTGTTCTAACAACGCCTAGAGCCTAATTGGGATGGTATGTATAAAACAAAGAGACATATGAAGCAAATAATAAAATAAAGTATAATGAAGATATAATTAGGAAAGTAATAAGTTGCTGATGTTGTTTTTGCCAAATTCCTAGACCAAAAATATCAGTTCATTATTATTTTTTTTTAACAACTCCATTGGAGTATAACTGCTTTACAGTGGTGTGTCACTTTCTGCTTCGTAACAAAGTAAATCAGCTATACATATACATATATCCCCATATCTCCTCCCTCTTGCGTCTCCCTCTCCCCCTCCCTATCCCGCCCCTCTACGTGGTCACAAAGCACCGAACTGATCTCCCTGTGCTATGCAGCTGCTTCCCGCTAGCTATCTATTTTACATTTGTTAATATAAATAAGTCCATGCTACTCTCTTACTTCATCCTTACCCTGCCCCCTCCCTGTGTCCTCAAGTCAATTCTCTACATCTGTGTCTTTATTCCTGTCCTGCCCCTAGGTTCTTCAGACCTTTTTGTTTTTTGGTTTTTTTTAGATTACATATATATGTGTTAGCATACGGTATTTGTTTTTCTCTTTCTGACTTACTTCACTCTGTATGACAGTCTCTAGGTCCATCCACCTCACTGCAAATAACTCAATTTCGTTTCTTTGTATGGCTGAGTAATATTCCATTGTATATATGTGCCACATCTTCTTTATCCATTCATCTGTCGATGGACACTTAGGTTGCTTCCATGTCCTGGCTATTGTAAATAGAGTTGCAATGAACATTGTGGTACATGAGTCTTCTTGAATTATGGTTTTCTCAGGGTATATGCCCAGTAGTGGGATTGCTGGGTCGTATGGTAGTTAAGTACGAGTACTTTCCTACTCTCTCTATACTATTCTCTGTACTTTCAGCTCATTATTTTTTTATTTGGATTATTTTTATAGCTAATCATTGGTTTCACATATTTTTTAAATCTCCCCTATAATTTGTTCAGATCCTTTATAGATAGAATCCTATATATAGAATATATAGATTTTTGATTGACTAAATTTGTTCCTTATATATTAATGACATTACATTTTGTCACATGATTGCAGCAATTATATTTTAGTTTGCCAATTTATCTTTTGAGGATAATATTTGCAATTATTATGTGTGGCTTTGATTTTTATACACTCAAATATCTAAATTAAACATTTCAATCTTTCCTCCATTATTATCCCATGCTTAGAAAGTCCTTATTCATTTCATAATAACTTAAAAGATGATGTTCTGCACCTATGGTTTCCCAGACATTTCTTCCTAGTCAGAAGAGCTTGTTGTAAAGTATGGTAGTCATATTATCAGTATAAAAACAGCTAGTATTGAGAACTCACTCTGGGCTTTATCTCATTTAATTCTCTCAACAACCTCATGAAGGGAGTATTATTATCTGCAGGTTACAGGTAATAAAAATGAACACAGAGAGATTAAGAATTTGGCTCAGGGCCAGACACTGAGGCTGGTTTGAAAGCTTGCATTTTCTTTTTTTCATGTTTACATACAGTATGTTGCTATTGGTCATTCTTACTCCCATTTGTTTAACTGTGTACCATCTTTTCTTTCTGGGAGATTTTTTAATCTAATCTTTTTTTCTTTATTGTAAAATCTCAAGATGAGGTGGTTTGATGGATGTCTTTCATACTGATCTGGGCAAACAAAATTTAAATTTGAAAACTTCCTTCCTTCAATTATGGAACCTCTTGATTACATCATTTAAAATAGCGTTATCTCCATTTCTTCCTGTTAATTTAGGCTTTGACCTTGATTTTGGAGGTTTTTTGAAATATCCTGAGACCCCAGCCTTTAAATTCCCATTTGAGTGAGGCACTAACAGTCACGCAGGAGATTCAGGTGCATGACACGACTTTTTAGCAAGTGGATAGACAGCATTGCAACGTGATCTAGCAGAGGTACCTCTTTCCTGAGGTGACCCCAAATGTCCGCCACCTCAAAAGTGAGAAATGTCTTTTTCTAGAGCAGTCACTCCAGAAAAATAATACTTCATTTTCTTGCTTTGGTGACTGGAAGGGCACATATTTGATGGCCTCTGTTCTTGGAGCAGGGATGACAAGTGAGCCCAACAGTCTCGTGATTCTCGTGCACATTTTCACTTACTCCCTGCATCTTCAATAAGCCTCACCACCACATTCCAAGCCTTGAGTTTAATTTCTTCAGAGAACAGACATCTTCTACCTGCTAGGGTTGGGGAAAGGAGAGTCTCTTGGCGCTTTGCTTGATGAGGAAGAGATCCAAGGTTTCACCTTCACTGTAGACGATCAGTCCCCACTTGGGTCTTAGGTCCAAGACTCAGCCCACCTCACACGCCTCTGATGCATCCAAATTTCAAGCTGTTCTGGGACCCTCTGGAGTAAATCATGACTTTATCTTTATTCCTCCCTCCAGGCACTTAGGTTTTAGCTTTCTCTGTTCTACTAGTTGGGGAATAAAAAGTTATTAAAATAAGAACTACTATATAAATTATTTCTTTTTTTCAAATAGTTGGAGAAAGAGGTCACAGGTGTGTTTTCAAAAATAATTTATATTCTGAACCATAGAAAACCTTTGCCCCCAAAATGCATAGAGATTTCTACTTATTGTTGTATGTGGTAGTTGCTAAGGGAACCCTACCCACTCTATCAACCATCCTTTGACCAGATAACATTTTTTAAAAGGAAAATTTTTATTTTATGTTATGGTAAAAATTAACATTTAAATACTTGGATGGTTGAATAAGAAGAGCAAAACTGAAAAATGAAAATTGATACAGGAAAGACATAAATGATAGGAAGCTCTATTTTTCATGGCTCTGCAGAGCATATTTTCAGAGCTGGGTGCATAGTTGGCCCTTAATCACACTGTGAATTGGCCAAACATTATTCAACAACCAAATTCATTTTTTCTTGCTTGTTTTCCAGGTCTGTTCTAAAGCAGGCATTAGAGGCTATCAAGTCCAGAGCTCACCCTGATCAGCACTTGAACAAACTTCTTAGAGGTGATCAACATATCTTTCAGAACACTGAGACCTCTCATAAGTGCGGTAGAGAATTTATCTCTCTATTACCATCAAAAGCATTGTTACGTGTCTGTGTTGCAATGCTTTGCTGGCTAAAACATGGTAAATAATAACATTTCTCTGACAGTATATTGAATTAGCTTCATATACCCTATAAAGAACATAGGTTTTGGAGTCATAAAATTGTATAAGGAGCCAAATTCCACTGCCACTTAGAAGCCCTGTGACTGGATAAATGAGCCTTTCTGAGTTTCAGTTTAGCTGAACACTGTAGATAAGGGTAATAACAATTTGTATTGTGTCCTCTGAATTCCTACTCCATGACCAGCACACTCTCCTATATTCTCAGTATTTTTTCTGAAAGGTCCCTCCACCTCCTTGCTCTAACTGAATGCTGGCCATCTCCCAGGAATACTTGCTATCAGGTAGAGGTATCTATTTTCACATATTCTTTAAGCTCACACCTGGATAGTGGGTGACCAGCTTCCTCCTGTCCAGACACTACCATACCATTGCCTCCTCCCCTTGCTCTTCTAAGAGCCCTTCTTACTAGGAGGTCTATCCATGCCATTAGCATTTAGCACTTTGCTCTCAACATCACTGGCTTCTACTGACCTCCTTGTCAATTCCCTTCCTTTATTGATTCTTCAAGACCTGGGTCACAATCTCCTCACACCTTTCCTGACAGTATTTTAAGTAACTTTAATATTTATAAGAACAGCTCTAATACCCTGACTTCTCAGCTCCTTGAGCCCTTGATCTTCTTCCAACATCATTTTGATTAATCTCTCAGGATGCTTTTAATTGCTCCTGTGGCTCAGCCAGAAGAGAGGCTAGTGCTTGGGGAAACAGGGATGAGAGCTAATAACAATGACTGCTTTGTGCCAAAATTGCATGTGTTAAATGCAGAAGAATATTTCAAAAGTAATTTCAAAACAAGACTACTTGGCTCAACTACAACTATTCTATTTTTGACAGGTCTTACAATCTGGGTACAAGATCAAGAACTGGGGACACAGGAAAACACTGACCTGTGGAACAAAAGTGGCGCCTTTCCATGGGTAGAAAACATTTTGTGAGGTTTTAAATAAGTCATATTTATCTCTTGAATTTCTCATGGAACAAAACTACAAACTGTTACGAATTTTAACCAAAAATGTGTATTCTCTTTTGTGGATTTCTCAAAACAGAATTCAACTCTGGGCTGCTAATAAATCAAATAGAGATAAGTAATAGAAAATAAATACAGTACTCTCTTGGTATCTATAAATTGAATACCTCCTATAGAATCTACAACATCCACGATGTACAGTAATTTGCAAGGTGGTTAATGAAACCTACCTCATAAATCTCTTGTAATGACTAAGTGCAATCATGTGAAGAGAATTGCCAAATTTGAATTTTGACCATGCCAGGCTTTTGTGCAAATGTGGTCTCTTGGGGTTGAATGAGCTGAGCAAATCACAAGGAGCCACCTCTCAAAGATTTTTGCTCTAAAACCTGAGAATTTGACATTCCACCTTCAAAATATACCCTGAATTCAACCCCTTTTGCTCACCTCCACCACAGCACCCCTCATATAGGAAGAACCTTTCTCTCTTGCCTGGATCAGGGCAGAGCTTTTAAGCCGGTCTCTTCTCTTGCCCACAAAAGGTCTATTCCCCAGATGGTAGCCCTAGAGATCCATTTACAAATGTAAATTTGATTATGTTCTCTCCACTCCCGCCCCAAACACGCACACCTCAAAATCCTCCAGTGCTATCCCATCACACTACAGAGAAAATTCCAACACTTTATCATGACTGATGAGGACTTCTCCCTGGCCAGGCCTCTGGCCACCTTGTTCTTCCTCCACCCTTGCCATTCACCACACCTGACACTTTATGATATGTCTCGATTTGTCATCTCTCTTACCCACTAGCTTGTAAAACATTTTGGCACAGGGAGTTTTTGGCTGTTTTGGTCACTGCTGTAAACTTGTGCCTTAAAACAGTGCATGGCACATAGGAAGCACTGAAAACATATTTGTTGAATGAATTAATAAGTTTCCTAAATTCAGTTTCACGGCACATCAGCCATATTCTCTGGTGGTTACATTCTAGATCTAGCTCTCACCAGAAACCATCTTACCTCAAAATACAAAGTCCTATTGCTACTGCTGGTTTTGTCAAGTAGTCTTATAGAAACAAGACTTTCACCTCTTTTAGACCCTCAATCCATTGGCTCTACCACTTACTCTAGACTTTACATCCTCTTGATCCAGCTTTAATTTAAAGATCCATCAAGGTAATCACTCCTTTGCATCAACCAGCAAACGCTTTATGCTCCCATTACACTCACCCAGAAAATCCACAGGCTGAGATCCAAAGGTTTATCTTTTTTTGTGTCTACATTCATGCAATTAAGTTTTGCAAGAACAAAACCTTATAACTGGCCAGTTTGGTATCACTACAAATTCTTGATCTTCAAAGGGGTTCTCAGTACTTCCTAGAAACCCTGTGCTGTTTGTTTTTTTTTTTAAGTACGAGTACTTTCCTACTCTCAGCAAGAAAGATTTCACGTCTCTTCTGTCCTTTCTAATCTCCTGCCTTCATTAATCTCCTTTCCACTTTTAGTTACTATTCCACTAATATCATATTCCACTGAAATATGAGTCCTCACAAACTAATGTGCTACAAATTTTCATGGTCAAATCTATAAACCTAACCTGAATCTGTCCCCATCTTCTCCTTCCTCCTCTTTCAAAGGAGAAATACCCTGCAAATGTTCATGCCTTCCTCTGTTCCCCTTATCATCCTTATCTCACCTTTCCAGGGCTCTACTTCCTTGGTTATCTCTTCTCCTGCATTACTACTGTTTCAACTGGATCATTGCAATGAGAGTAGAAATCCACTGCATAATTTTTCACATTTAAATATAGCTTACTTGCCTCCATATCTTTTTCTAGCTACTCCACCATTAATCTACTTCCCTTCCTGAAGTTTTGGATGCAGTTTTTTTAAAAAAACTCTTTTTCTACTGCCTCACCTCCCAATCACTCTCCTACACACTCCGATTGGAATTTAATCCCCATCAATCAAAGATGTTCCGGTCAACATCACATCCACTACCCTATTGTTAATTCAGATGGAGGCTTTCTAGTACTCATCTTGTTAAACACTCTTGTCCGGTCTCCCATACTTCCCTCTTATCTCTCGCATTCTGTGAAACTTTCTCATTTTTCACCTGGCCACTTTTCACTTTTTTTTTTGCGGTATGCGGGCCTCTCACTGTTGTGCCCTCCCACTCCCCCCCGTTGCGGTTCACAGGCTCCAGACACGCAGGCTCAGCAGCCATGGCTCACGGGCCCAGCCACTCCGCGGCACGTGGGATCCTCCCGGACCGGGGCACGAACCCATGTCCCCTGCATCGGCAGGCGGACTCTCGACCACTGCACCACCAGGGAAGCCCCACTTTTCACTTTTTACCTTTCTTTTACTTGCTCCACTCCTCCTACCAGAACTCTAAGCATTGGAATCTCTCAGGAGTTATCCAGTGCCTCATTTGTTTTCAATGTCTCCTTCAATTTATCTTTTAAATTTTAATTTCACTTCTTGCTGTGGCTTTAAATGCTATCTACGTGCTGATAGTTAAAACTTTGTTAAGTCTAGCGCAGACCTCCCCATGAAGTGATGGTCTTAATTATTTATTGCTGACCTGATATCTGCAGCTGACAGGCTTCTCAAAATTCACATGTTCAAAAAAAGACATAAATCTGCCTCTTTGTTAATCCTCCCTATTTCTGTAAATGGCCACACTGTCCACCCAGACTGTTATTTAAGCCAAACCTCCAGGAGTCATCTTTCAAACTATTATTGTCCTTACTCATCACAACCAAGTACTGTCAACTTCATCTCTCATATTTATCTAGATTCTCCCCATCTTTGTCCATATCTACTGCTATCACTCTAGTCCAGATGTCATCATCTTTTTCCTGCACAACTTCCCTTCTTGTCTTCCTGCTTCTATTTCTGGTCCTCATGGTCCATTCTTCATACAGTAGCCAAAGTCATCCTTTCAAAATGCAGGTAGAATCATATCGCTCCTTCTCTAACAAAACCCTTTGTTGGTTCCACTGTGCTTACAGTCTTGTCCACTTAGTCTCACCATTCTCATCTTACATCCCCCTCATCTGTGCTCACTAGGCTCTGGCCACACCTGGACTCCTTTCTGTTTCTTAAAAATATGCTCATTTTAGCCTTAGGATGTTTCCCTTGCTGTCCCTCTGCCAGGAATATTCTATCCCAAATTCTGACAGGGCTGCTTTATTCTTGTTGTTCAGACCTCAGCTCACATATCAACCCCCTGGAGAGTATTTCCTGACCACCTAAAGTTCTTCAGTCTGAAATCCTGAGTGTCTGTAAGAATCCAATATCAGGGTCATCATTTGCTTTTCCATACATAATTCGAAGTTCAATTACAGCTTATGGTATAAACTTTTGTCCACAACATAATAGGAGCAGAAATTTGCTCAAGTGGTTGCAAACTCCAGCTCTAAAATAATTCGGGTTATAATTGCGATTTCTTGTTTTACCATTGAAACATAATTGAATCTTGACAACATGATTGTAATCAAAGAAGACCCACAAGTGCACATAATCAATGCGGCCAAGCATCCAGATGACCACATTCAAGACGACCACATAGAAAAGGACACCAGGATCCTCTGCAGTTCCATCAACATTAAGCAAGTGCAAATTAGATGCCTTCTGTGTCATTCTCTTGAGCAGCTTGGTTCCAATTGTGTTAAAAGTGATCATTGATCCCCTGAAGAACCATGGTAGATAAATTAGTTTCAGCTTGGTGTTATTTTGTATATAAACAGACTAATTCGCAAAAACCTTAGGCATCATAGATTGTGCATAATGTAGTAGACTAGCTTAATTACTTTTAAATGATCAGTGAGAAACCCAAACCAATATGAAAATAATGTGAAAATAAGAACTACAATGACAGCAATTATGAAGTAACAGTGAACTCAGTTATCCCAATCCTGTTTAACAAATAAGACTGGTTTAAGGGAGGATGGTGAGCAAAATAGCCATATATAAAGAAGGTGGTCAGACATAAATACCCAATAAATGCTTCACTGACCAAGAGATTGACGGCAGAAGAACCTTATATAAGCTATAATATGTGGAGTCAGGCCAGACAGGAAAGAAGTGAAATATACTCAGAGACTTGTCCTCTGAGAGAACACTGGAAGCCTCCGACACCCCAGCCCACTCCAGGACAGATAGCTCTCGGACTGATCCTGTTGTCAATCCTACAATTTAACTGAATTCCAGTACTTCTGATAAGGACTTTATACCAAGGCTTGTGGGATCCTAGGATTGGGGCTGCTGTGGACTGAATGGCCCCCTTTTAGCTATACCCTATGCTGGGGTCATATTCTGAGCCCTAAGTTGGCTCCAGAGTCAAGCAGGTAAGACCAGTTAAGGTGCTGCCTCTTCATCTCTGCACTTTCACCACCAACACTCGAGAACCAAAGTCAGGGCAGTTTGCTAATGAAACAGGGAAAGAAGAGTTCACTGAATAATTCTCTTAAATCACACACACACACACACACACACACACACACACACACACACACACAGTTGCTTTTGTGTTAATTAGCTGTTCAACAGGCAGTTGAAATTCTCAATAAACATGTCCTGGAACAACTACCACCTCTCCCTGTAAAATAAGTAAATAGTCTCATCAGAAAGAGAAGTTGGTGGCATCTGGTTGCCAGGAATAAATAAAATCTCCCATCTGGTGAAAGGCTTTTGAAATCCCACTTCCTGTTCAGATTGTCACTGTAACTGCAGCTGGATGATAATACCCTGAGTATTACAAGCAACCTGCTCAGATCCTTTCAGTGAAGCAGCGTCATTCAGTTTTACCAATAAAAAATGGATATTTTCTTGCTATGCTGAGATCAAACAATCTTTACTTCATAAGGTTATGACTTACCACAAACCAGATGAATAAATTAAAATATTCTACTTATGGAGAAGGCATAATCAACTGTCCTTTTCTAAAATGTATTCTATCTTATCTAGTCACTATTTTTCCATGAAACAACAGCAGGAATTTGAGTGGTAACAAAAACTCTTCCTAAATGTTGAATACAGTGTAAGAGCACTCTAAATACAATTAAGTGTTTAGGGGAAAAGTGACATTTTTTCAAGTGTCATTAATTTCATTAATTAATCCATTATCTACTTTTACTCTGATAAACTGAGTTCTCTCTGATATACCTTGTCTAAGCACCTGCTTAGAAGGTTCTAAGTCCTAACAGAGTTACTGGGAAATAGCAACACTCCCCAAATAAATGGAAACTTGCCAGTGTGTCCTTTGATTGAATCAAAGGTTAATTAACTGAGGAACAGTTGCACTAATTGGTGACACACTGTATTTTACTATTTTTCTAGAACTGATTATTTGAGAAGCAAACAGACGTAAATGACTGAGCAATGGCTAGATACATCAACTACTAAAAGATTTCCATATATATTTAATTAAATTGACCTTAAGCCTTCCTGTAATGTTTATTTCAACAAATATCTCACTGTGTGATCACTTCTGGAATATTTGTATGATTTGAAGCACCTTTTAGGTATAATCGGCATTCAAAATATCATTAAACTTTACTGTTTGTGTATCATTAGTGTCTGTAAAATACATTACATTGGGCAAATGATAGCAAAGAGATACATTTCATTTACGTGGTTCCCATCTCACATCGCCAATTACCAATAGACTGCATTAATTATTTATCATCTCAAGTTGGCTTTATATCAAATATTTTACCATTTATGTATATCAAAAATTGAAAGGGTAATTCTTTTATTTTCTCCCTTTCTTAGGAGAAAAATATTTAGAGAATGCGGACAGACTTCTTAATTAAATGCAAAGGAAAACTGAGATAGAAAGAAATCTTCCCCAAAAGGAGATTATTTGATAAGAACTATTTCGCAAAACGAAGGAGGTCATTTCAATCCAAATGTTGAAGATTCTATAGTCCTATTTGCAATTAACTGAATAAAATTTAAGGTTTGTATGCCTGTCAGAAGTGTTTGTTTCATTTTAGTACACAATTTTAACAAATCGATATAAACAGATGGGGATAAATCAGCTGGAACTAACCTTGACTTCAGGATTTTTCAATGGACAAGGGACTAAGTCTATAACAGGAAGTGGAAATGACACTCTGTCCCATTCCTTTAATCTGTCTTTCATATCAACCTTACTGCCAGTTTTGCTGTCTCCTGTGGATATGTACATCTCATCCACTGATCCTCTTTAAACATTCTCCTTTTCTGCAGTCATCTCTTTAGCGTGAATTAAGAAGTGACTCGTTCTTATGTATTTTAATGAATATCAGTGGTTCATACAAAATAAAAGATTTTCAAATGAAAAGGAAGAAAATAGCATTTGACTTTCCATCATTTATACACCGATAATCCAGCCTGAATTTTCCTTGCCCTTTTTCTTTCTTTCTTCTCTCTAAAACATCTCATTTAATGGCTGCTGGCCTCTCCACTGATTCTTTTTTTTTTTTAAGATTTATTTTAAAATTTTTTATTATTTATTTTTGCCTGCATCGGGTCTTAGTTGCGGCATGTGGGCTCTTCGTTGTGGTGCGCAGGCTTCTCCCTAGTTGTGGTGTGCGAGTTTTCTCTTCTCTAGTTGTGGTGCAAAGGGTCCAGGGTGCATGGGCTCTGTAGTTTGCAGCGCACGAGCTCTAGTTGAGGCACGCGAGCTCAGTAGTTGTGGTGCGTGGGCTTAGTTGCCCCAGGACATGTGGGATCTTAGTTCCCGGACCAGGGATCGAACTCACGTCCCATGCATTGTCAAGCGGATTCTTAACCACTGGACTCCCAGGGAAGTCCCTCCATTGGTTATTTATAGTGTTACTGATCAAATTTTAGTGTTACATGGGACGCCTTTTTTAAAAAATGTGGATTCCTTGGCTCCGCCTCCAGACATTCTGAATCAGTAAGTGTTGAGTGGAGCCCAGGAATCTGAAATTTTTTAATAAACATTCCCAAGTAATATTAATGAAATAGAAAGCAGACCATACACTGAGAAACCCTGAAATAAAAAACAAATAAATGCAACTATTTTTTTTTTTTTTTTTTTGCGGTACGTGGGCCTCTCACTGTTGTGGCCTCTCCCGTTGTGGAGCACAGGCTCCGGATGCACAGGCTCAGCGGCCATGGCTCACGGGCCCAGCTGCTCCGCGGCATGTGGGATCTGCCCGGACTGGGGCATGAACCCGTGTCCCCTGCATCGGCAGGTGGACTCTCAACCACTGCGCCACCAGGGAAGCCCAATAAATGCAACTTTTAATTAATCCCAACTAAGTCCTAGCAAGCTTGCACTAACTCTTGAAAAATAAAGGGCATACAACTTCTAATTGAAACAATCAGCTTTGATTGACCTTAGAAATCAGGAGATCAAACATGTTCAGTTATGGCTTTTCCAATTTTATTCAAATTTTGGTTAAAATATATTACTAGGATCCAGAGTGCTACTGTTAACTAAAATGAGGCATAAGGAAATTGAGACCCAAATAAGCCATCAAAATCCAATTTTGAAAAGAAAAGAAACTGATCATTTACTTTATCCTATGTTTTTTATTTGCAAGAGGCGAATGGAACACCATGTTCTATGGAACAATATAGACACTAATTAGCATTGTTCTATCATCTGTTTGCTTTAAGAAACACACTCTCATCAAACAATTTACTTTCCAGAATATAGTCTCAATGTAAAACATTTTAATTTCCATTTTTAAAAAACCTTGGAACTACTATAGAAATGGGCTAGTGAAGGCTACTCACATTGGATATCTCCAGGAACAAAGAAAAGACTTCCAAGGTTGCCTTTATCAGTCTAAGGTAACAAATAAATAAAAACCCTGACAAGTGGAATAGACCTTGTTTCCAGTTTAAAAAAAAAAAAAACCCTAGAGAAAATACCAATTAAGAATTATTAGAAGATGGAGAAATGTGTGGCTCTAGGCTTCAAGAAGAGTTTTGTAAGTTATCCCAGCATCAGGGAGAAGTATGGCTAGAAAAGGCAATTTCCAAGATGCATTTGGTTAACTTTTCAATTGTGCTAGAACAAACCCCACAGGTAATCGTCCAATCTGGAATTCTCTCCCTTAAATCCTGCTTTTCTCCTCTCAAACCATCTCACACCCTGACTTAGTCTCCTCTATCTCTTTTGCCTAATTATCTACAGAGAGAAATTGCTTTAACAATCTACATAGAAATTTAAAAAAAAAGTGATAAGTAATAGTCCCTTAGGAAACACTGAGAATCTTAAGAACCGTAAGACAAAGTCTGGGAACCTCTGTTTCAAAGGAATTCAGTCCACCAGCCAGTGAGGTGATGGAACTGACATTCAAACCCAGGCCAGCTTGATGACAACATTCTTGAACTTCCCACCTCCTCATCCCACCATCACTGACTGCCTCTCTGAGTGTTAGCAAACAGAATGGTTTTACCCCATTTTGTGGTGAGATACAGGCTTCATCTCTCACATGACTAGCTCGTAGTACCCAAAGTCTAAGCAACTTGCTGGAAAAAAGGGAGTCAACCTAGTCACTTGGTATCAACTGGATCATAGATTAGGTCATTTTTCCTGAATTTGATTTTCTCTTTTCTGAAATCAATCAAGACATATGATCAACATTAATACACTGGTTAATGAATTGCTTGACAACATATGAGCTATTTAAGGATAATCATTATTCTACCTTGCTACTGATAAAAAATTCACCATATAAACCTTGAAATGCTCAGAAATAAAACAGTAGAAATAATAAAACAAAAAATAATAGATCGTATTAATGTGTACTTTTTATATGGCAGTCATTGCCTTAGGCATAATTAATTACAAACTTCATTATGTCATGAAGTGTATACTATTTTTATTTCCACTTTGCAAGTGAGTAAACAGAAGCTCAGAGCAAGTAAGTGACTTGTCCAATGTTATATTAGGAAGTGGTAAAAGCAGGTTTGAAAGCATCCATTTTTTACTCCATTGCCCACACTCTCAATTAATAGGTCCAACCAGTGGGGCAGTTTCTCCTGAGTAAGCTCATCACTGAGTCTTTCTTGTAATGAAATCTGCTGCAAATGAGTTAAGAAGACAAGGGGTTGATATTCTACTGTTGGCTGTGTCAGGAAACAATGCAGAACCAATCCTGTTATTCACCAAAGCATTAAAAATAGAAGCAAAAACTGTGTAATAATCTTCAAGAACTGTCAATAGGCCTCTTCAGGAGGCTTCCGGTGCTGACGTCTGACCGGCCCTGCCAACAGTGTCACAGCAGTCTGCACAAATGATTACACAGAAGGCTTAGAAAGGAATCAAAATGAATAATTTCATAGTTCCTCCAAAGCAATGTCATGTGCTTACATCAGATACAATCACAGCGATACCTTATATGAATATCTAGCGTGGGCGGGGAAGGAGATGATCCAAATACATAAGTTTAGGTTGGGGGAGGACAAGGACACTGGGTATTGACCCCTCTAATAACAAAATTTTACAATTTATTCTTAAGAAATCTTTTAAGATACTAATCAGGCTGTGATATATGTGTGCATTTATATGTATCTATTATACACATATATATACAAATATCAGTGTTTTCCCCCAGAGAATGATGAATATGAGTTAATATTATCTAAATAATTTAAGAGTCTTGCTCAGCATTAATTATTGAATGGTTCTGTAATACGGTGATTTTCTCTGTAAGTACCAAGGTATAAATTCTTTCATCACATATAGCATATATTTATTAACGGCCTACCCTGTACCAGGCACTGGGACTACAAATATTAAAAGACATAAGCTTTACTTTCAAAGAGTTTGGAGATCTGTTGAGAGGAGCTAAAAATTGGCTACATGCTGTAAGAGCTGTGCTCATTCATACAACACACATTTATTGAATGATTATTATCTACCAGGCAATATTGAAGATGTTAGGAATACAAAGGTCATTTAGGCAAAATCCCTGTTTTAAAGTTGCACACAAGCAGGTAGAGAGTCCATGGTGTCCTGGAAATAGAGCAGCTAACTGGAAGGATCTTCAGAGAATATGTGACCTGAGCAGAGTAGCAAAGATAACTAGAAACTTGCCAGGGGGATAAAGGAGGAGCTGATTGGACAGAGGATTTGCAAGTATAATGGTGCCAGTAGGAATAACACAGTCTCCCTGTGGCTCAATGGCAGGAGATGCTACTGAAGTCCAAGCCTTAAGCATGAATGGTCCTCTCTGTGGTGAAGTTTGCAATGAACCTACTGAGCAACTGGGACTGGTGGCCATTTCTTCTTTATGTTAAAACTTCTCAAAGCACTGTCCTCCAGCATCATCAGGAAGCTGGTAAGAAATATAAAATGCAGAATCTCTGGCCCTACTCCAGACCTACTGAGTCAGAATCTGCATTTGAACAAGATCCCCAGGTGTTTCTTGCACATTCAAGTTTGAGAGGGGCCCCTCTGGGCCAGTGATCCCGAACTTTGGCTGTAACCCTGGAATCACCTGTAAAAATACACTCATGCTCTGTTCCCACCCCAGGGACCTTCATTTGTTTACTTTTTCCCTGGGGCCAGAACATACTCATAATTTTCAAATTTCACTAATGTGCAATCATAGTTCAGAAGCACTGACCCAGGACAATAGATCCTAAATTTGCCAACATATGAGAACCACCTGAGTGGTGCCCCTTCCCAGACATAATGCACCACAGTTCCTAAAGATGGATGGGGTTTGACAATCTGTGTGTGTGTGTGTGTGTGTGTGTGTGTGTGTGTGTGTGTGCATGCACACAGCTGTGTGTTTGTGTAAGACTCATTTGCATGGCCAAGTTTTTGAACAAATGATCAAAGAAGAAAGGCATAAACAGGAATTCACAATCTACAGAATCTCGGCACACGAGGAAGACCAAAAGTTTTAAATGTATAGTAAGAACCTGCTCCATTTCATTTACTGGGTTGTTTTGAGGATTATTGGGTTACATATGTGCAAAAACTGTGTAAATTATAAAAATATTATAGAATTGACAATCTGGACCTAATATATACACGGAAAGTTAAAATGTTCAAGTGAATGGCATGATCTTGTGTCTACTGTATCTGCTTAATGGAAAATGGCAATGGTTCCTCAAGCTTTCCTCGTTCTACCTCTCTGAGAACTACAATATCCACTCCCATAGTCTGGGTAGGGCCGCCACTCACAAATATAACTAACTATTACGAAGCGCATATTATCATCAGACACAGCACACGTGCAATGAGTGGTAATGGGGTATCAGCAGCAGCGCGTATAGAAGAGGTGGGAAGGAGTACGTATGAATTTAGCAGACACCGTGCGTGCAAATCTTCCAGAAGCAGCTAGACACTGGTTGTATCTGAGGGTACCTAATGCTGTAGAAACCCTCAAGGGAAAAGGATCAAGGCCATTGACAGCCATTCCCAATGTTAGCTGTTTAACACTAAGTATAGATGTCCACATATAAAGTTTATGAGAGTTTTTAACCAGCGTTCAGTGATAACACTTGAGAAGGTTATTTGAACTATTTTTGCTTCCGAAGCCTGTGCATCATCGCCAATGTTTTCTTTTTCCTTTTTCACAGAAAGACAATGACTGTACACACTATAAAAGGGAGGTGTGTTTTTGTATTTCATATCATCTCCTTCAAAGAGAAACCCTGTGAAACTACATCTTTTAATGGCTGTGCCTACTCGGAAGAAACTCGCGAGGTCACTTAAAATTGGAGATTTTCATGAAAATAGATTTGCCTGGGGAAGTTTTGAATTTCTCATTCTTGTAAATAGATACATGTTTCTTGTAAATGCTTTAAACTTTAAATTGATGAAAGGAATTAAGGTCACTGAAGGAGAGACATAAGAAGGAACTAAAATATCCCAGAATTACACAGCCAGAAGAGAGCTCCAGGCACCTAGCCTCTTACTTATTGAAAGGATTGCAGCTAAAGAGTTACTTTAACCTTAAAAAACATCTCCCAAGAAATAGCCCTCCTAGCCCCGTTTGGTAAAGGACACCTAGAAGGTTATTCTAAGCTAAAACCCTTCCTTCTGAAACCCTCTTTCTTTCCATTTGTCTGTGGAAATGCGTGCGGGTCCTGCTTACAAATGACAGCCCTTTAGAGACTGGAAATCTATTACTTGGTTCTCCAACCCTGAGGTCGACTTGGCTCCATGTAAAGTAACCCAGATTTCTCTAGCTTTTCCCTTATTTTCAATCTTTCAATCATTCACCTATACTCCTTGCACATAATAGGTCATTGGTAAATATTTATTGCATTAAATGGACTCAGTTGATCTCCTCTAGACTACTGGTTAGGCCACATCTTGTTTCAGTTATGAGGTCCTAATGTGGAGGTAGATACACTCAAAAGAGGATTTAAATAACCCTGAGTAGAATGCTTCATTGTTTTAAATATATTTATATACATGTATATATACCCTTCCATTGCCATCCAGTTTTTCAGCCAGGCTTGTTTTCTGCAGTTTGCTTTCAAGCTGAATTAGGTTACTCTTCGGGGCTGCTAATACTTTAGGAGAATCATCCCCGTAATTCAGTGACCTGAGACTCTCTAGGGACACTGATGTATCTGCCCAGTAAACCATTACCAGGTATGTGCTAAGTGATGGATAATTGATTGTGGACATATATTCCTGGTCTAAGAATCTGGATGAACTGTCTTCACAAAATTTTTTCTTTTAATTCTTTTTATTTATGTATCCAAGTTCTGATCGATTACAGTTTCTGAGTACATATTATGTATCAAACACTGTCCTGGGAATAAAATATGAAAGAGTGAAGTCCTTGTTTTAAAGGCACTAAAAATCTATTTGGGAGGAAACATGCACAGTGTAATCAATTCAAATTTGCAAATACAAAGACAGAGGTTTCACAGGGCATCGTGAGAATGCAGAGAAGTGTGCTTGGTGGTGGGCTTGGCTGGGAGAACAAATGGCAGATCAGCCGCCCGTTTGGAGAAGGCACACCACAGAAAAGAAGTCAGACCTCGTGAAGGAATCTTTTACTTGAGGTAGCAGCCTGTGGATTTTCTCCTGGTCACTTCAGGGATATTTCTGGCACATAAAACAACCAAGAAGAGAAAAGGGGTAAAAAAAAAAAAGGAAAGAAAACAAAAGGCAGGAGAGACAAGGAGAGGAGAAGGCAAGAAAGAAGAGAAAATGAAAGGAAAGGAAAAGGAAACAAAACCCAGAACCTGCTTTCTTGGGAAACTCCTGGAATAACTGGACCGCTGCTCAATCTCTACCATGTAGCTCTACAATCTCCTTCCCTTCATACTGCCTCATGGTAATGTTATCTTCACAATATGTGCAGCAATTTTTATATGATTGGACACTGGGTCTTCCTTGAAGCACTTTCTAAACAAGCTGAGCGGCAATGACTGAGGCTCCTTCCCTTTGATTCCAACAGTGCTTTGCCAGTACTGCCCATTGCACTTGGAATTCACCTGCCCCCGCTGTTACTCCAAACTCAGTGGGGACAGATTTCCATTTATCCCTACAGAGTCTATTGCATGGAGAGGAATCTTTCAATCGGTTGCCTCCTGAGATTACTTCTAGAGGGAATGACCTATTCTAGTTTTAAGTCTAGACTGTAATTGTGTCAGCCTCATAGACAGATTCCTATTCTGGCCCTTATTTGACTTCACATTCTTCTAATTGCTCATGTTCTGCCTGGGTCTCTTTTCCTTAGACTATATAAAGAATAGTATCCATACATATACGCCCCTTCTCTATTATATTCAAACCTGTTTATAACTTCCCAATTTTCCACCAAATCTCATAGTCACAACAAAAGGCTTTTAACCCCGTAGAAAGCCTTTCTCAAAATGCGTCCCATAAAATATCAATTCTTCGAGATGAAGGAGGTTATGGACAAATAAGTTTAGAAAAATTATGTGAAGTATCTGAACAAACATATGGTTTTAAAAAGAAGTTTAACATCTCTCAAAATTAGCATTCTAAAGATCAGAGTAACCTGGATACATTTAAAAAATAGAGATCCATGAGGCCCATCTTAGACTTTCAAAATCTTTTATAGTAAGCCTGAGAAATCTATGTTTCATGTAACTTCCCTAGTATCCATGATGTCACCATCCTGGTCTGGACTCCAAAACCAGTATTTGAGGGTTGCCATTCTACAAAAGTCTTCAACACCCTTCTATTGATCAGATGATCAAGCACCCCTTTATCACCCTGTTAATCAACTAAAAACAGTTCACAATTCTTCATGATAGCATTCTCTGCATTCTTAAGAAAAGTCTGAAAGTATCTGATATATTTGTAAAGATGATGGAAACAGGGGAGTGAATGAAGATGGTCAGTCCAGAAGTCATTTCAGATTTTAACTCTTGGATATTCCAATTCTTCCTATATGCTTTTCTCTCCCCAATCAGTCTTTCCCCAGCTTAATGTTAGTGTATATCCATGATTTTTCAAAGATTTAACATTCTTTGTGAACTAATGGGAAACAGGTAAAGCACTGTGGACTTCAATGTTAGTAAGCTTTGCATGTAGCAATAAATTATTATTACTTTCTTAACACATTCATAAAAATAAACTACTTAAGCTAATTTACAAAAAAATGTGGAAAAAATCTTAATTATCTTAGAACTGTTTGGAGTTTTCATCTTTATTTTCATTTACAAAAAAATTAGTTTGAAGCTGGTAAAACCTCAAGTAAGTCTAAAATGTGTAACAAGTAATCAAAATGTGAGTTATAAATTGTAGTTTAGTGTACAATTAACAGCACAAAATAATAACTGGGGACTGGCTGGCTACAGAATGGCAAGTTAATGAGAAAGAATTAGTATGTAACAGAGACTAATTCTTAACTGAAAACAACATTTGCATTGAATCTCAAGAGAGCAATTTCTTAGAAACTATCAGGAATACAGGGCAATGGAAAGATTTTTTGAACTATTTTTTTTTAAAGTTATTTGTTTATTCCTTTATAACTTTACTCTCAAGATTAATTAGAAATGATTTGATAATCTTATGTTTTCTGACATCTCAACTTCCATCTTTTTAGCTAAAGACACAGTACATTTTCACTTATAAAATCAAAGTCTGCTCAATCAGCAGAAAATGAGCAAAAAGGAGATTTATACCATAACGAAAGTCATCCTATACTGTTTTAACTGCTTACAAAGTAGAGAAATACTTTTTATTACCACATGAGCCCAAAATAGTGTTTAGAATTTATCTTGTCAATGATGGTGCGTAAGATGCAACACTGATCAAGGTGCTTAATACCGCTTTTGGCCATGCCCAAATCCCATTCTGGCCTTTGTCTTATTTCATAGAGGACATTGAACGCTCATATCTATTTCCCAAATCTGGCAAGCTTGCAATAAAGAGCAAGACTCTTTTATAATCATTTAAAAAATGGCATTTATTTTCTGGCAGCTCTCCTCTGCTAAAGAGTAGAGAACTTTGAACAATCATATTCCTCAGTTTAGGAATCAAGGATTCTTTCTGAATAAGGGAGACTTTCAGGCTGGATTTCTGCCTTGACACATAGTTTCCTCATGATTGAACCCTTCCCAGATTCTAGTAAAAGATGATTCAGGATACAGTGGCTACTATTCATGACAGGGGCAATAGGTCCAAGAAAGACAGCCATGCAACAGAACTGAACAGCACAGTGGGGAGTGTAACATTCGGACAAAAGATTATTGCAGTTGTTGCCAATGCAGCACCTCTGTGTGTGTGTGTGTGTGTGTGTGTGTGTGTGTGTGTGCGCGCGCGCGCGCATATGCACCGATGCATGTGTCTGTGTTCACCTTCTGCCAGATAGGAGAAAAGAGTATATAATTGTTTTATTTATATAACCTTGAAATTTAGAATTTTCTCATATATGTATCAGCTACTTGTATTTCTTCTTTAATAGAAATCATATAATGTATACACTTTTTATCTTTTTCTTGTTTGGTTGTTCATCTTTTTTAATGGACTTTCATATGTTCTTCATGCAGTATTACTATTAAAAATTTCTGTCCTTTACATGTTGTAAATATGTCTTCTTTACCTTATATAAAGAACCAATGGAAATTATTTTCTACTTAATTCACTCCAGCTCTTGAAATGCCTTCTGAGTTTACAGTATTTATTTTTTGCAGTGGAGAGGAGCCTGTCTTCCCACATAGAGAAGAAATCTATAAATCAGTGTTAACTATCCTAAGTACTTATGTTCTTCCCATAGGCGAGCACAATACATGAGCAACTTCAGCTGAAACTGAAGGCTTATTTTTTTCTCCCCAAGTAAATCATGCTAGTAGCAATCTTCTTCCAACACAATTCCTCCTGTTTTTGACATCTATCAGATCAGCTTCTCTATCAGTGTGTAAGGTGTCATTGGGATAGGTTACTCCTAGCTCTTTGAAGGTAATTTTGAACTAAAAATATAGTACTCTTTCCCTGAAAGAGCTATAATAATTCTCTTGATTGATCTTTCAAGTCAGAAACTAAATCCTGCTCATCACGAGGCATAAAAAATAAGCAATGTTACGTGAAGAAAATATTTGCTTAGAATAAAAATGTAGCATCTAGAGTCATTTACAATTTTCTCCTTTTATTTGAGCCCTCAAAATAAACTATGGACTTGAATATTCTATTTTTAACAGCTTTATTGGAATATAATTTATATACAATAAACTGCATGTATTTAAAGTGTATAACTTTTTATATATATATATGTATACTCCCTTGAAATCATGACAATTGGTAATAAACATATTCATCACTCCCAAAAGTCTCTTCCTGTGTCTGTGTAATTTCTATTCCATTCTCTGGCAACCACTGATGCTTTACTAAAGTGTCTATTCAAATATTTTGCCCCGTTTTTTTTTTTGTTTTTTTTTTTTTTTTAGTTTGCATGATTTCTTCTTAAGTTTTGAGTGTCCTTTGCAGATTCTAAATACAAGTCCCTTATCACATATACGTTTTGCAAATGTTTTCTATCACGCTGTGGCTTATGTTTTCATTCACTTAACGGCATCTTTTGAAGAACAGAAACTCTTAATTTTCATGAAATCTAATTTATCATTTTTTCTCTTATGTATGTGTTTTTCTTGTCATATCTAAGAATTCTTTGCTAACCCAAAGTCACAAGAGTTTTTCTACTTTTTCTGCTAGAAGTTTTATGCTTTAAAATTTTATACTTAGGCCAATAATTCATTTTTAGTTAAATTATTACATATGGTGTAAGTTATGGATCATATTTGTTTTGTTTTGTTTTCTTTCCTTTTATTTGCATATGTTTATACAATTTTTTGAGCACCTTTTGATGAAAGCTGTTCTTTCTCCACTGAATTGACTTTGCACCTTTTCAAAAGTCAGTTGTCCATATATGTGTGTGTCTATTTCCAGACTTTCTGTTCTGTTCGTTTTTATCTATTTATCTATCTCTGTCAATATTAAAACTGTCTCGATTGCTGTAGCTTTATAATAACTCTTGACATTAGGTAGTATTAGTTCTCCAACTTTGTTCTTCCTCTTACTAATTTATTTTGGCCATCTAGGTCCTTTTCAGTTCCACATTAATTTTCAATCAGTTTGTCAAGTTTCAGAAAAATGCCTGCTAGGATGTGAATAGAATTGTGTTAAATCTTTACCTCAATCTGGGAAGAATTTACAACTCAACAATACTGTCTTCCAATCCATAGATGGTACATCTCTCCATTTATTTAGATCTTTACTTCCTCTCAGTAGAGCTTTATAATTTTTCAGTGTGCAAGTCTTTAACATCTTTTTTTCAGACTTAACCATATGTATTTCATGTTTGATACTATACTAAATACTACTCTAAAAATTTTCATACATGATTATTTGTATCTAGAAATACAGTTGACTTCTGTATATTGAGCTTGTATGCTATCCTCTTACTATTTTAACAGTATTACTAGATTTTTAAATAGATTTCCTTGGACATTTCTACACACTCATATCACCTGTGAATAAAGTGTTAACTACTTTCTTTCCCATCTGGATGCATATATTGTCTCTCTTGCTCTGACTGCAATTTATTCCCCATTATTCTTGTATTCTGACAGAAAAAAAATGTCTATGAGGTGCTTTAAAGTAGAGTAAAAGACATGATTCTGAATACTGACCCTACAATTTGCTGTTGGTGTACCTAGTCAAGTTATCTAAATGTACTGTACTAAAACCTCAGTTTCTTTGCTTATGAAAAATGGACTTTATAATAATTCCTATCTCAAAAAGTTGTTGGAAAAACCAAATGAAATTTTAAGTGGTATATCAAAGTTAGCTCCTATTATCTGCAGCAAATATGACCATGAATTAGTCAGCAGTCAAATACTGGAGATGAATAAAGAGATATAATTAAGTTGATACAATTTAGAACCAAAAGTTAGTTCAGTCTTTATGTAAAGAAAATTCAAACTCTTGAACAGTCAAGGGCCATAGGGCCATAACTGGGAAAGAAAGTTGCATTTATTACCTTTGTTTTCCTTTTATTTTCCTGAGTGAGCACAAGTTGGATGATGTTATTAGGACAGTTGTGCTATGTCACAGATGGGCATATCTGCTGCATAAAACTCACAAACTACTCTAGTTGGTAGAGAAGTTGGTGTAGAAGTCAAGATTCTCAGAATTCCAATAAAGAGCATAAAGAAAAATAAAGAAGCAAGTAAACAAAAACAAAACGGAGTAAGCATGCATCCACCACTTTAAAACCAGACTTCTTGACTGATACATAATTGTACAGTAAGAATCTGGAGGCAGCTTCAAGATGGTGGAAGAGTTAAGACGCAGAGATCACCTTCCTCCCCACAAATACATCAGAAATACAACTACATCTGGAACAACTCCTACAGAACACCTACTGAAGGCTGGCAGAAGGCCTCAGACCTCCCAAAAGGCAAGAAACTCCCCATATACCTGGGTAGGGCAAAAGAAAAACAGAGACAAAAGAATAGGGACGGGACCTGCAGTAGTGGGAGGGAGCTGTGAAGGAGGAAAGGTTTCCACAAACTAGGAAGGCCCTTCGAGGGCAGAGACTGTGGTTGTAGGACAGGGGAAAGCTTTGGAGCCACGGAGGAGAGTGCAGACACAGGGGTGCAGAGGGCAAAGCGGAGAGATTCCCGCACAGAGGATCGGTGCCGTCCAGCACTCGCCAGCCCGAGAGGCTTGTCTGCTCAGCCGCCGGGACAGGCAGGGCTGGGAGCTGAGGCTCGGGCTACAGTCAGAGCGCTGGGAGAGGCCTGGGGTTGGCAGCGTGAACACAGCCTGAAGGGGTTAGTGCACCACACCTAGCCGGGAGGGAGTCCAGGAAAAGGTCTGGAGCTGCCAAAGAGACAAAAGACTTTTTCGTGCCTCTTTGTTTCCTGTGCGCTAGGAGAGGGGATTAAGAGCAACGCTTAAAGGAGCTCCAGAGACGGGCTCGAGCCATGGCTATCAGCGCGGACCCCAGAGACGGGCATGAGACCCTAAGGCTGCTACTGCAGCCACCAAGAAGCCTGTGTGCAAGCACATGTCACTCTCCACACCTCCCCTCCCGGGAGCCAGTGCAGCCCGCCACTACCAGGGTCCCGTGATGCAGGAACAACTTCCCCGGGAGAACGCACGGTGCACCTCAGGCTGGAGCAACGTCATGCCAGCCTCTGCCACCTCAGGCTCGCCCCGCATCTGTACCCCTCCCTCCCCCCCGGCCTGAGTGAGCCAGAGCCCCAGAATCAGCTGCTCCTTTAACCCCATCCTGTCTGAGTGAAGAACTGATGCCCTCAGGCGACCTACACGCAGAGGCGGGTCCAAATTCAAAGCAGAACCCAGGAGCTGAGCGAACTAAGGAGAGAAAGGGAAAGCTCTCCCAGCAGCCTCAGAAGCAGCAGATTAAATCTCCACAGTCAACTTGATGTAGCCTGCATCTGTGGAATACCTGAATTCACAACGAATCATCCCAAATTGAGAAGGTAGACTTTGGGAGCACCGATATATATACTTTTTTCCCTTTCTTTCTTTTTGTGAGTGTGTATGTGTATGCTTCTCTGTGTGATTTTGCCTGTATAGCTTTGCTTTTACCATTTGTCCTAGGGTTCTGTCTGTCCGGGTTTTTTGTTGTTGTTGTTTTTCTTTTTTATTACTCAAAAAATTTTTTTCTTAATTTTTATTTTTGTTTTATCTTCTTCTTTTCCTTTTTTTTTTTTCTCCCTTTTATTCTGAGCCATGTGGAGGACAGGCTTTTGGTGCTCTAGCCAGGCATCAGGGCTGTGCCACTGAGGTGGGAGACACAACTTCAGGTCCACAAGAGACCTCCCAGCTCCACGTAATATCAAATGGCAAAAACCTCCCACAGATCTCCATCTCAACGGAAAGACCCAGCTCTACTCAACGACAAGCAAGCTACACTGCTAGACACCCTATGCAAAACAACTAGCAAGACAGGAACACAACCCCATCCATTATCACAGACGCTGCCTAAAATCATGATAAGGCCACAGACACCCCAAAACACACCACCAGACATGAATCTGCCCACCAGAAAGACAAGATCCAGCCTCATCCACCAGAACACAGGCACTAGTTCCCTCCACCAGGAAGCCTACACAACCCACTGAACCAACCATAGCCATCGGGGACACACACCAAAAACAACAGAAACTACGAACCTGCAAAATGCGAAAAGGAGACCCCAAACACAGTAAGCTAAGCAAAATGAGAAGACAGAGAAACACACAGCAGATGAAGGAGCAAGGCAAAAACCCACCAGACCTGACAAATGAAGAGGAAATAGACAGTCCACCGGAAAAATAATTCAGAATGATAGTAAAGATGATCCAAAATCTTGGAAATAGAATGGAGAAAATACAAGAAATGTTTAACAAGGATCTAGAAGAACTAAAGAGCAAACAAACAGTGATGAACAACACAATAAATGAAATTAAAAATTCTCTAGAAGGGACCAATACCAGAATAACAGAGGCAAAAGAACGGATAAGTGACCTGGAAGATAAAATAGTGGAAATAACGACTGCAGAGCAGAATAAAGGAAAAAGAATAAAAAAGAACTGAGGACAGTCTCAGAGACGTCTCGGACAACATTAAACGAACCAACACTCTAATTATAGGGGTCCCAGAGGAAGAAGAGAAAAAGAAAGGGACTGAGAAAATATTTGAAGAGATTATAGTTGAAAACTTCCCTAATATGGGAAAGGAAATAGTTAATCAAGTCCAGGAAGCACAGAGAACGCTGCCTAAAATCATGATAAGGCCACAGACACCCCAAAACACACCACCAGACATGAATCTGCCCACCAGAAAGACAAGATCCAGCCTCATCCACCAGAACACAGGCACTAGTTCCCTCCACCAGGAAGCCTACACAACCCACTGAACCAACCATAGCCATCGGGGACACACACCAAAAACAACAGAAACTACGAACCTGCAAAATGCGAAAAGGAGACCCCAAACACAGTAAGCTAAGCAAAATGAGAAGACAGAGAAACACACAGCAGATGAAGGAGCAAGGCAAAAACCCACCAGACCTGACAAATGAAGAGGAAATAGACAGTCCACCGGAAAAATAATTCAGAATGATAGTAAAGATGATCCAAAATCTTGGAAATAGAATGGAGAAAATACAAGAAATGTTTAACAAGGATCTAGAAGAACTAAAGAGCAAACAAACAGTGATGAACAACACAATAAATGAAATTAAAAATTCTCTAGAAGGGACCAATACCAGAATAACAGAGGCAAAAGAACGGATAAGTGACCTGGAAGATAAAATAGTGGAAATAACGACTGCAGAGCAGAATAAAGGAAAAAGAATAAAAAAGAACTGAGGACAGTCTCAGAGACGTCTCGGACAACATTAAACGAACCAACACTCTAATTATAGGGGTCCCAGAGGAAGAAGAGAAAAAGAAAGGGACTGAGAAAATATTTGAAAAGATTATAGTTGAAAACTCCCCTAATACGTGAAAGGAAATAATTAACCAAGTCCAGGAAACACAGAGAGTCCCATACAGGATAAATCCAAGGAGAAACACACCAAGACACAAATTAATCAACCTATCAAAAATTAAACACAAAGAACAAATATTAAAAGCAGCAAGGGAAAAACAACAAATAACACATAAGGGAATACCCATAAAGTTAACAGCAGCCCCTTAATGAAAAAAAAAAAAAAAAAAAAAAAAAAAAAAATTACCTTTATTGTAAATGGATTAAATGCTCCAACCAAAAGTCATAGATTGGCTGAATGGATACAAAAACAAGACCCGTATATATGCTGTCTACCAGAGACCCACTTCAGACCCAGGGACACAAACAAACTGAAAGTGAGAGGATGGAAAAGGATATTCAATGCAAATGGAAATCAAAAGAAAGCTGGAGTAGCAATTCTCATATCAGACAAAATACACTTTAAAATAAAGACTATCACAAGAGACAGAGAAGTACACTACATAATGATCAAGGGATCAATCCAAGAAGAAGATATAACAATTGTAAATATTTGTGCACCCCACATAGGAGCACCTCAATACATAAGGCAAATAATAACAGCCAAAGAAGGTGAAATCGACAGTAACACATAGAAAGTAACACTCCACTTTCACCAATGGACAGATCATCCAAAATGAAAGTAAATAAGGAAACACAAGCTTCAAATGCTACATTAAACAAGATGAACTTAATTGATATTCATAGGACATTCCATCCAAAAAGAACAGAATACACATTCTTCTCAAGTGCTCATGGAACATTCTCCAGGATACATCATATCTTGGTTCACAAATCAAGCCTTGGTAAATTTAAGAAAATTGAAATCGTATCAAGTATCTTTTCCGACCACAACACTATGAGACGAGATATCAATTACAGGAAAAAATCTGTAAGAAATACAAACACATGGAGGCTAAACAACGCACTACTTAAAACCCAGAGATCACTGAAGAAATCAAAGAGGAAATCAAAAAATACCTACAAACAAATGACAATGAAAACATGATGACCCAAAACCTATGGGATGCAGCAAAGGCAGTTCTAAGAGGGAAGTTTATAGCAATACAATCCTACCTTAAGAAACAAGAAACATCTCAAATAAACAACCTAACCTTTAAACGTAAACCAATTAGAGAAAGAAGAACAAAAAACCCTCAAAATTAGCCGAAGGAAAGAAATGATAAAGATCAGATCAGAAATAAATGAAAAAGAAATGAAGAAAATGACAGCAAAGATCAACAAAACTAAAAGCTGATTCTTTGAGAAGATAAAAACAATTGATAAACCATTAGCCAGACTTATCAAGCAAAAAAGGGAGAAGACTCAAATCAATAGAATTAAGAGATGAAAAAGGAGAAGTATCAACTGACACTGCAGAAATACAAAGGATCATGAGAGATTACTACAAGCAACTATATGCCAATAAAATGGACAACCCCGAAGAAATGGACACATTCTTAGAAACGCACAACCTTCCAAGACTGAACCAGGAAGAAACAGAAAATATGAACAGACCAATCACAAGCACTGAAATTGAAACTGTGATTAAAAATCTTCCAACAAACAAAAGCCCAGGAACAGAAGGCTTCACGAGTGAATTTTATCAAACATTTAGAGAACAGCTAACACTTATCTCTCTCAAACTCTTCCAATATATAGCAGAGGGAGGAACACTCCCAAACGCATTCCACGAGGCCACCATCACTCTGATACCAAAACCACACAAAGATGTCACAATGAAAGAAAAGTACAGGCCAATAGCACTGATGAACATAGATGCAAAAATCCTCAACAAAATACTAGCAAACAGAATCCAACAGCACATTAAAAGAAACATACACTATGATCAAGTGTGGTTTATGCGAGGAATGCAAGGATTCTTCAATATACGCAAATCAATCAACGTGATACACCATATTAACAAATTGAAGGAGAAAAACTATATGATCATCTCAATAGATGCAGAGAAAGCTTTCAACAAAATTCAACACTCATTTATGATAAAAACCCTCCAGAAAGTAGGCATAGAGGGAACTTTCCTCAACATAATAAAGGCCATATATGACAAATCCACAGCCAACATCGTCCTCAATGGTGAAAAACAGAAACCATTTCCACTAAGATTAGGAACAAGACAAGGTTGCCCACTCTCAGCACTATTATTCAACATAGTTCTGGAAATTTTAGCCAAAGCAATCAGAGAAGAAAAAGAAATAAAAAGAATCCAAATTGGAAAAGAAGAAGTAAAGCTGTCACTGTTTGCATATGACATGATATTACACACACAGAATCCTAAAGATGCTACCAGAAAACTACTAGAGCTAATCAATGAATTTGGTAAAATAGCAAGATACAAAATTAATGCACAGAAATCTCTTGCATTCCTATACACTAATGAAGCAAAATGTGAAAGTGAAATTAAGAAAACGCTCCCATTTACCATTGAAACCAAAAGAATAAAATATCTAGGAATAAACCTACCTAAGGAGACAAAAGACCTGTATGCAGAAAATTATAAGACACTGATGAAAGAAATTAAAGATGATATAAATGGAGAGATATTCCATGTTCTTGGATAGGAAGAATCAACATTGTGAAAATGACTCTACTACCCAAAGCAATCTACAGATTCAATGCAATCCCTATCAAACTGCCACTGGCATTTTTCACAGAACTAGAACAAAAAGTTTCACAATTTGTATGGAAACACAAAAGTTCCTGAATAGCCAAAGCAATCTTTTTTTTTTTTTGCGGTATGCAGGCCTCTCACTGTTGTGGCCTCTCCCATTGTGGAGCACCGAATCCAGACACGCAGGCTCAGTGGCCATGGCTCACAGGCCTAGCCGCTCTATGGCATGTGGGATCTTCCCGGACCGGGGCACGAACCCGTGTCCCCTGCATTGGCAGGCAGACTCTCAACCACTGCGCCACCAGGGAAGCCCCAAAGCAATCTTGAGAAAGAAAAATGGAGCTAGAGGAATCAGGCTCCCTGACTTCAGACTATACTACAAAGCTACAGTAATCAAGACAGTCTGACACTGGCACAGAAACAGAAATATAGATCAATGGAACAGCATAGAAAACCCAGAGATATAAACCCACGTACATATGGTCACCTTATCTTTGATAAAGGAGGCAATAATGTACAGTGGAGAAAAAACAGTCTCTTGAATAAGTGGTGCTGGGAAAACTGGACAGCTACATGTAAAAGAATGAAATTAGAACACTCCCTAACACTATACACAAAAATAAACTCAAAATGGATTAAAGACCTAAATGTAAGGCCAGACACCATCAAACTCTTAGAGGAAAACATAGGCAGAACACTCTATGACATAAATCACAGCAAGATCCTTTTTGACCCACCTCCTAGAGAAATGGAAATAAAAACAAAAATAAACAAATGGGACCTAATGAAACTTAAAAGCTTTTGCACAGCAAAGGAAACCATAACAAGACAAAAAGACAACCCTCAGAATGGGAGAAAATATTTGCAAATGAAGCAACTGACAGACGATTAATCTCCAAAATTTACAAGCAGCTCATGCAGCTCAATATCAAAAAAACAAACAATCCAGTCCAAAAATGGGCAGAAGACCTAAATAGACATTTCTCCAAAGAAGATATACAGATTGCCAACAAACACATGAAAGAATGCTCAACATCGTTAATAATTAGAGAAATGCAAATCAAAACTACAATGAGGTATCATCTCACACCAGTCAGAATGGCCATCATCAAAAAATCTACAAACAATAAATGCTGGAGAGGGTGTGGAGAACAGGGAACCCTCTTGCACTGTTGGTGGGAATGTAAATTGATACAGCCACTAAGAAGAACAGTATGGAGGTGTCTTAAAAAACTAAAAATAGTACTACCATATGACCCAGCAATCCCAGTACAAGGCATATACCCTGAGAAAACCATAATTCAAAAAGAGTCATGTACCAAATATGTTCATTGCAGCTCTATTCATTGCAGCCAGGACATGGAAGAAACCTAAGTTTCCATCAGCAGATGAATGGATAAAGAAGATGTGGCACATATATACAATGGAATATTACTCAGCCATAAAAAGAATGAAACTGAGTTATATGTAGTGAGGTGGATGGACATAGAGACTGCCATTCAGAGTGAAGTAAGTCAGAAAGAGAAAAAGAAATACCATATGCTAACACATATATATGGAATCTAAAAAAAAAAAAAAAGTTCATGAAGAACCTAGGGGCAAGGTGGGAATAAAGATGTCAACCTACCAGGGAATGGACTTGAGGATATGGGGAGGGGGAATGGTAAGCTGGGACAAAGTGATAGAGTGGCATGGACATATATACACTACTAACTGTAAAATAGATAGCTAGTGGGAAGCATCTGCATAGCACAGGGCGATCAGCTTGGTTCTATGTGACCACCTAGAGAGGTGGGATAGGGAGGGTGGGAGGGAGGGAGATGCAAGAGGGACGAGATATGGGGACATATGTATATGTATAAGCGATTCTCTTTGTTATAAAGCTGAAACTAACACACCATTGTGAAGCAATTATACTCCAATAAAGATGTTAAAAAAAAGAGAAGAATCTGGAGGCAAAACTCCAGGAGAGGTAGCGGGATAACATTGAGCCTGCGTATGAATGGAGTTAAGAGCTGAAAGTAATGCCCCCCCCAATTATATCGACTGTAACAGATTGTGGCTACCCTTACAAGAGAAAATTCTTAAAAGAACAGATTTGTTCTGAGAAGTATGATCAGGTGATATTTGAAATGGATGGAGAACAGGGTGTGAAGCGTAGTGGAGGCCATTCGACTTTATGGCCATCTTCACTGAAAGGGTGGTTTAGAAAACACTCGCATGTGAAAGCAACAAATACTCACATCTGCCTTAGCCTGGACTGTAAGTAGAAAAGGTTTCCATTGAGAATTTCTAAATTTAAGATACCTCACCTGATTTTGGACTTCACATTCAAATTAACCATTTGGACTAGGTGTGTGCCAAGAAAAGAATATAGAAAGTTCTCCTACAAGAATATGTTCCCTGGAGCACCTGCCAAATTGTGTTCTGCTAGAGAATTTTTTTACAGGAACACACCTGTAAAAAACGTCTATTAATGCCTCCTACCAGGAGAAGGGTAGTGAAGTGATACTCCCAAAATCTGTTCTTTCTTAAAAGCAAAGAGAAATTGTCAAAATCAATCTTTTCAGAATTCTAGAAATGAAGCAAAGGCTTGCAACAAGCTATGAGTCAAGAAAAATCACTGAATCTCAGTAAGAACAGCAAGATTTATGGCATTTCAACATATTTTGTTTCCTTCCTCCTTTCCTCAGTTCCTCAGTAGCTGTACAACCAACAGGCTTGTGAGCGTGGTAGCTGTAAAATCAGCAATCTAGAAGGCACTAAAGGGGCCAGAACAGGTGTGGACCTCCACCAAAAGGCTCATCCCAGAGAACTGTCACTATTTAACACCTGTCTGACAATTGTCTGTAAATATCTTCATGCAAAGGGCTTATTTTTATTTGGACTGATTCAGACTTTTATCATCGGGAAAATCCCCATTCCTAGGTTATTTAGCAAAAATATCAACCACAATTATATAAAATTATAGCTTCCTGCATTGGTGATACCAGTTGGGGAAAACATGAAGCTGGTCAAAAAAGCCTTAAAAGTTAAATCTGGGAATGATATGCCCATAGAGGACTGTGAAAAGCTCTGACATTCCTGAGAGTTGAGAATTCCACATGGAAGTGCAGGGTTGTTTGCATGCCCTGGAAAAGCTTGAGAAGGCCCTCATGTCTCATCTCTGACATTGAGGTGTTTTGCAAGAATGAGGTGAAAGTTCAGAAAGAGAAAGGGTGGGAGACAGTGGATCAAAGCATTTAAGTACAGGGAGATCAGCTCGGTGATTTGTGACCACCTAGAGGGGTTGGATAGGGAGGGTGGGAGGGAGATGCAGCAGGGAGGAGATATCGGGATATATGTATATGTATAGATTCACTATGTTATAAAGCAGAAATTAACACACCATTGTAAAGCAATTATTCTTCAATAAAGTTCTTAAAAATAAATAAAATAAGGATTAAAAAAAAGCATTTAAGGAAAGGTCTGCTGACCACTAAGTTAATCAAGTAAAGACCTCAGCAACTGCAGATTTCAAAGAATATACTTTACAGAATTCAGGAAAGTCACTAAACAAACCACAGCGATGGAAACTACAACAAACAACAACATCGGAACCTGCCATATTATATTACTTTAAATGTCCAGGTTTTAACAGGGCTTTATGAGGCATGAAAGAAACATGGAAGTATGTTCTACACACAGAGGAAAAAAGCAGTCATTAGAAACGGTACCTGAAAAATCTCGTAAGTTTGACTCATTGGAAAAAAAATTTTAAGCAGTCATTATAAATGTGTTCAACTAAATAAAGAAAAATATATCTAAAACATTAAAGAAAAGCATAAGAACAGTGCTCAACCAAATAAGAATATCAATAGAGGGAAGTTATTAAAAAGAACCAAATAGAAAATCTCAACTTGAAAAGTAAAATATTTGTGGTAAAAAATTCACCAGAGGGACTTAATAGTGAATTTGAGCTGGTAAAACAAAAAATCAGAAAATTTGAAGATAGGTCAATAGAAACCATCAAGTCTGAGGAACAAAAAGAAGAAAAATGAATAGAGCCTTAGAGACCTGTGCAATATGTGCATAAAGGGAGTCCAAGAGGAAAAGAAAGAGAAAGGGACAGAAAATCTATTTGAAGAAATAATGGTCAAAACTTCCTAAATGTAATAAAAAAGAAGCTCCATAAATTCCAAGTAGAATAAACTCAAAGAGATACACAATTAGACAAGTTAAAGTCTAACTATCAAAAACCAAGACGAAGACACTTGAAAGCAGAAAAAGGAAAAAAAGACTGGTATAAGGAATACCCAGAAAAACTATCTTTCAAAAATTAGGAAGATGTTATAACATTACCGTCCCCCTTGCTCTCACCTCTCCTCCAAAAAAGCAGAGAATTTTTTACTAGCATGCCTTCCCTACGAGAAATTCAAATGGGAGTTCAATTAGTCTCATACGAAAGAACACTAGAGAGTAGCTCAAATTCACGTAAAGAAATAAAGATCAGTGGTAATAGAACCTACATAGGTAGGGACTTCCCTGGGGGTCCAGCGGTTAAGACTCCGCACTCCCAATGCAGGGGCCCTGGGTTCAATCCCTGGTCAGGGAACTAGATCCCACATGCCGCAACAAAGATCCCGCACGCAGCAACGAAGGTGCCATGTGCCGCAACTAAGACCCAGCACAGCCAAATAAATAAATAAATAAATATTTTTTAAAAAAAGAACCTACAAGGTTTCCATGGTGGTGCAGTGGTTGAGAGTCCGTCTGCCGAGGCAGGGGACACGGGTTCGTGCCCCGGTCCGGGAAGATCCCACATGTCGCGGAGCGGCTGGGCCCGTGAGTCATGGCCACTGAGCCTGCGCGTCCGGAGCCTGTGCTCCGCAACGGGAGAGGCCACAACAGTAAGTGGTCCGCGTACCGCAAAAAAAAGAAAAAGAAAAAGAACCTACATAGGAAGATGTAAAAAACAACACAAAAATTTTTGTAACACTTTCTTCTCCTTTAAAAACAAAATGGCATGAAGCAATTAATATAAAACTGTGTTGATGGGCTTGTAATGGACAAATTTGTTATTTCTATGACAGTAATATTACAGAGGAGGAGAAGGAAATGGAGCTATATTAGAAGAAAGATTTTGTGTACCATTGAAATGAAAAGTGTTATTAATCCAATCTGTACTTTTTTAAATTAAGATCTTAATTTTGATCTGCAGAGCAGCCACTAAAAAAATACCTAAAAATATCTAATAAGAGAAACCAAAAAGGGGATATAGGAGCAGAAACCACGTAAGACATAAAAAAACTGAAATGTCAGAGGCAAGTGCTACATTATCAGTAAGTACTTTAAACATAAATAGAAGAAACATTCCAATCAAAAGGCAGAAATTGTCAGACTGGATTATATAACAAGACCCAACTATATGCTTTCTATGAAGATTAAAAGGTACAATAGATTTAATGTAATGGGATACAAAAAGATATATAATGCAAATAGCAAACACAAGAAATCTGGGGTGACTATCCCAATATCAAGCAAAACAGACTTTTAAAAAGTTATGAGAGATTAAGAGGGACATTGAATCATGTATGATGATAAAGGGTCAGTCCATCAGGAAGATATAACAACAACAAAAGTACCTTGACCCTGTTCTTGCACCATATTCAAAAAATTAACAGATGTATCACAGACTTAGATATAATCCCTAAAGCTGGAAATTATCTAGAAGAAAACATTCTAACAATGGTAAGGCAGCTTGTTAAGTAGTATACAAAAAACTCAGCCACACAAAATATGATACACTGGGTATTATCAAAATTTAGACAATTCTGCTTCTCAAAAGACACTTTAAAAATAAAGACAAGCCGGGCTTCCCTGGTGGTGCAGTGGTTGAGAGTCCGCCTGCTGATGCAGGGGACACGGGTTCGTGTCTCGGTCCGGGAGGATCCCGTGTGCCGCGGAGCGGCTGGGTCCGTGGGCCATGGCCGCTGGGCCTGCGCGTCCGGAGCCTGTGCTCCGTGGCGGGAGAGGCCCGCGTACCGTAAATAAATAAATAAAATAAAGACAAGCCACAAAGAGAAAATATTTGCAAAACACATATCTGTGAAAGGACTTGAATTCATAATATAAACATAGTCAATAAGTTTGATAACAATCAATAGTTTTTAGTCTGATTTCTTCATTTTACTATTTTTCACCTAAACTGTCTTCATTTGCATATTTAAACTGCCTCAGATGCAAGGTAAATAAGGAAATTATTCAGATATTATAAAAGTCAAGATACTAACCCAATTTTCTCTCACATGCAGAACAAAAATAACCCACCTGACTACAGTGATTGGTACTTTGTCAAAACAATGCTTTCCAAAAAAATCAAAATATTTCCTTAAAAATTTTAGAACTAAGTTTGTAGAAAGGATTTACGGCCTATATGTATCAGTATATAATAAATACCTATTTTTTTCATTTTATATAAAGGAAGTTAAGAAAAGTGTTTGAAAATTATTATAACTGGAACATTGTACTTATATTGCAAAACATTATAAAACAATTATATTAATTTTTAAAAAATTATATGAGTGAGACAGTGAGGTCAGAGAAAATATAATGCACTTAGAAGTAACGAAACACTAGATTCTTGTAGGCATTATATGGATTCTCTGATATTCAAAAGAGAATAGGAAGATCAACAATTTAAAATGTTGACTGCACTCTATAGGCAATAATCCCATGAAAAGGCATTTAGATCCTTGTCAAAATAGAGCAAAATAATTGTTCTTTATATAAATTCCTGGATCATCCAAGAAGGGTGATTAAAATAAACATCTATTTAAAAGCACTCCTGAAGAGGTAATGTATCTGTGGCTATTCTTGTCAATAATTAAAGAAAGAAAATATCTTGCTTTGATATTATATAACAACACATTTTCTTAAGTATAATTTAACTGATAACTAAAATGTTATTGAAGTCCATGGCAGCTAGTGATTTTATAACTCCAATTCAAGCAGAATTTAGAAGTTTCTCTAGAATTTATTAACATAATCGAAGTAAATCAGTATTTAGCCATGGACTCACTGTTTACTAATTTTTTGTTACTCTGATAGAGTAGCACATATGACCTTGAATTAGAGAATCACAGAATTATATATCTAACATGTCCCTAGAAAGCAGGTGATCCAAATCCTTTCCTTTACAGACAAGAACATTGAAGTCTGCAGCGGTGTTAAGATGTTCCTTTGGTCCAAATAAATAAGTAGACAGACTGGAAAGAAAGGGTGTGTTTATTGTTTCCTAGGCTATAGTGAACATTTTTGCTGTTCCACCAGGTTCTTCCAGAACTATTGTGGATAGAAATGTATCACCCTAAAAGATATATTCCAATCCTAAACTCAGGTACCCATGTATATGGCTTTATTTGGAAATAGGGTCTTTGCAGATGTAACAAAGTTAAGATGAGGTCATACTGGATTAGGGTGGACCCTAATTCAATAACTTGTGTCCTTAGAAGAAGAGAGAAGTTGGGCACACAGAAAGAAAATGTTAAGAAACACATGGAGAATGCCACACAAAGACGGAAGCAGAGATTGGAGGGATACATCTACAAACCAAGGAACGAGAATGATTGCTGGCAACAACCAGAAGCCAGGACAGAAGCAAGGTACAGATTCTCCCTCAAAGCTTCCACAAGACACCAACCCTGTTAGACTTCAAGCCAGCAGAACGTTGAGAGAATACATTTTTCCTGTTTAAGTCGTCCCATTTTGGGAATTTGTTACCACAGCCCTAGGAAACAAATACACCCTCCAATTTCTCTATCTTTTCTGTGCATTCCTTCCTGGCTTGGGGATACTTTTGCTTCCAAAAGCCTGCATGTGGAACTTTTGTCAGGTAGATTGCCTTTAGGCTACTGGCGCCACTTTTCCTGCAGATACAGTGAGCTTGACATAGACATTTATGAGTTTCTTTAAATGCATCGGGTATTGTAGCAAACATCCCGAAACTAGAGAATGAACAAACAAGCTTTGGTGCATTCATAAGATGGAATAAAATAAAAAGGAACAAATTATGGTACATGCAGCATCATGGTTGAATCTCAAATGAAATATGCCAAGTGAAAGAAGCCAGACTTAAAGGTTACACACTTTATGATTCCATTTATATATTTACATAGGAAAAGTAAACAGATCAGTGACTGCCAGGGCTTAAAAGTAGTGGGAGATTTTAACTACAAAGTGGTAACATGTCAGGAAATTTTGGGGGGTGGGTGATATATTTTTCTATATTGACGGTAGTGTTTGCTGCAATACTCTATGCACCATGGTTAATTTAGTTTCCCACCTTGATGTCAACAGTCTTACACTTGAAACGAAAGCCATGACACATGCTAATTACACATAGTTCTTGCAAATCTAATTCATATTTTAAATTATTACTTTATTGACTTTTTTTGTAATTTAAAGAATACTAAATATTTTTTTATTAAACATGTTTAAACACAAAGTTAAGAGTTCTCTTGGTTGCTTAAATACTGACATAATTTTATAGTCAGGCATGCCCCTATGAAAATATATCCTTTTTCTCAATTTCATTGTAAAAATAGAACTCATACATTCATTCATTCGATGTCATGTTTCTATCTCAAGTAGATTTATTTTGTAATAATTTTTTAAAACTGCAGTTTGACCTAAGGTTTACATAGCAACACACTATCCAAATGGTTCTTATTATCTTATGATCATATGATACATATATCATTGCAATCTCTGACCCATTCACATTATAAAAAACATCATGTCACTTTAAGCAATGGGAGTACAACACGAAACATAAAATGAAAGTAACAAAAGAAGGAAAGAGGGAAAGAAGAAAAAGTTACATGTTTTATTATGCTTAATAACATCAAAATATGAAAAAAATGTATATGTATAATCTTATAACCTTAGCATAAGATTTATGGTGATCTGCCTACAAATTTGCATGGTTAGTTATTATTCTAGCCAAATAAGGCTGTCAAGACAAGCATAGTAATTTAATGAAGCAGATGTTCATCAATATCACTTTCCAAAATGGATAATAAATTTTAAAAGTGGTTAATAAAAGTGTTATTGTCCTAGCTTGTACGAGATGGTCTCGTCACTCACCCCTTTGATTTTAAACAACTTACTCCTTCATTTTTTATACACTAACATCCCTAGATCATCATCTTTCATCTTCTAAATTCAAACTTGCCTTTATCTAAGAACTGATATTTCTAATAATTGCCTACAAACCAATAATGCAGTTTTAGAAGCATCAGCACAATTGTAATGCAATGTTGGTTTTGAAATTATATAGATACCTTATTGAACCTTCATTAATTTTATAATGGGTGGAGTTTCCACTTAAGAAGGATGTTACTAGTGATAGGAAACATATAGATCATGGAAACTTAATTGAGAAAATATGGAGAAAAGTATATGTTAAATGAACCTAAATTGATGTTTCCAGGACTTATACTTTTTTTATTGTTATCTGGAATTGTAAATTAAAGAACAAAATTAAAGATGTTTTATGAAATCTTGAAAAGGAGCATTTTGAATTTTGTGTCTGAAAGTGAGAATTATTAAAGATTTTATGGTATTATTTAGCTCTCTGGAAAAAAGAAACATGTTTTGCAAAATACTTCCCTCTTCTGTTTTACGCAATGACATCTGCACAATTTTTAAAACTACATTACAGTTAAAATTAAGGGACTGCCAGCAAATTTTCGTTGTCCAGATCAGATTTGTCTTGTTCATAGCATCTGTGAAACCAGGTGTCTCTCAGGTTAGTCTATTTCAGTTGAAATCCTTCTCTGGCTGTGAAATTGAGAAGTCAGTTCTACTTTCTTACCTATATCCTGAGGCTAACTCCAGGTCCAACTGGAGTCTTCCTCTAATTTTCTTTTTTTGTCTGATAAACAGCAGGTAACAAGGTCTTCCTTACTGCTTTCAATATATATTCATTTTCTTATGTACAATCCAAATACCATCCCCTTTGAGAACCTTCACTAAATGCCACTTGAGAATAAGGATGCACTTATCAGTATTTTCCCTAACACTTAGGTAATTCAGATAGAGCTACTCCCAGGCCTGTCTCTTTCTCTAAACTAGCTCTGTCCAATAAAAATAAAATGTGAACTACACATATAATTTTAAATTATGCAGTATTTATATTGAAAAATGAAAAATAATTTTAATAACACATTTCATTTAACTCAACATATCAAAACATTATATTTTATCATTTCAATATAAATTATTACTGAGATATTTTACACCCTTTTTTGTAACAAGCGGCTTTAAAATTCAGAGTACATTTTACGCTTACAGCACATCTCATTTTGGATCAGCCACATTTCAGGTGCTCAGAAGCCACATGTGGCTAGTAGCTACCATATTGGACAGGGTAGCCCTACATTGCAAACTGCTTGATTTCATGCATCAAGTCTTATTTATCCATTTATCTTCTTTCCTTCCTTCCTTCTCTCTACCTCTACCTCTACCTCAAAGAAGATATAAATAATTTTGACCTACCAATTCTCAACCCAAGCTTTACACTCATACTTTATATTCTTTATTTAGTGGCCAAACACCATTTTTCTCCTGACTACTTGCTGAAGTACATGTGCAGGGATCTCCACTATCAGCAGCATTATTGTTGAATCAATTACTAAAAATGTTCTATATGTAAAACATGATATTACTTGCTTTTAATGCAATATTTAACAGTCATTGCTCACAAAATACTATGAAATATATATTATGATCTCACTCTTAAAATGAAGGGTCTGAGACTTAAAGAGATTGGATAACTTTGACATAGTTATTAAGTAGTCAAGCTGGGATTCAACTTCAACTCATGTTTTTTTTTTCCACTATCCACTGGCATATCCAGGAGCAACATACAGAATTGACTGGACTCTCTGTTATGATAGAGATCCTCCAGAGAGTGACTATAAAAGATTATTTAATGACGTTGTTTGACAAGTGGTGACAGAGAAATGAAAAAACGTCAAGAGATGGAGGCATCCAAAGTAACACTGAAAAGTATCCTTCCAGACGGGGTGAAGCCTGTATCAGTTTTCAGTAAGTTTTTTCCTTCTTTTTCAAAGTTTCCTTCATAATATTAAATAATGAACTTAAAGCCTCTGCCATAACTCTGAGTTTTTTTCTAGTTCTGAATTATTTGATGCCAAAGTAACCCATAGTCCTGTAAATAAATACAAACTATACTGGTGCAATGAATATGATTTTTGTGTGCAATCTGTGTAAATTAATGAATATGCACTTGCATGATCTTCAATTGTATTTGAACTAGAAATAAGATCAAAAGCAAACGTTTGGCAATATGTAGCTTGTTGTTGTAGTTGTTGCAGTCTGTTAGTTCATTAATTTTTGCTGGATTTTTATATTAAAAGATAACTGATTTTAATTACACTGTAGGGAAAACTAGGGGAGAAAATCTATATATCTAGTAAAAATAGATAAATGACTGCTTAATAATGTTAGTTTCACAGAACTTACCATTATAGTCATGGTTAGATCATTTATTTTTGTTTAGGTTGCTTCCTGATGAGACTCCAGTTTGGTGATGAAAACATATTTATGAATTTAACCTCACAGGCACAGAACAAAGATCACAAGATCATGGATTTTCATGGAGCATGATGTGCAAACGTTCTGTAGTAGTTTATACATTCTGTTATTAAAAAGAACCCTTTGATGTATTACTAATTGGTTTTAACACATTGAAGAAGTGCTGAAATCAGTAGGCAAGAAATTTCTAGCAGTAGGTGGAAAAAGGATAATTTTGAGAATTACCATATGCTTTGAGAAATTCAGGCATTACAACACACATTCAAAAAAGAAGTCAGAACTCATTTTTTCTATTGTTATTTTTAAAACACAGACTCATTACAAATGCTATAAAACTACTGAAAATATGCTTGCTAATTCTAAAAGACTTAAGTTGTTACTTCACAGTTTTTGTTTTTATTTTTGTAGACTCGACTCCTAGCCTTGACTACTTGTATGCAATGCATTCTGACACCTAATGTGCAGTGAAAGATGTAGCAACAAAGACCATTTTTCTGTGGTAATCTGTGCACACTTGAGTCAATATCTGTATTAGAAACTAACATATTCATGAAATAGGGAATCAGGTCAGAAAATTGTTCTAGGGGATAAAAGGTCTTGAGTTGGGTTGTTTGACTATTTACTACCTCATATACGCCTTTCTACAATCATGCATTTCTCTAAATTGATCAATATAATAACCTCTGCCAACTCATGGGGAAAATGCAGAATTTTATTTTACTACGTAGAAACTAGTTGTTTCTTTCTTCATATACTACAGTTGATCATTTTTGACTAAAAGAGGTTATTCTCTTCCTGACATTCTGAGAACTGACTTGTAGTAAATAGAACATATACTTAATGTTTCCCTAATAATAGTGACACTTTTACATTCAGACAGACACATCTATCCCTGGCTTCATTTGGTGACAAATGGATGTGTTCACTGGTAACATGAGGAGTGCAGCCTGTTACGCTGAACTGACCTACCACCTTCTCCTCATTCACACTATGTTCTAAACAACTCTGTTAATCGACCCATCCATGGCGTCCTGCAATCAAAAATGTCTGTTTTAAGCACAAAAGTCGTTTATATCGAATTCTGTGTGAGCATATTTATTATTAGTGTATTTAGTCACCAGATTACAGTATTGGCAACGTTCTAAATTTTCTCTTCCCTTATACATCCAAAGTTATATTATCCATTACTTAGCCATCAAATCTAAACTCATAATATCACCATGATCTCTTGTGTGCATACCCACCCAGATATTTATTATTACCCTTTGTAATGTTTCACTTCTTCCTTTCCATTAACATTGTTAGCACTTCAGTAAGGCTTGTCAATTTGTAAATATGTTATTTTATTATTATTATTTTTGTGTGTGTGTGTGTGTGTGTGTGTGTGTGGTACGCGGGCCCCTTACTGTCGTGGCCTCTTCCGTCGCAGAGCACAGGCTCTGGACGCGCAGGCTCAATGGCCATGGCTCACGGGCCCAGCCGCTTCATGGCATGTGGGATATTCCTGGACCGGGGCACGAACCCGTGTCCCCTGCATCGGCAGGCAGACTCTCAACCACTGCGCCACCAGGGAAGCCCTGTATCTATGTTATTTTAATCCTCTCTTACCTAATCTACACGTCTTCTCTCTTTTCCAAAACCATCCTTCCTGACTCTAGTTAGTGAAGTAATGTTCCAAAACCCAGAATGCTAATACATTTTTTCTCAAAGCCAAATCCAGGCATTCCTAGGAAGCTGTCTTATGCTCTATGTTGAGAGTAATTGCAAGAATCTGCAGATAAAGGAGAAGAAAAATAAAAGAAATAGAATGAGAGACAAGGAAGGGAAGGAAAACAGATGAAAACACTGAACAATATCAATAAAAGATATGAGGACATAAATTATTTTACCTAGAATGGCAGTCATATTATTTTTAAGCAATTTCCAAACCATCCCTCATAGCATGTAAGGGCTGATGTAAAATGTTTAAAAACATATTTTCACTGTTTCAATTGCATTATTTGAGAGACTCCAGACATAGCTCCAATTTGTTCGTTTAACTAATAAATATTTTTCGTCACAGACAGTGTTGAAGGAGCTTAAAGATGGATCAGAAAAACTAAATTTCCTTATTTTTAACTGAAATTCTTCATTTGCTCTTTTTATAGACTTTTATTTATTGAAGATGATCTTTAAAATTTAAGATATGACCCCATCCTCTTTCCCAAACTTAATTCTCTAACTCTAAATGCAAAGGAGCATCGTGTGTTCTATTTATGCTGTCAATCATTGTCTATTCTTCCTTGGACTTTGGGAAAAGATTTATTTTTCTATTTTTAAAACTAGACAACTCTGTTGATGGACCCATCCATGGCATCCTGCAACCAAAAATGTGTTTTAAGCATAAAAGTCCCATCCCCTTCTTTTCCTTCATAAGTAAGAGAATCCAGGTCCTTCATTCAGGTTTAACAGGAAGGTTTTCTGTTTATATCAAATTCTATGTGTGAGCATATTTATTATTAGTGTATTTTGTCACCAGATTATAGTATTGGCAACATTCTAAATTTTCTTTTCCTTTATGGGTCCAAAGTTTTATTATCCATTTCTTAGCCATCAAATCTAAACTCGTAATAACACCATGATCTCTTGTATGCATATCCATTCATACATATATTAATATATAATTCAAATACCATACAATTTACCCATTTAATATTTTTAGTATATTTACAGGATTGTGTGACCATCAACACACTCTAATATGAGAACCTTTTCACAACACCAAAAAGAAACTCCATATACATTATCAGTCACTCCCTATTGCCTTTCACTTACAACCTCCCAACCCTAGGCAACCAATAAGATACTTTCTGTAAAGATTTGTGATATGTATGTTATTTCCCTTGTTTTCAAGGAGTTTTCAGAATAGTGGGGAAAAGAAATACACTTAAATAACTGTGTCAATAACTGTGAATTTTTTCCCTAGATTTTCTGACTATAACAGAAAACCCAAAGCAACAGGGACTAAAAGGTTTATTTGCTCACATAAAAGGAGTCAAAAGGTAAGATATCCATGAATGCCTTGTCAATTTCATGAAATTATTAGAGACTCCACCTCCTTCTGGTTTTCTTCTCTAATTTTCTGACACATGCTTTCCTTTCTCATGGTTATCTTATGTTCCAACATGTAAGCACCAGAGTTTCAGGCTGCTGTTTCCTCTATTTTGTCCAGTTTTCTAGTTTATTTTATTATGGCAAAAAGGTAGCTCAACCAACTGATTCATTTAGGACTGAACATAGACCTTGGAAAATTTACCAAAGTGAACCCAAGAAGAAAGAAAAACCGTGAATATCCTTTCATCAATTAGGGCAATTCAATTCATAATTTAAAATCTTCCCACAAAGAAAACTTCAGGCCAAGATAGTTTCACTGGTAAATTGTTTCAAACATGAAAGAAAAGAAAAATAATGTCAGTCTCACAAAACCCTCTTTAAAAATTGAGGAATAAAGGACACTTTGAACTCTTTGATTTGGACCAACAAATTCTTGTAACAAAACCTGATAAAGATATTACAAGAAAAGAATATTATTCATTAATTCTCTCATGAACATGAAAAAAATTCTTAAATATTGGAGAAATATACTTAATATATAAATTAAGTATATTGATTATACTATACATTTTATATAGATATAAAATACATAATATATATTTTCCGTTATATCTATGTAGATATATATATATGTAAGACATGAGCAAGTGTGATTCATGTCAGTAATATGTGGTTAGTTTAGTATTCAAAAATGAATCAACAATGAAGATCCACTTGCAAAATTATGAAGTTTGATGTTACCTCACACCATACACAGTTATTCAAAATATACCATAAACCTAAATGTAAGAATAAAAATGATAAAACTCTCAGAAGAAAACATAGGAATGAATCTTCATGACCTTGAGTTAGGCAAACATAAATCACCAACAGCACAAGTGATAATGGAAAAAATGACAATTGCACTTTATCAAAATTGAATACTTTTGCCTTCCAAAGATACTAGTACAAACTATAAAAGACAGAACACATACTGGTAGAAAATATTTACAGATCATAGAGCTTATAAGGCACTACAAAACATAGCAGAGAGAAATGTGGACCTAGATAAATGTTAATGGATAGATATTGTTAAGATATAAATACTTCCCATATTAATTCATGGATTCAACATACCAACCCCACATGCCACAAACTTTTTTTATGGAAATTGACAAGTTTGTTTAAAAATGTATATAAACATGGGCAAGGAAATCTAGATAAAGTATAATACTAGAGGACCTTCACTATAAGTCTTACTATTTGAGAATATCAGGATGATTCTTTGATATAATTTTTCATAAACAATCTTACACAGTAAACCTCATAATAATGGTGTAGTGTGCTTTGAAATTCTAGCTAATGACCTTTTGAGTAGGTTGATCATACATACCAGTTTGTCTAAAATATTATTATGCCTGTTGTCCCATCTACTTTAATATTTGTTGCATCTGTGTTTCTTAGACTATTTTTTTAAGTTTTAAATGTACAGAAAAATTGAGAATATAGCACAGAGAGTTTTCATACACCTTATATGAAATATACATATACTTAGTTTCCCTTATTATAAACAAATTACAGTAGAATGGTACATTTTTAAATAAATGAAACAATGTTGAAACATTATTATAAATTTAAGTCACAATTTATTGAGTTTTAAGTTTTAAACTTAGTGTCCTTTTTCTGTTCCAGAATTTCATCCATGATACCACATTACATCTAGTAACCATGTTTCCTTAGGCACCTCTTAGCTGTGAAAGTTTCTTAGACTTTCCTTGTTTTTGATGGCCTTAACAGTTTTAAGTACTGCTCAGGTATTTTGTAGAAGACCCTTGTAATGCAATATGTCTGAAGTTTTCCTCATAATTAGTATAGGGAAATGAGTTCCTAGGAGGAAGATGACAGGTAAATTGCCACTATCATCACATTATGTCAAGTGTAAATACTATCAACACGATTTATGACTGTTGATGTTGACCTTGGTCACCTGGCTGCACTAGCATTTGTCAGCCTTCTCTACTGCAGAATTATTATTTTTTCCCTCTCCATACTGTTTTTTAGGGAGTCACAATGTCAGTCCTTAAGCAGTGGGGGGTTATGCTTCCCTCTTTGAGAACAGGGTATCTCTAAGAATTATTTAGAATTATTTGGCACAGGAGATTTGTCTCCTCTCTGTATTTACTAATTTGTTTAATCATTTATTCATATCAGTATGGATATTTATTTATACCTGGGTTATAATCCAGGACTGCCTTTTTTTTTTTTCCTCAAATTGTTCCAGTTTTGGACACTGGGTGATCTTTAAGTTGGTTCCTGTGTTCTCTGATATATCTTCATCATTTCATCAAAATTTTTTATAGCACTTCCTTGCTTTCTGGCACTAAAATATGTTCCTGGCTCTCACTGTATATTACCTGCTCTAGTCTTAGAATCAGCCATTTCTCCAAGGAGCCCTAGTTCCTCTTATTAAATAACAGTATTGAAAAACAAGACCTGTGCACTGGATTTCCTCATTGCTACTGAGCTGTTGTTGCTTTTAGTCTTTGTCAGCTGGCACAGAAATTAGATATATATGTATACCAATTCATATATGTTCACATATCTAAAAATATCTCCAGATTAAACCAATTGTATGTATAGTTAGCTAAACCTGAGCTTATATTGATTTTTTTTACTCTAATAAATTACCACATAAATCATTGTAACGTCCTTCCCCTGCTTATCTGTAAAGTCTCACTCCAACAGTGAGAAACCATGCTCCCACCATCCCCCATCCATTTACTTAAGCGCTCAGTTCCACTACACACGCATAGCAGTATCAGAATTGTTAACCCACACCCCTGTAGAAAACCAGTTGGTCAACTACAGTACAGTTTTTTGTGCAATTCCTTTGCCATTGGTTTTACAGATTCCTCTCATTTCCAGGGTTAATTAGGTCAGCATCTTTTCCTGCCATCCTTTTCAGTGAGGTTTCTTCTTAAATTTGTAATAACAGTTGGATTCTCATGTGTCTTACTCTGCATTCTTTCCTGGGATCCCTCAGCCTCCTAAATAATTTTTTGAATTTGTATACATTAAAAATACTCTGAGTGTGCTATAACATTCTGGGTTTTGACAAATTAATTATGCTATGTATCCACCATTAAAGTATCATAGAAAACAATTTCACTGCCCTAAAATTCTCTTGTGCTTTATTCTATTCAACCCTCTCTCCATCTCTCCAAACCCCTGACCTTTTAATCATCTCCATAATTGCTATTTCTAAAATGTCATATAATTGGATCATATGACATGCAGTCTTTTCAGACTGCCGTTTTTCACTTAGCAATATACATTACGCTTTTCATAGCTTGATAGCTTCTTTCTTTTTGTAACTGAATAGTATCCTATTTTCTGGATGTACCACCCTTTTGTTTATCTAGTCACATATTGGAGGACAACTTAGCTGCTTCCAGTTTGGGATGATTATAAATTAACTTATAAAAATAACCATGTGCAGGTTTTTGTATGGATATTAAATCAGTTGGGCAAGCACCAAGCAGTCCATTTGTTGGACTGTATGGGAAGACTATGCTTAGCTTTATGAGAAACTGTCAAACTGTCTTTTAAATGGTAGTACCATTTGGTAATCCCAGTAGCAAGGAATGAGCTTCTGGTGCCTTGCAGCCTCACCAGTATGTCATTACCAATGTGTTTTTTGGATTTCAGCCATTATAAATAATAGATGTGTGGTGGTATCTCACTGTCCTTTTAACTTGCAGTTCCCTAGTAACGAATGTTCAGAATCCTTTAATGTTTATTTGCCATCTGTATATCGTCTTTGGTGAGGGGTCTATTCAGAATTTTTGTCCATTTATTAATTGGGTTGTTTATTTTCTTACTGTTGAGTTTTGAGTCCTCTTTATATATTTTGGATATTTTATCAGATATGTTTTAAAAAATACTTTTTCTCAGTCTGTGGCTGTCATTTTATTCTCTTAACAGTGTGTTTCACAGAACAGAAAATTTTAATTTTAAAAGAATCTAACATCAGTTTCTTTCCATGGGTCATACTTTTGGTGTTGTACCTAAAAATTCATGATAAAAAACCAAAGTTACACAGAGTTTCTCCTGTTTGCCTCTAGAAGTTTTACAGTATTGTATTTTACTATTGAGTGTTACTATCACATCACATGTGAAATCAATTATGAGCAAGGTATGGCAGGAAATGAGTACTTCTTCCTTTGGGCCTATGCACTTACTTGTGTTGTATCTTTAAAATATAGCAGCCAATAAAACCAAGTATTGAAATAAAGAGAACTTAAAATTTAAAACTGAGTTGCCAAATAGTGTTTATGTCACCTTTTAATTTTTCTACATTATTTATATTTTAAAACATATATTTTCTCAGGAGATTGGGTATATCCTTTACATATAAATTTGTATTTAAAGTACAAGTACAAATTACAAATTTGAACATATATTTCAAAATACACATTTTGAAACTTTGTGCTCACCTTTTTTCTGATAGGTATATGCAATGGCAAAAGTTGAGAGACCACTGGATAACCCATGGTATGCATCTCTTATTCAGTCTGCTTTTAGTTACCTAACTGAAAAGTGTTCACTCTGAGCTTGCAAACTTTAAATCATTTAGGATTTTTAAATTTATGAAGTAGTCTACATCTTTTATAAACATTTTTGTTTACTATTATGACGCGAAATAGATATTATTTTACCTTTTTATGGATGAAGGAGTTGAAGGGTTAAATGATTTTCTGGGTCAAATATTTAAAAATTGGCAGAGGCAAAAGACTAACTCATCTTTTTAATCAAAGCACACTACAATAAAAGAGATCATTTAAAAAGGTTAATTAGTTTGCTTTATTTCTTGGGTTTTATTTTGTTTTTTCTTATTGTTAATTAAACTTAAATATCCAAAAGGAGATGCTATAGGAATAGAAAATATGTTCCTGACTTTCCACAAAAAACTTGTCTTTTTAACCTGGGAAGACTTCCTGGATCCAAAGTAAGAGAGGGAAAGCCATGAATGGGGAACTAGTGGATATTATTTTGGTCCTATAGAATGGTGAGCACAGAAGTGATGAAAGAACAGAATCCTAAAGAGCTAAAAATGTAATTCTTTTTTTTGGCCACATGACGGGATCTTAGTTTCCCAACCAGGGATAGAACCCGGGCCCTTGGCAGTGAGATCGCGGAGTCCTAACCACTGGATTGCCAGGGAATTCCCAAGAATGTAATTCTAAAGAGAGGACTAAACCAGTGAGAGCTAAAGGGGTAATTGGAAGAGATGAGGAAAATTAAACTAAGAGTCTTGAAATCTGAGTAACTATATAAATTAATAGTTATTTTGCCTGGGAACAGTTGCTGAAATAATTTTCTCCTTAAGCACTCTTATTTGCAACCAGTACATGGTCATTATCCATTTGGTGGAATCAGCAGACAACATCTTTTAGAGAAATTGTATTGATTTGTGATCCAGAAAAATAAAACGAGAGCCATCATATACTTCTTTGACAAGACAAGCACTCACTACCAGTTTGCCTTGCTTGTACATTCTACCAGGTCATTTCCCACCTCATCCATGTATTCCATAATGAGTAGAATAAATATGACTTCTTGCTTTTCTGCTGAGGGATGAATAAAGCAACCTGGCTAGCAGGCCACTTGAGCAAACGGCTCTGTTATTTACATTCTGTCTAGTGATTCATAGGATCATTAAGTTGCAAGGACAGAAGAAAAGCTGACACTGAAAGCATACTCAACATGAAAATACTTTAAAATGTCCCAGATTCAATAAACATTGCCCAGTCTCCGAGATCATATACATTCTAGCCTCATTTCAAGACACAGGGAACCTGAATGTTGTTAACTAGTGGTGCCCTTCCCAATTTCTTGAAGTTCAATTTATTATTGATATTCCAAGTTTTCATCATCCCTAGATTCTAATAAGGAATCAAAAAGTCTTATTTTTCCAATTGGAATGCTTCTCAAATTGTGTTATCACAAAAGAATCTCATAAATATATCCATACTAAAGCGATCTGCAACTGATTAATAAGGTGAAAAGGGTAGTATATAATTTCTAGAGGCAGTTCTATTTTAACATGACTGAGTCCTAAAACACAGGGGATAGCTAATAATACGAATAATTAATAAAATAATAATATGAATCAATGTCGAAATATAGATATCAAATCAATTATCAAAATTTGGAGGTATTCCTGGGAAACTGACTACTACTATATGTAGTCCTAAACTACATATAGTTAGGACTGTTATTTTTATGGCATTCATAATGTCATCAATGTCATGATTTGCAGAGCACTGAGCCAAGTGCTGGCCATGTATCAATTATCCAATTTATTCCAGTACACTTACAAGCTCAAGGCCACACACTACTGCAGACCCTAGAGAGCTAGAAATAAAATCCAGGTCTAAAGAAGTAAAACTTTTGTGATCTGTTCCACACAATTTCTGTCCTCTTTTACTTGTACTTTCATTCTGTCTTGTTTTCCCCTCTTCCTAGAATGTGGTAAGTGATCAAAAATTTTCTACTGATTATTTACTCGGTTCCCCTTTATATCCTTTTCATTCTACCAAGCTTTCATCTGTATTTTCTGGAGGTGACCATTCATTCATCTGTTTATCATTTTAAAATATTTACTTGATACAAGTGCTGGCCTTGTTTTAGATGCTAGGGGTGCAATCCATCTAACACTTATTTAGTGCTTATCATGTGCCAGGCACTTGAATACCTCACAACTACAACCCATGGTGTATGGACAATTACAATCCATATTTTACAACAGATATCTGAGACATAAAATGTTATGTGTGTAACAGAGCTGTAATGTCATGTGTGTAATGTTATGGGTATAAACTCAGGTAGCCTGACTCCAGGCCTCACAACTGAACTACTAGAGTATACGCTTCTCAGTCACAGAGCGATGAACATGACCCAAAATGTCTTTGCTTGGCAGTGCTGGCTTTCCCGTGTGGGCAGGCAGATGTCGACAAGTAAACATGTTATTAATTTCAAATAGTGGTAATTGTTATTTATAATGACAGTTTAGAAATAACAGCATAGAATCAATCTCTTAAAAAAAAGGAAACCAAATGAATAATTTCAATCTCAGTTTCCTGTTTTACTCAATGTTCATATATAGCCTATTGACATTTAGAAGATTACACAGGAAATCTTATTACAAGAAAGTAGCAATATTTTAATGGAAGTGTTTTCAAGCTTTCTTCAATTTCATATTTCAATGTACTAATGGCCATACCAACATTGGGAGTGGGGTGTGTTCCAACACTGCTCTTGACTAGAGGGAGATCCCCAACTTTATATTTTGTCCAACCTTACCCTGGGACAGAGTCTCTCCCTAAGTCTCAAGGTTTCCAAGGCCCCATCCTCTGCAGGCGCCCTGAACACAGTCCTGGGATTGGTCCAATATTTGTCTGCCTAGATGAATTTGTGGCCAGGAGTTGGGAGATGTGTAGGATGATTGTCAGTGGGGGAAAATGAGAGATAGCCAAGGAAGCACTTTGATTATTGACAATGCATAGAGTTCACAGACTTGGAGACAGCATGGCTTGAACCCCAGGAGCTGACTCAGTGCCTGCACTCCCCCGGCAGCTGAGACCCAGCCACTTTGATTACCCCAGTGAAGTTCAGCGGTATATTCTTCCTGAATCTTCCACTCAGTTCTATGTGATACCTGTAGTCACCAAGGCTCCACCACCTCCAAAGTATGGCCTGGTTTTTGTTACTTTGTTTTTTTCCCTCATGAGAAAAGGTTGTTCTAAAAGTACATATCGTCCTGCTATTTTTAAATTTGACTCAAAAATTTGGCTCCTTTGCTTCTTTCATTTTGCAGTGTTCTTAAAGAGTAGGTGACTTATATCTACTGTCTGAAATGGATGGTGATGGTGATGATCAGGGCAGTCCCTCAGGTTCAGAGAACAAATACAGTGGTTGTTTATAGATGAATATTTTATTCCAGATCTCTCTGACCTGATGCTGCTCCATATCCTTTAGTAAACATCTACCAAAGGATATTAGATAATTGAATGGATTTATATGAACTGACTAATCTATTACAATGTCTTCTTTTTTTTTTTTCCTATCCAAGGGGAAAGATTATTTCCTCTCAAACCCAGTGTGCCTTTTAAATGGAATTCTCCTAAAGCCATTTTAACTCTGAAAATCTTTTCTACAACAATGGGAAAATAAATCGAGCATACATGGATTAGGATCAATTCCAAGTCATAAAATTAATAGCAAGCCAAAACCAAAACAAAAAAAGTCTGTGTGGAGGATGAGATACAGGAAAGGGTTTTTTCATAGACATGCATTTTGGCATAATGAAAAGAAAATTCAAATCAATTTTTTGACATTACAGTAAAAGAAGACTCTGAAATACTGTACAAAAGTTGTCAAAATAGTTAAGTATATACTCATATTTTAAGATGCATTAAATACAATTGATATTCATTTCATTTGGGCCCTAACCCTTCACACTCAGAAAAAATCCAAAGTTGTTAATGTCAAAATAGTCAGGATACAGCTCCTAATTGAGCAGACTTCCTGGATCTCCCTGACCTCACTCTTCCCACTCGCACACTGGATAGCTCCTGTAGCCTCAGGGCTCACTGGTGTTCCTCACACCTGCCAAGCACTTGGCTCATCAGGGCATTTGTACCTGCTGTTACCTCTGCCTGAACTGCTCTTCCCCCAGATGGATGAATGGCTTGCATGTCTCTGCTCAAATGTTACCTAAAGAAAAGCCTCCCTTGACTGTGCTGTCTAAAATAACACCCCACCACCCCACACTTCTTTATTCCTTTGCCTTGCTTTATTTTTCCACACAAACCTTATCACTACTTGGATTACTATGTAATTATTAACTTACTATCTGTCTCTCCCAACTAAAATGTAATCCTAAAGGAGTCAGAACTTCTTTTTGGTAGTATATCTCTAAAGCTTAACATAGTGCCTGGCATATAGAAGGCACTGAAAAAATATTCATTGAATAAGTGAAAGTGAATAAATGAATGCTACCTTTCTTGTTTCAGTCTACAGATGGTAAAAATATTTATGAGTTTTATAAATTAATTTGTAATCTTGGTCAATCAATATAGTTTTCCTAGAAGTGTATTCTTTTAATTAAGATGAAGTCCATGTAACATAAAATTAAACATTTTAAAATGCACAATTCAGTGGCATTAATTACATTTACAATGTTGTATATCTATCACCTGTATCGAGTCCAAAACACTTTCATCACCCCAAAAGAAAACCCTTTATCCTTTCAGCTGTCACTCTTTATTCTCTCCTCCCCATAACACCAGACAACCACTAATTTGTTTTCTGTCTCTGGATTTACCTAATCTGGATATTTTATACAAATGGAATCATATAATATGTGACCTTTGAGTCTGGCTTCTTTCATTTAGCATAATGTTTTCAAGGTTCATCCTAGCTGGTGTTAGCATGTAGCAGTACTTTATTTCTTGTTATGGCTGAAGATATTTCATTATAGGTATATGACATTTTGTTTATCCATTCATCACTTGACGAATGTTAAAGTTGTTTCCACCTTTTGGATATTGTGAGCTGTGCTGCTCTGAACATCCACAGACAGGTATTTAGTTAAGTCCCTCAAACACATTGAGTTTTCTGAATTGTTTCTGATTTTTTTACATTTTATTTTTAAAATAAAATTTGTTTATACTTCAGGTGTACAACATGATGATTTGATGTATATGTATATTATGAAATGATTACTACGATCAGTTTGAGTATATCCGAGGAGTGGAATTGCTGGGTCTTGTGGTATTTCTATATTTAACTTTTGAAGAACAACCAAACTGTTTTCATTAGGGAAAGTACCGTTTTACATTCACACCAGTGAAACTTAAGGTTAAAGCCTCTGGCAGGACTTATTTTAGAGCAAAAACGCATTATTAAGAGTGTAATTACTCACAGTAACTATTCACTGTGACGTGTTTGAAGTTGTGCACGGTGGAAAATGGTATCACTGAACTACCAGTCCTTATTCTCTGTTCCCTATCAATAGCACAGCCAGCAGCCTTCAGATCTCTATATTCTCCCAACTATCTTGTGAGGTATCTTTTATCCCACTACAAAGAACAGATAAGGGTGGAAAGAAATATTTTCTGCGGCCTTTAATTGGAAAAACTGTAGATTTTAAGAACAGAAATGAGGGTGGCTCTTTGCAACTGAATCCACTTTCTTTATCTACTTCCAAGATAACTCTTTTTCACCAGCCCTCCTCAAAGCAGGCTCCGCCAACTTGAAGTTTTCAGTACTGTGATGTAACAATGAAAGTTTACTCTAATATTATTATCTTCATTGAAGACTCATTTACTTGTTGAGTTGAATTTAAAGAAGAAAAATGTATATTTTGATTATGACATAAATGCCAAAACTAGTTGTTCTCAGAAACCCTGAAAATTCCTGATTGCCTGTCCTCCTTCTAGTACTCCCAGTGATTCCCCTCCAACCTAGAGTCCCATGATGGAACACCTTCTGGATCTGTTCCAATAAAGCAATACCCTCAAACTCTTGGTATTTCATGAACCCCAATACTCACAATGCAACAGTGTCTTATTTATTGCTAAGTGATAGCTAATTAATTTGATAAAAACAGTTGGTGTTCATGGGTGACATTCAACAGTGCTTTCAAGTTTGGCCTTCTACAAAACAAATATAATTTTATTGTAGGGTATTTGACACAAAAGCACAATGCAATGAACTGAATCTCATGGGGAAACTAATAAGCACTAGAGCAGATGACAGCCAGCACTTTGTTTAATAGTTCTCTTAGAGCACACAACCCAGATGGCTAACTCAGCCATTTCAACACAGTACTGCTATATCAATAATCTGTTGGAAAATTGTTTTCTCTTGCACAAAATAATCTCAATATTACATGTTCAATTTACTCACTTACCGAGAGCTTCAAAGATGAAGAAATAATTGAATTGTGAATATTTGTTAGATACAAATTTATGGGAAGAAGAAAGAGTCTCCAAAGTGAAGAAATACCATGAGCAAAGAAGCCATCAATGCAGGGAGAGGCTACATATTGAGACAAGGGTAAAGTGGTTACCTTGGCTGAAATACAGAAACATGCCACAAATTGCCTGGAAATGAAAGTTGGGTCATATTACAAAGAACTTAGAAATCTGTGCTAAAGATTTTTAAACTGATCATATAGGAATGTGAGAGCCATTGATGATTTTCACACATGCAAGCAACATGACCAGATTTAGGATATAGAAAGTTAACTATCAGAGCATTAAGTATTAAGTGGCTTCCTGAAAGACTGTTCCATGGTCTTCAAATTGATCCTATTGGCAATGAATCAATCTATCAATTAACATTTCTGTCCATACATTCCAAAGCCTAACAACTCTATTATTTTCCCTCAGTTAAGCGCTTAATCAAATTATCATTTTTTCTAAGTAGGAATGTCTATAATAACACCCAACTGAATATATAATAATTGTTTTCAAAAATTTAATCATTTAAAAAAACATTTCTGGATAGTCCACATGACCTATAAGATAGTCCTAGAAGACAGAAATAAGAATCAAAATATTAAGCTAATTGGCTGGCTAGCATTGTTGCATAAAAGACTCTAACTTTGGCAACGCGTTACATTGCACACATTATAGAGAAGGCTTTGGCAAACTAAATCTCACAGCCTGGTTTTTGTATGACCTGTGAGCCAAAAAAGGTTTTACATTTTTAAAGAACTGTAAAAAACACTGAGAAGAATATGCAAGAGAGATGGTATTTGGACCTCAGAGCTTAAATTACATATTGCCCAGCCCTTTCCCCAAAAAGCCACTGGCCCTTGTTATACAGTGAAACATGTGAAAGACAGCTTGAGAAATATTTGTTTTCACTTAAAAATCCTCCACCTATAAACTGCTAAGAAGCAATGGACAAGAGTACCTTTATAGCCTTACTTCATTTCCACTTTTTTCCCAGAAGAGTTACTTGTCTATTTGGTGAAAATATTTTACTGCAGGATGGGTAACAATCAGAATGTTGTTTAAATGATGTCAACTTGGAGGCCGGTACTCAAGAACCATTCTTGTATATATGAATAGTTCAGGGTAGCTGGTACAATCCTCTTCATGAGGCTCTGAGATTGTGCGTCTTTGTAAAGACAAAAATTCTAGCCTGTCACTTATGGCAGAACCTTCAGCAAGCACCAGAGAGAAGCAGAAACTTGTTTGAGAATGAGACTGAATGAGGGCAGTTACTTTAGTACGTAATCAATCATATAGAATGGAGGAAATTAAAATTCTTTATTGGGATACAAGACATGACTATTTCACAAGGGTCTGATCAATAATTTCCCTTAGGGTAAAAACTATGGGCGGCAAGTTCACTGACAAATCTCTCCATGGCCTTTCCAAAAAACATACAATCACAACATATTTATATTAGTAACTTTTTATGTGGAGATAGATTTAATTTATAGCTGGCTTATCTCTTTTATATCTGACACAACTGAATATCTGGTTTTGATGAGATTTGGTTACTTAACTGAAATAGGATCAATACTGGTTACTTACTTAATCAAAGTGTCATTTAAAAATAAAACACAGAAGACTATTATATGGTTGTAAGGAATATTAGCTCTTTCACAATAAAGAAACCATTTTAAAAATAATCAAAACATTTCAAAGTCAATTTAAAGCAAAGAAAATTATTCTAGTGAGAAATGGAATCTTTGTTACTAAACCAAAGAAAATTCAATTCCCTTCCTTCATATCCTTGAAAACTTGGAACAAATAGTCAAGTGTTGTCCTTCACTATGATCTTCCATAGTCTAGAACAAACTAATGCTTTATTTAGGGAAAACCTACTCTTTGATTCCCTGGAAAACAAAATCTCATCTGCTTGCCTAAGAATAAGGTGGTAATGTTCTGTCACTATTGCTCTTAGTGTTGAATATGTGTGTTAATTATAATTTTTAACTGAAGTAATTAATACTTCACAAAAAACTAAGAGGATGGTATTTGAGAACTTTCACACACAAATATTTCAGAATACCAGCAAAGCTCACAATTTTCTAGAGGCCCACACATCATTTTACAAAAATGGACACATTTGTTAACATGCTCCAAAAGTCTACTCATATATTTAAAAAGGAGCAAACAGGGTCTTCCCTGGTGGCGCAGTGGTTAAGAATCCTCCTGCCAATGCAGGGGACATGGGCTCAAGCCCTGGTCCGGGAAGATCTCACTTGCGATGGAGCAACTAAGCCCATGCGCCACAACTACTGAGCCCGTGAGCCACAACTACTGAGCCAGTGTGCCACAACTACTGAAGCCTGCATGCCTAGAGCCCGTGCACCACAACAAGAGGAGCCACCACAATGAGAAGCCTGCGCACCTCAACGAAGTGTAGGCCCTGCTCGCGGCAACTAGAGAAAGCCTGCGCGCAGCTACGAAGATCCAACACAGCCAAAAATAAATAAATTTATTTAAAAAATAAAATAAAAAGGAGCAAACATATGTTAACTTACTATTATTATTATTATTAATCAGTGTTTCTGTGTTCAGAAACATTGCTTAGAAACTATCTAGGTATTAAATTATTAGCTATTAACTCGATTTAATATTATTACAAGGTTTTAAGATACTAAAGGTTTTTGGAAATGATGTTCATACATAGAAAATGTAATTTTTTAAATAAAAAGTTGTCAGAATTATTCAATTTAGTTGGCACAAAGTTATATTTTTTATAGTTTTAAGCATAAGATCACTGTTAACTTATTTTATCAGTAAAGGGTATAAGTAGTTGAGGAAACTCAAATGAACTAGTCTATTTATGAGAAAATAAACACAAATCTAATTTTAAAAATAAAATGTGTACTTATCTAGTATTTTATAATTATAAGAATCAATGAAAAGACATAACTATCATTTTTAACCAAAATTATCAAACTACTGTACTAATTTTCCACCAATTCACCTTAACTCTATGAACTTGGATTCTCATATTAAAATATGCCTTAGCTAGCAATTTCTGTAAGAAAATTTTTAATCTAAAACATAAATTATTAGAAGTTCAATTCTCTTATTTTTTATGGAGTTTATGGATATTAGATTTATATAAGTAAACTATTTATCATCACCAGAAATCAACTAGAACAAAGCATTTTTAGTTTGAGAGCCAAAAATTTATTAACACCCTCTAGAGGTAGGTATATTGGTTATCTATTACTGCTCAACAAATTACTCCAAATTAAGCAGCTTAAAACAACAAACATTTATTACATCACATAGTTTCTGAAGGTCAGGAATGCAGAAACATCTGCCAGTTCTGGCCAGGGCCTTGCAGTCAGGCTGCTGTCCAGGGCTATAATAACCTCAAAGGTCAACAGGCACTTCCAAACATATTTACATGGAGGTTTAAGGTCCCCCTCTGATGGAAACTGGCTCTAGTTTCTCACCACATGGGTCTCTTCACAGCACTTCTTGCAACACAGCAATTGCCCATACAAGTGATCCTAGAGAGTAAGCAGAAAGCATGCCCAAGCTGGAAGCCACAGTTTTTTTATAATCATCTAATCTGAGAAGTGACATGTTATCACATCTGCCATAAGCAACTGCCCACCCAGACCAACCTGGCACAATGCAGGAGAGAATTACAACAGATTGTGAACACCAGGGGCAAGGATGATCAGAGTCACCATGAAAGGAAGAAAAACATCTTGTACTCACTCAGTACAAGGTCAGGACTTCTTAATTACAGGTACAGAGAGAGGGACACAGATGCACAGAGTTCTTATAGATTCAGTTCTACAAATCCAGCTATAGGACCAAGTGAACATGGAAATGGAATCTCACCAGTCTGGATTCTAAGGAACTGCTGGGAATGAAATTTTTAATTGATCAAAGGTCACAAATAGACCAAGTAAAAAACAAACAAAAACACCAGCTAACCATATTCTCTATTATATCTCACCAAAGAGAGAACAGATCTTTATGATCCATCTAGCAGAGATTACCAAGTGATTGGGAACAAGCAAAATTCTTAATCTCTGCTGCCAACAACGGAAAATAATGTATTAGCCATGCATGAACGAGCAACAAAAATAAAGAATAAAATCAGTAGGGAGGGAAAAAAATCTAGAGAAACTGAGAGTTGAAAAGTTAAAATTGTATTGTTTTTGGATTTACCATGGGCCAAGGTTAAGCAGCCCACCCAGCGGTACTTCTCAAGAAATCTAGCTCTATTACCTCTCAAACAGATTAGCCCACTTAACCATCTGAGAGATGCTTAAAACTGCTTAAGTGTAATTTTTTAAAGTCTAAAAAACATGACTCATAAAAATATAAAATGAATACACATCACAGATTTGATTCAACCAGGCATTTATAAGAAATTTAATAAAGGAAAGTTAGGATAAAGTTGCCGCATTAGATACAAAACTGATTAATGTCTACAGGGAAATAAATGCACCCTTTGATTTAGCTACATATTTGTCTAGTCCCTGTTACGACTAACAAGAGAAAATCCTGAGAAAGCTGTATGGTATTAAATGAAAGTAACATTGTGACATAGTAACTAATATGACATATGGTACAGTGCAATATTCAGCTATTTTTAAGCAGGAAGTCAGAGATAACAAATTTTTACCCCACAAACCTTCTTTTAAACTCTAGCATGCTATGCTAATATCTTAATATCAGGGGTACCGAGTTTACTTTTAAGAAGGATAAGAAAACAAGCAAAGAGAAGAGGGATAATCTCTGTTACATTTTTTAGAAATGTAAAACATCACCACTTGAGTTTTAGAAAAGGGAGATATGTTTTCTCAACGAATAAACAAAGTTTGAGAATGAATAGGCAAACGCAAAAGATCTCAAAGAGAAAGATGGTGGAATGTGTTTACAAATCAACGAGGAATCATTTTCCCCTGTAAGAATGTGAAGAGTTTGTGGCAAGCCAGAAAAAATAAAAAGCCAACCCCAAACTGGGAGACAACAAGTGAAGAAACAACTGGACAATCAAGCACATGAAAGACCCTAAGAGGTAAGAATAACGCTGTTAATCATGGAAGGTGAGTCAGTATGTGAAACTGAAGAAATACTTATAAGAAAACATAAAGTGAATAGAAAAGAAGAGAAAATCTAATATAGAGAAATAAATGTACACTAAGCTGAAAATCATTTTATCTGCAAATTCTATTCTTTTATAAAAAAAGAATCTTTTTGATTCACTATGAACATATTTTTCTTTCACCCTAACTCAATCAGATATTTCTGTTGCCTTAACATTAAAAAATATAAAATGAAAAGCAGGCAGCATAGTCTAGTGGAAAACACCTGACATTCAAAACCTCTTACTTCCCTACTAGACCTTTCCTTTAAACTCCAAATCTTGGTATTTGATAATATATTTGATTATCTCCTCTTGAATGATTCAAAAGTGGTCAAACCAAATTTTCATATCTAGTTCTCTTCCAGGGTTTTCCTACATAATTATACTATTATTCATCCCATTATGCAAATGAGAAACCTAGAACTCATCTTTGATAATTAATTTCCTCTAAATCACCTCCCTATTCACCCATCAGCAACATACTATTGCTATTATGCCTTATACACCTTTAAATATTTTCATTCCAATATCTGCATCATCACTACGTTAGTCCAAGCTAATGTCAAGGGTTACTTTATTTTTTTTTAACATCTTTATTGGAGTATAATTGCTTTACAATGGTGTGTTAGTTTCTGCTTTATAACAAAGTGAATCAGCTATACATATACATATATCCTCATATCTCCTCCCTCTTGTGTCTTCCTCCCACCCTCCCTATCCCACCCCTCTAGCTGGTCACAAAGCAAGGGGCTACTTTAGTAGCCTCTTAATTGATCTACTAATATTTACTCAGGTTCCTCACCCATTTCTACTCCATATTGTTACCAGACTTTTCTTTTGGAAACAAATATAAGCATGTCTACAACTCTTTCCTCACAATCAAGATTATTTCTTGGTCAACCAGTGGTTTCCTGGGGACACAGGAGCAGGAGCAGAAGAGGTGCATTATAAGTATGAGAAAACCTTTGAGGTGATGAATATGTTCTTTCGACAGTTTATTTCTTTTTATTGCTGAATAATATTCCATTGTATGGATGAACCACAGTTTGTTGATCTATTCACCTATTCAAGAAAATCTTGGTTGCTTCCAAGTTTTGGCAATTTAGTATAAAGCTGCTACAAATATTCATGTGGAGGTTTTTGTGTGAACATAAGTTTTCAGATCAGTTGGGTAAATATTAAGAGACACAAATTGCTGGGTCATGTGGTAAGTGTATGTTTAGTTTTTTAAGAAACTGTCAAAACAGTCTTCCAAAGAGGCTATACCATTTTGCATTTCTACCAGCAATGAATGAGAGTTCCTGGTGCTCCACATCCTCACCAGCATTTGGTGTTGTCAGTGTTTTGGTTTTAGGCTTTTCTAATAGGTGTGTAGTTGGTATCTAATTGTTGTTTTAACTTGCAATTCCCTAATCACAAATTGTGTTGAACATCTTTTTATATGTATATTTGCCATGTATATATCTTCTTTGGTGAGGTGTCAGGGCTTCTGCCCAGGTTTTAACCTGGTTGTCCTTTTTTTTTATTGTTGACTTTAAGAATTCTTCATATATTTAGTATACCAATTCTTTATTAGATATGTCTTTTGAAAATATGTTCTCTGTCTACAGCTTATCATTTGCAGAGCAGAAGTTTTTAATTTTAATGAAATTAGCTTATCAACTTTTTCTTTCATGGATCATGTTTTTGTCTTATATATAAAAAGTCACTGCCAATGCAAGGTCACCTAGATTTAGCCTATGTTATCTTCTAGCAATTTTATATACTTGTGGTTTATATTTAGGTGTATGATCCATTTTGAGGTAATTTTAATGAAAGGTGTAAGACCTGTTTCCAGATTCTCTCTCTCTCTATTTATTTATTTACTTTTTGCATTGGAAGTCTCTTACTAGTTTTCAAGAGTAATAAGAATCATCTTGAAGTATTATATCTAAAATTCTGGGCAATAATCTATGACTCTGATGCTGGTCTCCTTTACAATTTTTCTTTATCAACTTGTTGGCAGAGTTCAATTTTGTTAATCTTCCATCATAACAAAAAAGCCAAATATTGAGTAGAGTTCCCTATGCTATACAGTAGCTCCTTATTAGTTATCCATCTTCTATAGAGTAGTGTGTACATGTTAATCCCAATCTCCTAATTTATCACTTCCCCCCCCCATTTATGTATAACTGATTCACTTTGCTGCACTGAAACTAACACAGCATTGTAAATCAACTATACTCCAATAAAAATTTTAAAAAACAAAATAAAATAGATGGACATAGAACTATTGAAAATTAAAATGTAAAAAAAGCCAATAAAGAACATAAATTCTAAAACTATAATTGATTAACTCACAAAATAAGACAGCTTAAAATAGGGACAAAGATCAGATAATTAAAAACAAATAGTTTTTAATTACAAACGATATTTGTAATTACATTAAATGAAAATGGACTAACCACTCCAAATAAAAGGCAGATATTACCAAATTAGATAAAGAAATAAAAAAGCAAGATCCTATGTTGTTTATAAGAGATAAATTTAAAAATTAAATACTCAAACAGACTGAAAGTAATTGGAAAATATACCACGCAAGTAGTAAGTATAAAATGTTGCTTTATAGTAGAAAACAAAACAAAAAACCAAAACAAAGGCAGCTAGTACTGGACTGAGACTATAAGATACAGGCTTTTCTAGAGGTAATAAGAATAATTTCATAATGATAAAGTGTAAATTCATGAAAAATATGTAAAAATTTTACATGCATATGTTCTTGATAATGAGGATTCAAACTACATGAGACAAAATTTGACTGAACTAAAAGGGGAAATAGACAAATCCTCAATCACTATTGGTGATTTTAATATCCCTTTCTCGACAGTTGATAGGACAACTGGACTGAAAAAGTAGCAAGAAAATAGAAGATCTAACTAACCTGAACTAATTGTTATTTATAGAACAAATACACCAAGCAACTGCAGAATACATATTCTTTTCAACTATATATAGAACATTCACCATAAAAAACCATACGTGGACCATAAAATAAGTCTCAATAAATTTCACAGGGCTGTATTTATTCATATTATGTTCTCTGAACATAACAGTATTAAATTAGAAATGCACACTAATGAGATATCTAGAGAATCCCAAAATATTTGATATTTATCAAGACACTTCTAAATAACCCAGAAGTCAGAGAAGAAATCGCAAGAAAAATGAGAAAATATTTCAAAGTGAATGATAACAAAAGTATAGTGTATCCAAATGTCTCATTACTGCCACTGCATGACAAACCATGTGAAAACTAAGTGGCATAAAACAGCCATTTTATTATTCTCATGAATTCTGTGGTTCAGGAATTCAGACAAAGAATGTGGGGCTGTCCCGTCTCTGCTCCCCAATGTCTTGTCCTGACCTAGGAAGACTGAAACATCTGGGGCAACTCAGTGACGGGCTGGATTGTTTGGTGACATCTTCCCGCTCACGTTTGGTACCTGGCTTGGGATGACTGAAAGCTCAATTCACTGGAGCTGTTGAGCAGAGCACCTATGCATGACCTCTCCATGCAGCAGGAGATTCCTCCCAGCCTGGGGACTTCAAAGTAGCCAAACTTCTTTCACGGCTTCTGGGGTCGAAAAAGTGAGAGTTCCCTTTGAATATTGGTAAAGATGTAGACAAACTGAAGCTCTGATACATTGCTAATAGGAGCGGAACATAGAACAGTCACCGTGTAAAACTTTCTGGGAGTTTCTAATAAAGTTATGCACATACATAATAGGGATAAATTTCAAAAAATTTATTTTAATAAAAGAAGCCAAAGACAAAGAATACAACTGCATGATTTCAATGGTATGGACAGGCAAAAGTAATCTATGGTGATAGAAATCAGAACTATATTTATGTATGGGAGGTGGTAATTGCCTGGAAAGTGGCACAGAAGAACTTTCAGAGTCAATATTATTGAATTAATGATAGTTATTTTGGACGTGGTAATAGTATCGTGCTTATGTAGACAAATCTCTAATGCTAAAAATATGTATGCTTCAAGTGTCATGATATCTGTAAGTTACTTTCAAATAGCTCATATATATATACATACACACACGCATATACATATATGGAAGAGAATGATAGATTGATATATACATGCGCTGACCTAAAGCACGAAGTAAAGCAATTTTTTTTTTTTTTGCGGTACGCGGGCCTCTCACTGTTGTGGCCTCTCCCGTTGTGGAGCACAGGCTCCGGACGTGCAGGCCCAGCGGCCATGGCTCACGGGCCTAGCTGCTCCATGGCATGTGGGATCTTCCCAGACCGGGGCACGAACCTGTGTCCCCTGCATCGGCAGGCGGACTCGAAACCACTGCGCCCCCAGGGAAGCCCAAAGCAAATATTTTTTAAACGTTTATCAATCTAGTTGAAGTGTTTATGGATTTTCATTGTCCAGTTATTTTATTTTATTTCCATAGATTTGAAAATTTGAACAGATAAAACACTTACAAAAGACATTAAGTAAATTCTGACTGACTTTGAAACAATTATTTTTTAATTTGTTAATTTAAAAATATTTCTTTTGTAATTCTTAAATCAGAATATTTTGATAGCTCAAATATCACTATTTGTTTTTATTATTATGTCCAGAAATATCACTACCTAATCTTCAGACATTTTCATTATTTCAAATAAGCTATACTTTTAGAAATAAAAGTTTCAAACTAAATTATAAGAAATATAAAATTAAACGGAAGTAGAAAATTATGAAACTTATGTTTTAAGACAATTATAACTAGACTTAGCAAAATTTTAGACACAAAATAAGAACGTATTTCCCCCGAGGCAGAAAGAGAATGTTTGGCAAAATAGAAGGTCCAGACGACAAGCTCAATGGTAGAAGCATATTCTTCCCTCCAACTAATCTAATCTAACTTGAGGAATCCGTGCAGTATTTTTATTTAAGAAACCAAGGTTGTATATGACAGTTTACTTTTATTATCTAAAATAACTTAAAATGTTACAAATGCACTGTAATTTACCTAGAAAATAATTCAGGAAAGCTGGGGACAGTACCCCTCTGGGTATCTATTCTAAGAATCTTTGCACCCATTGTTTCTAAAAGCACGTGAGACAAGCATCTAATGTTTTCATGATGACTCCTCAACTTCCATTGGCCAAATTTTAGAAGTAGGTAGTAGTTAAAAGTGGTAAATGGGGCAGGCATTCCTTATGTACAAAGCTTAAAATTCAACCTAGAAGTAGGGATCAAAATTTAGCTTTTTGCAAGTTATCTCATTCGGTCATTAGATTTTTCTAGGAGCCGATATATTTTTTTAATGTTTGTACTGAAACTTCTTCTGATCCAATTGTGGCACCAAAAAAGAAAAATGTACCTCCCATGATAAAATGGATATTTAAAAGGCTGAAATTTCTTTTTTTAATTTAGAAAATTTTAGATGAAGGATCAGCTTATTTTTAAATAATACCTAGAGTTCTTCTAGATTCTCTTCTGCCCATTCTTACTAACCAGGTAGCACAGCAAGAGGGGAAAAACTGAAGAGATTTTTAAAAGAATAAGAAATACAACGAAGACACAATATACAAACAGAAATAAGTTTGAGAAATATTCTATGCACAAGACAAATTGAAGAAAATAAAATGCAAAACAAATTGAATTCATTTGATGAATCTTAGTGAAGTGGCCACATTACAGAAAGCAATAAACGAGCATTCTGAAGTAATGGTTAAATTTAAAGGTAAAACACAGAAACATTGGCATGTTTGTTGCGTTAATGTACATTCAACACAAATTAATTAAATTTTTCACCAATAATTCAAATATCTATCTCTACCATATTTTTGTTTCTTTATTACCTATCAATAAAAACTGAGAGTTTTGTTTTTGGAGGTATATCTTGTCGCACCAAGAAAAGCTGAATAAAATGTTTTGGAGACATCAAAAGAACACCTGTATTTTACTTTCCCCTGCATAAGGAAGCTAATCTATATTCAGAATTACCTATAAAATATCATAATGCTACTTTGCTGCAGGCAGGATAGAGAATGAATAAGGTGAACAATGACTTGTGATATGTTTGAGGGAGAGAATAAAACTCACACAAGGGTTGAAAAACAAAGGAAACAGTTTAAAATCACAGGGCTGAGATAAATTATTATGCTCCATAATCTTTGATTAGCATATTTAAGAATGTATATGTATTCTTTTGGCCTCCTTGGAAAGGTCTTCCCTCTTATTATTTGAATATAATTAGAAAATCCAGCAATGAGAAGAGAAAACCTTAATTAAAAGTTACATTTAAGGCATATAAAGTTCTAAATGTCACCCCTGGTTCAATCTATGTCAATTTGTCTGAAGTATCAGAATTATAATAATCTGCCTCTTAAACAGAAGTTAAATTAACTATTTTGGTTAAAGAAGGATAGTATTAACTCAAAAAGATAATTAAGGCCTGAAAGTAATAGTGGTAGATAGAATCAAGCAATGACACACATACTCAGAAATACAGAATTAAGTCTAAATTAAAAAAAAAAAGAAATATAAATCACAACACATGTAATCATTTCAAAGTTAAACTTACGTGGAACTTTTAAGAAGTGTCATTTTAAAACTACTCTATAACTGTTTGGCATTGTTCATGTCATTATAAGAGTTCTTTACAATTCATAAAAACAATATACCCACAGAAATAGTCATAACCTGCCAAAGTATTTTCACGTAAGAACCATCATGAAAATTTCAGGTCATACATGTACAATTGAGTAGAAAACACACTTACTTATGTTTCATACGGAAAATAAGAAAATGCCCCCCCAAATGATATATAGTATGTTGACAAATAAATTATTTTCCATGTAGGTTATAGAAGAAAAGTGCATATCCAGTAATATATAATCTTGAATTTAAATTCCTAATGATATTATAAGAACTTATTCCGCAGTTTTCATTTCAGTTTAAACATCTACCAATCAGATGTTTCAGATTTACATCTAAGGCCCATATCAGTACACTACAAATGCATAAGCTTTAACATTCTGAATTAAGGTTTGATACACTGCCACCTTGTGATTGTTCGAATAAAGTTCAAGTCCTTTGGGAAATGCATTTATAAAGAACTGAGAGCTCAAGACCACTTTTACTTGAATGTTGGGCAAGAAACTAGCTCTCACTCATTTCTCTTAGAAACGAGCTGGTTAAATAGAGGACAGCGTAGTACAGGGTAGTTTGAATCTCTGCTCCACTAACATTAAGACCTTAGGAAAGTTATTTAACATCTCAAAGCCTCAGTTTACTTCTCTATAAAGTAGAAATAATTATCTGATTACTTCAAAGGGTTGTCTAAGAAATGAACACGATAAGGATATAGTGTTACTTATAGTACATAGCGCACCATAAACCCTGTTTAGAAATCACACGATTATTTTGAAAAAAGAGTTTGCGAGTGATTTCATGACCAAGGCGTATTCTGTTTCTTCTAAAATATTTCTGAAGGTATTTTTGCTTCTTCAGCAAAAAGAAAAAGCAGATGGTTTACTGTGGGAGTGGTGACATTTACAGTTGCTATTTCAAAATATAAAGAATACATACAATTCTAAGTTTGAATTTTATCTCTATCATTTGAGATTTCTATAGTGCAATCATAACAGAGTCCTGATACAAATTTCTATGTGTATTTTCCATTAAATTAGCAGCTATGATATCGTCTTATGCTATACTTCGTTTTATACATCAAGTACAGAATTATAATGCCTAGCAGATAGTAGTGTTCAACAAATATTTTTGTAAGGTCTGAATATTGCCAACATGCTAGATTTATTTCAATGGGCCTTTAGTCCCTATTATAACTAAGTAATTGAAATAGGTAGTTATGAGAAAGTGAATGAAGCATAGTTCCAAATTAGTTAAGGATAGAACTTGAATACAACTAACTAGAGCACAAGTCAGGAAAACTGCAACAGATTTATAAACTAAAGAAGAAACAATTCTGATTAGAGGGGGAAAGTGTGCAGAGAAGGTAAACTAGAAAAAAAAGTAAATAGAAGCATTCTGTTTCTCTCCTAGACATTTTCCCCTCTAGCAGTTTTTACGGTTCATTTGGCAAAAATGGAGATGAAGAAAGTGAATTTGCATAAGCAGAATTAATGACCTCTGAAAAAGTCAGTACAGATGAAATGACATCTGAGTGGACTTCCAGTTCCAAAACAGTCCTCTTAAAGTGGAAAACTATTTGGAAAGTTTTTGCCATAAAATTGTGCCCTATTCCTGTACATCTTTTTTAAAGGAATTATTTAAATCTTAGATGGTCAAGGGAAGATGCATTTTTATCAAAGAGCAGGGCAGCTGCTTTTGTGTCATCATGCCCAGCAGTCTAAAATAAAGAGGCAAAAGACAGGCTGAAAACCTGTTTTTCTACCATATTTATGAAGATGCTAGCGCCCCTGAGTCAGTAGATCTGGCCATAAATGGATTTTGATAGTGGAAAGAGGACAGCACACAAGGAGACAGATGAAGAAAGAGTCTAAAGATGCTGGTGAAATTCTCACCGTAGCCAAAAAATATCAAGGAGCTGTCAGAGCACATCTTGACTGATGTTATTAAAACCTAGCTGGATCAATAAAGATTGTTTCGAGGTCACCGTGCGGCTCCCAATTCTACTCTCGGACTTGATATGTTGTAAATCGTATTTAAGTGGAAATTTACTAATTCTTCATAGCCACCCTGTGATATATAGGGCAAAACTACTCCTGAAGTAGAGGCTCTAACAAGGAGCTTCATATGCCACAGGCAGAGAAGAGCAGGAAGAGAGTAATCCATCATATGCTCTAGAAAACATCCTTTATCAATAATTCAAATTAAAATTAGTGATTAACAAAATATGGGATCTGGCCAATTCAGTAGAAAATACATTTAGGAAGTATTTTATATATATTTATAAAATATATATTATATATAGTGCACAAAGTTGTTGTGGGAGCTAAAAACTTATGCATATGTTATATTTTCTGCTCACCTTTAATGAAGAAAGGAAAAATATAATGAAACAGAAGGTAATGCAAGGTGACAATATAGGAAAAGCAATGAGAAAATGATAGCCAAGGCTTTTCCATGCGTTACTGAGAGGGTCAATCTCTAAGGAGCAACAAGCTGAACAATTTGTTCACCTGAACAAATTCCAAGTGAACCAAGGTAACAGATGCTAAATCCTTACTACCTTAGGATCTGAGTACACTCTGAACTATAACCTGAATAAAACTGAACTATAACCTTCAGCTGTATACCCACCTCGTACAGGATTGCCCTGACCCAAATTCTGGCAAAGCATATTTTTTACATATTCATTACCACTGAGACTACTGTTGCACAGATTTGTAACTTTTTCCTTGGTTGAGAGAAGTGCTTTGGTTTTCTTCCTACCTTTTGTTCTGTTCCTCCATGGAACAGAAGAAAAGCTCAATAAATATTTGTTAAATAAATAAGTAAAGAAAATAATGAATGAGATAGTAATACAATTTATGGGAACCATACAATTCCATGGTGATAATGGTTCTTAGCTGCAATTAGGCACAGGGGCCAACAGGCCAAAACTCTTTTCCACTGTGACTGATGCTCTTAAGACACCTGCCTAATAATGCTCAAGACAATTGCTATGGGTATTTTACCTTTCATGGCTTCTCACTAACAACCTTTGGCATAAAACAGGCAATATATTTATAGACAGGGCATTCTCTAATGGCCATTCAATAATGATGACAATTTAATCCATTTCTCCACTTTTTTCAGATGTATCTATGATTATATATTACTTACAGAGAAGCTTCCCTAACAAAAAGTAGTCCTTAAGAGATCTTCACTGTGCTTTCACTCTGTAGTCAGGTTTCAAACATCTGGGGCAGCTCTTATTACCACTAGTTTGGAGTCTATTTCATTTAGGGCTGGAATCATCAGGATGAGTTCTCAGTCCTTTGTAGATGTCTCATTCTTGTAGCCAGAATGGTGCTCCTGTGATTAATAGTACTGTTCTCAAAGATCAAATCTTCCACCTAACACCACAGTTTCCACACATGAGTCCCTGACTTTCCCATCATACGTAGAATGGTGAGCTTCTAGATATGCATCTTCAGTTGCTCTGAGAATAAAGTACATACTTAAATCTTTTCTCTCTTTTTGACATTTGTTCTAAGAAGAGCATACATTCTCTAGAAGCTCACTGTTAGGATTTCATTTTCCTGCCCCATAAACTATAAGACCACACTGAGACATCAATGATAGACTAGAATGATGAGAGGAGTAAACTGTATCTAGGACTAGCTAACCAAATTGTGAATCTGGTTCACAATTCAGGCCCTCCTCCCCGGCCCAACCATGTTTCTGGCCATTGGCCACCAGCTTGAATCTGAATTAATGGATGCTGATGCAGCAGCAGAAACACACATTTTTAATAGAGAGTTCGACATCATGGGATTATCCCTGGGAAAAGAAATTGGGTAGGTTGTCAAGATCCAGGTAGCAGAGTTGATCCTCAAATCCCAAAACAGAGACACAGACTCAACAGAGAACTGAAGACTAAATTAGGAATCAGGTAGGACCCCAGTTAAAGTGACTTGGAACAAATACCCTGGGTAAGATTATAGCTATATTGCATTACCAAGAACCCTGGGAGCTAACACTGGGTAGGCCAAGAGCTAAGCTAAGGATAACAGAGTAATCCCTCACTCACCAAAAAGTTCTGATGAGTGGCCTAATAAACCATCAGATTTTGTTCTCACTACATCAGGCCCTGCAGAGTCAGAATTCAAACCTATCCAAACCCATATCCTGACCCATAAGGTATTTTGTAATATTCCATACAATCAAGAGGTGCAGGAAAAAAGCTAGCACATTTATCACACATGTTAAAGATATAGTTCTATGGTAGCACTCTTTCGAGTACCAAGGACACAAAGACAAGAAAAACAGTTTCTTCACTAAAATTCACAGGCTTTTAAAGAAGATAGAAAAGTAAACAATGTTTACAATGCGATAATATGTGTAAAAACTACTCTGTGAAGCCAGAGGACAAGAATATTTACATAAAATTTGAAAAAAGGAGGTGACATTTGAAGAAATATTGGAATTAAATGTAATCACTCATTATTTTAAAACTCATAGTAAACTTATACAAGAAGAAAACTTACATGTTTTGATAAAAAGTATCTATTTAAAAACTACAGCAGACATCCTTTAGTGATACCAAAGATCCTATGATGGTCACTATTACAACATGATACAACAGTTTTCTAGAGGACATGACAAAACAAAACAAAAAACTATAGACCTTAAAAGGAAGAACACAATTCTCATTATTAGATTATATAATTTTCATATTAGAAAACTGTTAGGACAAATACATCAGTAATATGGCCAAAAACATATAGATAAGTGATAAATATAACAGTCTGGGCAAAGATGGATTTAGCAGAAGAGAAAGGAAAGAATCTAGAAAGACCCCCTGCTTTCTATCTTGAGATGGTGTCAACCTATAAAAAGGGTACTGGATCAAGAATGCATTTGGGGTGGTTGGAAGATAGAGGTTGAAGAGAATGAGTCTGATTTATGTGTTCAACATGACTAAGGCATCCAAGTGGAGATCCCATGTATGTGTTAATAAGGATAGATTAGGCTATACTGTAGTTACAGGTAACTCCAAAATCTCGGTGACTTGTACCAAACAAGATTTATTTCTCACTCTCACAAAATCTAGTGCAGGCTGGAAAGGTAGAGCTCTCCCTCTAATCTTGCAGCTGAGCTATCTGGGGCCACAAGGGAAACAGGAACTTACATGACTTTCATCCACAATCCACTGACCAAAACTCTGTCATATCACCCAATTTAACTGTAAGAAAGGTTAGAAAATGTAGTCTTTCTGTATGTCTATGAGGCATAAACAGTACGGTAAACACAGAACAGCTTCTCTGCCAAAAGTAGACTGTCAGAAATATGAGTTTGAGTTTAGGGATGAGATTTTCACTATAATTATTTGCTAGGTACTTAATGAAGTCCTAGCTTAGAACTCCAATTTCTTCACTTGGAAAGTAAGTATAATAATACCTACATTTTATATTTTACAAGATGTTATAATAAAATTAAATGACTGTGGAAGAACTTAAACTATAAAACAATAAATAAAACAAAAATATTTTATACTGTATTTACTCTAGACATATCAGTATATACAGAATAGACTGTAATTACTCTCTGTTTTTGTTTGATATTTACTTCCTATGCAGTAAAAGTGTGTATGTGTTTGCATGTCTGTGTGGTAGTTGGTCATCTTTTCACAACTGAGAACAGCAAGGAGTACCAGATAATTCCCTCTTCCACTTCATGTAGCTGGAGGTAAGCAAACTTTTTCTGTAAAGGAGTAGGTAGCATATATTTTAGGCTTTGTGGGTTATAAAGTCACTGTAAATCACTGCCACAAGTGCTAAACTCTGCCTCTGTAGCAAGAAAGCAGCCACTAACAATATGAATGGGTGTGGCTGTGTTCCAATAAAACTTTATTTATAAAATGTAGGTGCTATGCTGAAGAGCACCGAGTTATCCCAAAGAGCCCCTTGTGCAACCATAACAGAGACTTAGATATTAGACAGGATTTGGTAGTGTGCACACGGTGCTCAAAGGTATTTTCCTAATCCCTCAATACCTTTGTTTTTAGCCCATAGAAGAATCAAAACCTGTCAGCAGTATGTACTGGGTGAGCAAAAAAGCTTTCTCCTGCTCCAAGACAGACACTGGGATACATGCATAAACTTGTATAGAGATTTACAGAATAGTTTTAATAAGAAAATCTTTATGGAGGTTATTAAATAGTAAAGACAAAGTAGAAAACAGATTAAGTATCCATTAAACTTAAGAAATGGAGACGAGAAACTAGAAATGTCAAACCACTGAATCTCAGGGAAATCAATCAGTCAATTATGATCAAATTACACATTTTCCCTACTATTATTTTTAGTTGAGAAATCCTTATGTACTACTAGCCTTTCTTGAATAAAGGACAATAGTAATTATAATAAAACAATAAAGCAACACTATTTGTAACTGGTGATGCTCAAGAAATTATAAAAACAGACTGATTGTCAACAGTCTTGTCTGTATTTTTATTCAGCCTGTAAAACACCTAAATGTCAAAACATTCATTTATGAAGGGACTTCAAAACTACCATACCTGTTATTAATGTTTTTCTTTCCACTTTCATATTTTATATCATGCATTTACACAATCCTCTGTTGCTTTTAGAATCCTATAGTTTTCAAAGTAGTAAATTCTCTCCAGTTACAATACGTAAGAACATAAATCTTAACCTCAACAGAAAAGAAAATATGGGTATTGCAGTGAGATGCCTTTATTATCTTTACGACAGCTGCTAAAAGAAGGTCTTGTTCCAAAGACAATGCTATTTGGGAAAAAAATTCTCTATAGTTGCAATCATATGTGCTTGTACTTTCTGACTACCAGGTTAACACAATGGAAGCTAATTATTCTGTTGGGTCAGAGGCCATTAACAGTAAAAAGACAAACTTTGAGGAGGAACCTCTTTTCACCTTTCTGCACATAAGTTGCTTAGTGATGTCAGCTATCACACTCTGATTGTATTAAGACAATTATATATGAAATGGCTTTATACCTCTTTAGCATTATCAATAATACAACTGGACCTGGGACCGAAGCTTCCTGGATAATTTCTCATTTTCTCACATTTGATTATTCTCTCCCTCATGCAGCTGCTTATTGATCTTATACTCAACTCCTTGGCAATTGGAGGTCTGGAATCTCACCCACTAATTACATTTGCTGTGGTTCCAAAACAGACGCATGCCAGTGAGGCACCTGCAAACTTTACTTAGTGGGCATATTATGAATTTATAAACTCTCTTATTCCCAACTTCATTTGCAACTTTCTTACAAAATTAAAGTAGGAAATTTTCCTATACCCTCAGTCTATAAAGAGACCACATTCTTTAATTTAAGACTGTGTTACTGTGGTCTTATATTTGTTATATTTAATGTGTTATTGTAAATATGTATTTAGAGATACAAATCCAGTTCCTTCAACCAGCATTCACTGATTACCTGCTTCGTAAAAGCACTGTCCCAAGAACAATGAGATGAGATACACAGATATGAACGATAAGGAACTATCGTGACTAAAAAGCGTTATACAATAAATCATGGATGATAAGAACTATAATGGAGCTTTAAACAAATTCTCTGAAAGTGTTGAAGAATGATGATTAGTGAGTTAATTAAATTGTTACTCTGGAAAATAATTAAAAATCAAGACTGAGTAAATATCTTCCCTAGCACATGCTCTTGCTATGCCTGTCTTACGTAGTGCTATTCTCATAATTATCCACTCACTTATCCAGATCTGAAGCTGGACGTGGCCTTTTGTGATGTGCAAGTCCAGGACTTAAAATGAGAAGACTTGGACACAAACTTTGTGACTTTGGGCATGCAGCTTCGTCATTCTAAATCTCAATTTCCTCAGTAAAAATGGGGGATAATTATTCCTACTTCTTTGACTGGTTTATGTTGAGGATCAGATATAATAAAGTGAGTCGATGCTTAGGTACCCACCTAACTCTTAACAAATGTGAGGGATTTCTTTTTATCTTTCATCCTCCCAACATCTATGCTACTCAGAGCATACAGCATTATTATTTTAATTCAGCAAACTCTTATAATTGCAGACCACAAAGAATGGGGACAAGAGCAGAGTCAGAATCAGTCCCTGAATCATCTATGGACAAAGTCATCACAGAAAAAGATTTTTCCTTCAAATTGGGAACAGAATGTGGGGAGAAGAGAGAGATAATAGTTGCCATCAAGACAGCCTTGCTGAGAGGGTGAAAACAAACATTGGTACATGGGAACAAGAGAAAGGGTGTGCACTCTTTCACTGTTTTTTCGAGGATTTTAGCCAGAATTCGGTTTTATAAAAACTGAAAGGTTAAATTATTTATGTAATCTTACTTGGGGACTCATGTCAAATTTCTCAATAACATTTTTATAGCAAGTTTTGTCCCTCTAGTAAAGAATCCAGTCCAAGATCACCCAGTGCATTTGGTTGACTGGTCTCCTGGATCTACTTTTATTTAGAATCATTTCTCAGCTTTTACCTCTTATAACATTGAAATTTTTAAAGAATACAGGCCAGTTCCTTATAAAATACCTCTTAATTAAAGTTTGCCTTATACTTCTCTTGATGTGACATCATAAATGCCACAATTCCGAACTCCACAGCCAAAGTTAAATAAAGGATTTAAAAGAAGAAAGAATGAAGGAGGCATACATAGAAATTCTCAAACTTTGCCTAGTAAGCTTTTTTCTTAATAGTCTTAAACTGGAAACAACAAAAATGTCCACAGACAGGAGAAAGGATAAAACAATTGGGCTTTTTCATATAATGGAATACTATACAGCAATAAAGGAAATGAACTCCGGGTGCAAGCTACAAATATAAAAACATAATGCTGAAAGAAGCCAAAAATAAAAGAACAGATAGGGTATTTCTCTATTCACATGTATTTCAAGAACAGAGCAAATCAGTCCATGGTGACAGATATGAAAATAGTGACTAACTCTGTTGACAGGAAAGTACACTAGGGAAATTTCTACGTCACTGAAAATATTCCCCATCTTTATCTGAGGGGGATGATCACACTGTAAAATTATAAAAGTTATCAAACTGTGCATGTATAATTGTGCATTTTCCTATGTTAATTATAATTCAATCATAAGCATATACACACTATATATGTATAACATATATTTAAACAGATACACATAATTAATTTACTTAATAATTTATCTTGCAATTGCCCTGAAGAATTGGAAAATAAAACTGAGACATTGTAGGAGGGCATGAGGGAGGAAAAACCTCACAAATCAATATAATCTACTGTGTTTGTTTTTTTAAACTCTTGTGCTCTTCTACCCAGCGGTGTGCTGGGAAATGTTTAACAATGGTTCTTTAAAAAAATTACACATACATACACATTTATTATAAATTTGATTCATATAAAGACTTAGTAGCACCTAACTTACAAATAATAATAAAACGTACAATATTATTTACTGCAAATTCCATATAGCCACTTGATTTTTCCAAAATGCCTTCATTGATTTTTGTTGAACTATTATACCACAGCTAATCTATAGCTGCACATGGTGAATTAACGCTGCTACAATATTAGTATCAGTTGAGAATTTTATTTGCATTACAGAGTAAGATGAAAGTGAAACAACAGAGACATATGACAAAACTCTTTTCAAATATTAGAATATTTCCTCAATTTTTGTGTTATTTCAGTGTAACAGCTACAGATTCAACAGATTTTTTAAGTTTAATCCCCTCTATTAACATTTCTCCATCACTTCATTATTTAGACAAAATTAATAGATAATAAAATATCAAAATAAAGTATAGACAATAAAAATAAAATAAACAAAATAAATCAAGCACTCATTTGTAGTGTTTGACAATATTCAATGTTAAATTCCCCCACAAAGGGCAACTTCAAGCTACCTCCATGGGGTCACTAAACATGGAAGGGAGAATGTATGGGCAGTAATAGCAACATCATTATGTAGTATCTCTACCGTACACATATAGTAGATGTAAATAACTTCAAGAGCATATAAAGTAGGAAAATAGTCAGATAATTAGGAAGTGATGAGTTGTGAGCAAGTATTTTCTTTGTTTCCAATATATTTTATTTAATAGTAAGTTTATATACTTTAATTTTTTAAATTGACTGTATTTAGTGACTGTTTATCAAAATTCCTGAAAAATTAACCATCAGTTCCTGCAAACAAGTTTGAGATGGTTCCAGCTCACTTCTGTCAATGTGAAGGCTTACTATAGCACAGTAAAATATCTCCTCAAAGCTTACAGCCAAATCTCCCACAGCTCTCTTCATATTATTTTTGAATATATTTGAAAATAGTTGAAAAATATTTCGTATTTTTCCCCTATGCAATTTTGTATTGTGTACGAGCAGGTTTTTGGGTAGGATATGTATGAATCCACTAGTCTGCAAGTTCCTTTTAGACAGCTACTCTGTCTCAGGAACCTGTATGCCCTCAGAACATAAAATAGCAGTGGGCACAAGGAGACATTCAATAAATATAGAAATACACTTCTTTTAACACATTAATATTCCACTCTTAACTGCTCCACTTGACCAAAATTATTAGTCATGATTATTGTCATTATAAAGCAGAGAAATCCAATTCAAAAGAGCTCAAGCAAAAAAATGATCATTTGTGACACACATAATTGGGAAAGACGCTGGGTGGCTCAACTCAAAATCAAAGAAAGAGATGTGGGAAAACTATAAACTCAGGATCAATGTTGCCAGAATGTCTTTGGTCCATCTCTGATTTCTTCTTGTCTCATTATAACCAATACAACTTTAGAAAAAAAATAAGCTGTGGCATTGTACATAGTAGACATATTGACTTATTCAACAAATATTTATTGAATATCTGCTATATCTCTGGTATTGTGCTTAAGGTCGTGAATAGCACAGTAAAGAAGACAGATGCGATTCCTGTTGTAATTGTTAACTCTCTAGTGATGAGACCAATAAATAATTGCACTACAATGGGAAATGCTTACACAAAGTGAAGTCTTTGGATCTCAGGGGCACAGAGGAATAGAACCAAAATTAGCCTTCGGAAGTCAGCAAAGAATTCCAGGAGAATTATTTTCCAACCTGACCTCAAAGATATGATTAAGAGTCAGCCAGGTCAAGTTTGTTAAAGACTAACTTCTTCACTGATTTCAATTTTATGTTCTTCATTCTGGAAATATATTACCCATATTTTAAATGTTTCTTGTGAAACTCCAAACAAGAGAGATTTAAGCTAGAAATATGACTAAACCGAAAACTTTTTAGACTCACATTGGCAGAGGTCAAAGAATTGAATTTGCCATTCTTGTCTAGGAAAAGAGAGAAATTTTTCAACTTATTTGCTCTGATGAGAAGATATAATAATAAGTGCAGTGAAAAGGTGCAAGCAGTTGATACTTCTTCTCCTCCCAAACATAAAATCAATTTAGAAGAGAGTAAGATGGTAATGATGAAACATAAATCAATTTAACAGATTCATCCTATAAACCATGTTGTTGGCGAAAGCCTCATCAGCATTACACTACTTTACAAAAAAATAAATATGTTATATTTTTATTTTAAAATACATTTGAAGAAAAGAACATTTCTGGGAACCTTAACCTGCGGGGAAACTATCTTTTGTTTCCTTAGGAACTACATGCATAGATTTTTTTTCTCTACTAAATTAAGTAATTCCTTCATTCTCTTTTTACAGCAGTCCCATCTAGGTCACTAAAGGGTTGAAATGTGAGAGAAAACAATTCTCAGAGAGAGCCTTGGAATCGAATAACCACTAGCTTATTCACTCCAGCTAAGGAAAGATTAGAAATTTGACAGAGTTCGCTCATGACAAGAATGAAATCCCATACAGAGGATTAACTTGATAGAACAGCAGTTTCATCAAACCAAGTGCACAATATCTGTGTGAGAAAGGCAAAAACCCAACTGCAATTTAACAAACTGAGCAAAGGAGATGGATATTATATATTGAAACTGTGAGAACTGGCCATATTCCCTCTTAATTAATGATATTGGATCAACCCCAAGTGTATTCATTGCATGATGCAGTCTGCTAAATTTGTGAGCTCATGACAGAAATTGGCTGCTATATGTCAGGTATGGTGCTAAGCTTAGTCATTAAAATAATTATGTGAGAAATATTATTATCCCCATTTTTACAAATAGGATAATAGTGACATAGAAAGAATTTAATCTGTTTTGAAAGAGAGTTCATGTCTCTGATAGAATTCAATCCTATTTCTAAATCCAAAGCCTTTCGCTGCCATATATGCAGTAAAAAATGGAAGAGATTAATGAATACATAATAATGTTTTAAACAATAATATTTTTCTATGAAGCATCTCTTCCTAAAAGCATTTTTTTGTGAATTACCTAAAGTGATGTGTTTCATGGTATTGTGGCAGGTGGATGAGAACTCCTTTGCTAACACGCCTAGGAAGGGCTAAATTATATGATTCCCACCATCACATTAAGTATATAAAATTGATATAAATCACTATATGACATATATACATATTAAAAGTTAGTTCTATTGTAGAAAGTGATAATTCCTGGGTCATCTCACTTTGAATGAGTTGTTCATCTCATCACAATTTCAGTTGACCCTTGAACAATGCAAGGATTAGGGGTACTAACCCCTCAAGCAGTCAAAAAATTCATTTTTTTTTTTTTTTTTTTTTTTTTTTTTTTATCAGTGGCCATGGCTCATTCGCCCAGCCACTCCGTGGCATGTGGGATCTTCCCAGACCGGGACATGAACCTGTGTCCCCTGCATCAGCAGGCGGACTCTCAACCACTGCGCACCCGGGAAACCCAAAAAATTCATAATTTTTGGCTCCCCCAAAACTTAACTACTAATAGCCTTCTGTTGACCAGAAGCATTATCGATAACATAAACAGTTGATTTACACATATTTTTGCTGTATTTAAGTCAATAATCATATGTTACATAAAAATTAAAATATTAACTTTTGATACTAACTTATGGAAAAAAAATTAATATAGTTCTTCCTATTCCTAGCTTTCTTTCCTCTCACTTTCTAGATTTCCATAATTTAATTTAGTATCAAAGGCCAGTAATTCAAATGCTAATATTAAATCTAAGGTACTTTTTCATTTTACATTCAATTTGAAAATATTTAAAATAATCATTTTGGCTTATTGGCATCACATTTTTACACTTTCGAGATTATCATTGTATTTACTTCTCTCATATTTGTTCAGAATAGTACTCGATACTTGTCTCCAGCAATTTCTTCTCTAAAACCACCATGCCTGAATTTAAGTTTCACTTTGCATTTATCTCTCTGTGCTCAGATGCACATGGGGGAAGCACTGTCAATGTGTAGCCCCCGATGAATGGAAGCCTCGTGGGGGAGCCCCGAATATTGTAAACCACACTTTATTTCAAGGGGCATCTTGTGCACTCCTGGGGTTTTATCTCTCGTGTGGAAGCCATGCATTAACTTGTCATTCTTCTGTAAACATGGTGACCTGTACCTTAGGGATGGCCATAAAGGACCTTCAGTTGTTTAAGGAAACATCACCAGGAGGTCATGTCACCCTCCGATGACTGACCTCCTGCTTATTTGGGACAGCTGAAAGTTTCCTTTTGTCACACGCTTATCAAATTCCTATGTATATGATAATGAGCTAAAGATCACTGAAATGGTAAATTATACAAAGACAATTCATACGTTGATCTTGCAATCAAGAATGTGAATTTAATGGTAAAATGGGTTTAACAAAAGCTTTATGTTAGTAATAGTTTCAGAGACTAAGTATCTGACAAAAATGTCTTCTCAAATGTTGTTGACTAAACTAAATTCACTTTTCTAATCATAACTGACTACACTGTTTAAGTTTCTCATGCGCATCACATCCCTAAGGGGTGACTTTTTCTCTGTGTGGGAAGTCCACTGTGCATCACTAAGGACAACCTTTTGGGCTGCTTCCCTAAATTCCAATACAATTATGAAAAAATGTGCTATCATAAATGATACAGGAGACATAGAGCTAAAATTCCTTGGTAAGACACAGGAAGAGGAGAGTCTTTCCTAGTAGAGGAAACAGAAAAGTCTTCATGGTGTCTTTTCAGGGCAAGCAAAGAGGGAAAAGAGGTGTTCAGAGCATGGAGAGGGGTACTTCAGCTGAGAGAAGAGACGACACACACACAGGTCCCATAGTGGGAGGAGGAATGGCCAGCATGAGGAGCTGACAGAGGCCCATGTGGCCAGAATGCAGACCCAGAGCTTAGCCCACGACAAGGCTGAAGGGGTAGGTAGGTGTCACACCATGGACGCCACACCAGGATGATGAAAAATAGCCTCCATGTGGCCTAAGGCCAATCAGAAGACACTCATGGGTTTCAAGGAAGGGTTGGGGTCCTAATCATATTTGTGTTTTGATAATACCATGTAATGTATAAATGCCACTGCAATGTAGCAAACAGGAAGGGTTGAAAATGAACTATTAGGGCTACTAGGAAGACGAAAGCAGATTATATATGCAATTTAATTTTTCAAGAATTATTTGAACGTGTACCATGGATGAGTCCTATGCTAAATGCCATCAGTTATAAAAGTTATAAAAGGATAAAAGTTATGAAAGAAGGGCTATATATACATACTTATATACATATACATACATGTATATTTATATTTGTGTATAAATATATATGTATACTAACACAAAGGAGATAACTTAGACAAAGGAAAATTTTAAATAATAGTTTTAAAGAGTTAAATTATTTTAAATATTAACATCAATAACATAGTGTATAAAATTTTATATTTATAAAAATAATATAAATATTTATATCAAATGTCTATTTGTGATTTTAAAACATGAAAATTAGTACAGATTGTAAAGGCTATAGAATATAGTAAAAGGGCACATCAGAGTATGCTGAAATACGTGGGCAATGCTTTATCAGAAATATGCAATTTAGGAATGAACCTCAAAAGACTGGCAAATGTTCCAGTTATCTATTGCTTGATAGCAAGCCATCTCAGAATAACATCAATCATCTCTTTTGCTCATGATTCTTCAATCTGAGCATGGCTGAAGAAGACCAGTTTACCTCTGCAGCATCAGTGAGACAAGCGTCCACTGGTGCTGGAAGAATCAACTTCCATAGTCACTACTCACACACGGGCAAGTTGGTACTCTGTCAGCTGGGATCTCAGCTGGGGTGTTGACCAGTGGCCTTGGGTCCTCTCCTCATGGGCCTCCATACAGCATGTTGGCTTCAGTGCATACAGTCTTCTTACATGATGGCTCAGGCATTCAAGAGCAAGCCTCCCAAATATTCTGGACCCTCGAGGCTGACCCAGAAATCAGTGTGGCCTTATTTCTGCCATATTCCATTGGTCCAGTAGTCACAGAACCCATCTCCAATTCAGAGTAGAAACAGATCCCTACCTCTCAATGGGAGGAATAGCAAAGTGTTTAGAGCCAGCTCTGATCTATCATAGGAAAATATGGATGGATAAGGTAGAATACAAAATCTATACAAGGTGAGGAGCACAGAAATTGATTGTCCTCACAAATAATGATGATAAAAGTTGAGATCCACTGAGTAACATATATGTGCCAGTCACCATAAAATTTGCTTTGTAGGAAGTATTTCTACAATTTATTCCTCACAAAAAATCCTACGAAGTTGGAATTATACTCCTTTTACAGATAAAGAATCTCAGCCTAGAGAGAAGAATGAACTTGCCCAGAGTCACATATCTGGTTAGGAGCCAGCCACTGTTTGAAAGGAGAGTCTGATTTAGAGTTTTGCTGAGTTAGCTACTGCAACACACCACCAAGCGGTTAAAATAGAACAAAAATTTGAAATCTTCCAGGAGACAGGCAAATATTTTAATCTATCAATTACATACTTATATTGAAATCATTGCACTTGTCAGCCTTTTTTAAAATATTAAGTGTTTTCTAAATGCAGTACTAGCCTCTGATAATTTCCTTTTTTGATATTAAGAAGCTTACTGATATAAATATACAAGTTTATCAAATTGTAAGCATACATTTATAACCAGCATTGCCATACCGATAATTCCATTATAAATCCAAAGTTTAACTTCATATTTGAATCAAAACAATAAATTGTTAAGCTTAACTAGAATCAGATTTAAAGTTAAAGTGTTCATATAATTCTAACTCTGTTGGAATACAAATTACACATGGCACAGAAGTAAAGATTGTCTTTTAACTCTCCCTCACTGATTATTTGAATAAAAAATCTGGTAACTTCCTCAGAAATGGTACATTTTTGGAGTTTTAAAACTTATAGGTAAGTATAAAATGTAAATAAAAAGAGGAATAATAACATCTTATTAAAATACATTTTATAGTGTCTGAATTGTTTGCCAAAGTGACAAGGGAGCTAAAAATATTTCTAATGATGATCACAAATCACTTTTTTTGTGCTCTTCACCATTCTGACTTATCTGAGAAACTCTTAAGAAGTTTAATACACAATAGATTTATCCAATTTTAGACTAAGATTTGTATTCAATTAAATTTGTTAATACTAAATCACCTTCTGATTCAGTCCAGAGAATAATAATATTCTTATCAGAAATTCATACAGCATGGTTCTTAGCCCCACGGTGTAGTGGATCTGCCTGGTGATATTAATATTTTGTAATAAAGTGGCATTTCTAACACTGAAAGAAATCATATTATCTAGCTAATCCTCAAAACATTCATCAGAGTCAGCTTGCTGAGAAATATGAGCTTTCAATTTCTAAAAGGACAGAACAGAGAATTTAAGCTATTTAACAGAGATGATGATTAATAACTATTCTGTTCTTAGGGCATCAGATGTGCTATTCCAAAGGTTAAGAAAAGGAGCCTTCAGGATGCTTTAAGAAGGAAGTTTTGTAAAGCAAAGTTGAGTGTCTATTTAGAGCCTCCTTCAGGCTCCTGAAGTTGACACACTCATACAAACTCCAATTTGAGAAGGACTCATGCCGAGGGAGAACCTGGAAGCTTCTAGAGGTCAGGCAAGAATATTAGTAACTAATAGTCATTCAGCTTATGAATATATTTCTTACTGATAGTTCTTGGCCAAAGTGAACTCCTTTCTATGTATCTACTTCCTCTTTTCGAAGACCCAACATTCAAACTGAAAGAACAGTAACAAAAGAAACTCTCCCCACATGATACCTATAGGTTCCAACACAACTGAGTCCCTGATGTGCAGCTATCACAGTAGTGGCCTTGCTAAGACTGAAAAATCACAACACAAAGTAATAATTCAAGTAACAGTAGGGACTTAGCTCTGCACCAGACTAGAAAGTCTTTGGGAGAATTATCAGTGACAATGTCTGTACAAATATGAACACAGGCACAACACTGTTGCAGCTTAATACATCCCTGGCCATAAGAAGCCTTTGGCACCTGTCACGTGAGTTAGCTCAATATGACAGGAAAGTGACGTAGACAGAAGTAGAAACCTCTATATTGCTGTTGGTATCCTCCCACCTTCCCAAATCACAAACGATATGGAGTCATTACTGACTACCTAGATTCTGCCAAATTCTTCAATATCCCACTTACTGCTGAAGGGGAGCTAATCAAACTTCAACTCAGATGACTTAAAAAGGGAAACAAGAGCCAGGTTGCAGCCAGGAGCTGTTGAACAAGACGACTGCAAAAGAGAAATCGAATGATGAGAAAATATACGGATGCTCATACAAAGCAATGCATAAGAACAATGTCAGCCAGACTTCTGTGGTGTACTAGAGGTATACAAGTTTGGGACCTAAATTTTACCTACTTAGTATTTTTTTAAACCTAAATTTTACCTACTTAGTATTTTTTTAAATGCAGAAACTACATGGTGTCTTGGATTATACATGCATGACCTTTAGCTTCAGTGAGAGAGAAAACAAGTAAGGGCATCCCTTTCGCAGGAGAGGTTTGTGCTGTTGTCTGCTTATATTAATATTCATCTCAGAGGCTCGAGGGGGTGACAGCAGAGCAAGGGAAGAAGGAGGAACAACATGTGAGGAAATCTCTGCACTTGGGAAAGATAAGAAATCAAAAGAGCCTGAGCAAAGGGGGGGGCCTTGGATAAAAACCTCCACCCTTACAAACAACAAAATATCGTAGAAATGGCTTTCCCTATTTTTTTCTTTCTCCCTTTTTTTCCCCGGTGGTAGACTTAAGTTGCCATCTCTCTCACTGTTTTACCTTCCTTGGTCCCCACACACCTTTACACAGTGACACAGCCACACATGTGGAGGACTTGCACCGTACACTGCGAGGTGAGCAGGGTGTTCGGTTTCACGAGGAGTCATCATTTTGTAGGTTTCAGCTAAAAATAATAGTCATCATCATCCAATCATGTCTTCTACTTTCCTTTTATGGAGAGAAGTTCTCTTCCCTAAATCTTCCTGGTGTTATAACCTCATGCAACCCATTCCACTTGCTAAACGTGGTTGCTTCCTCTCACATGGATGGACCTAGATATTATCATACTAAGTGAAGTAAGTCAGAAAGAGTAAGAGAAATATACATGATATCACTTATATGTTACTCTAAAATATGACACAAATGTATAATACCTATCTATGAAACAGAAACAGACTCACAGACATAGAGAACAGACCTGTGGTTGCCAAGGGGGAGAGGGAGTTGGGGAGAGATGGACTGGGAGTTTGGGGTTAGAAGACGCAAACTATTACATGTAGAATGGATAAACAATAATGTGCCACTGTATAGCACAGGGAACTATATTTAATATCCTTTGATAAACCATAATGGCAAAGAATATAAAAAAGAATGTGTATATATATACACATATATACATGTATATGTATATATAACTGAATCACTTTGTTGTACAGCAGAAATTAACACATTGTAAATCAACTGTACTTTAATAAAAACAACAAAAAACACAGTTGCTTCAAGTTGAAAACACATCCCTAATGGCATAGAATGTATCCTCCCAAAGCCCTTGAAATGGGAAAGAGGAGGGAAAAAGATAGTCTTTCTGCCATACTATTGAGAAAATTGTCTATTTTTAATGTCTAGAAGAAAGTACATTTATTTGCTGACCTTTGGGAAGTCTCCATTAGCTGCTCTATTTTAAGATGGAAAGAAAGCAGTAGTAGCTTAACCTGAAGCTCTGTTGTGATGAGAACTGGCCTGCTCTGAAACACTGAAGTTTCTCCAGACTCAGCGTCCTCATCCATCAGATGGGGACAGACTACAGAGCTGATTACAAAGAATATGTCTGAAAGACGGAGGTCAATGAAACATGGTGACCGTTCATGATACATTGTTAAATAACATAGCTGTCTTCATTTTCTCTTGTTTTATTTAAACACCATCTTACCAGGGAAATGGAGGAGAGATGTCTTCCTAATGGCAGCTCTACTCCGTATTTCTTCTACTCAATGATTTTTCAAGTGTGTGTCTGTGTGTGAGTGACAGGCCCCTCCACCCTGGTATACCACACACCTGCATCCCTCTTTTCAAAAATGAGTACTCAGAGAGAAGTGGAAGGACTCATTTAGCAAGATCAACAGTTCCAACTCCATGTAATAGAGGAGTAAAGGTCATAAGGAGGAAAGGGAGGGGATTACAATCTATTGGCCATAGACTGTAATCAATGAGCAATAAACAAATATTTAAAATACAACATCTACTATACCATGTGGTCAAGAAAAACTAGCTGTATTATTTTTCCAAACACATACGTATCTTCTCTTTGTGGAGTAAATATCTACATTTTTATATAAAATTACGTATCAGTAAAGCATATTAAATATACTACTATTGATATTAGTCAAGATCATTGACTCCTTTTTCAGCTACTGAAAAAATTTTTTCAAGTAATATTTAACTACTTTCCAGGATGCCTGCCAAAATTTATTGTATCAAATTCTCCCAAATGAGTAAATTGAGATCCTTATCTTAACTTTGCTGCTTTGTTATAATTGTATAGACTATAAATCTGACTAAACTAGTAGTATCAAATAGAATCATTTATTTCATTTGGGGAAAACCAAATGTAAAATTCACATGGTTTTATTTTTCTAATGCTTCCACTTACTGATTTACTATGTATTTGCTTTCTGTGTGTTTGTAGAAAATATTTTTCATTATGTACATAGTGCTCTGACAAAGTCCATTGCCATTTTTCTTTCAATTTAGATAGGCTGTATGATTTTTAGACCTCCATTAAGTGGACTGGAGTACTCTTGCTCAGATATCTGTGATTTATTACTGACTGAAGAAGCTTAGTTTGGTAAGTTCACAAGCTGCTTCTCTTTAATACCCTATTGTGCATGCCATCTGGGCCTTCTGTTCAGTGCACTCCAGTTTTTCCAATATTCCCTCACCTGTTTTTTTTAAAGATATGCTGCTATTTTGGTAAGCAATTTATTGACCTCTATTATTTTTCTACTCTCCTTTTTATAAGATATAGTATATAAAAATAACAAGTGAGTCTAAATCAATATCCTGGACATTTTCAGGAGTTATTAATTTCATTGATTCATATTTAGGAAACTAGTTTATTCCCCTCCATGGAACTACGTCTTGACAAATACTGTAATATATGGAAGTTATTTTTCTACCTTCTTGCCCTAACACAATTAGAAATAACAAATACATGGTAATTTCTATTTTCTGTGTTTAATGCAAACAACTTTTTGTTTATTGACTAAGGGACAAAGTACACAGCTCTCATGAAGCAAAAGATAATACAGTGACCCTCCATATCCATGGTTCCACATCCATGGATTCAACCAACCTCAGATCAAAATCGTATTTTTTTAATTTCCATAATGACATAATTTAAAGTATACGGGAGGATGTGAGTAAGATTTGATATATGCAAATATTACACAAATTATATAAGGCACTTGAGCATCTGTGGATTTTGTTCTCTGTGGGGGGGCCTGGAACCAATCCCCCACAGATACCAAGGGATGACCGTGCTGCAAGCAGACTAAATAAACAAAATATATAAATAGATACTGTTACATATTAGAAGTTGTAAAGTTCATGATGAAAAATACTGAGGAAAGCGGGGTAGGAAGTACTAGAGGCGAGAGTGATTTGGAGGACCTCACCAAGGTGATGCTACATCAAAACACTGACATAGCTGAAGGAGGAGGCTAGGTGGCTTCCTGGGAGAAGAATTTCCAGGTTGCTTCAGCCCTTGCAAAGCCATTAAAGCAGGAACGTGCCTGACATATTCACAGGAAGCAAGGAGCCAGTGTGGCTGGGGCAGAGCGAAGAAGGAAGGAGAAGGAGGGGGCGACCTTTTACTGATGCCCCCTGTGGCTGGTGAAGAACAAAGACCAGGCTGCAGCTTAGGTATCAGGGCAGAGTGAGCAGTCAGGAAGGCTGCTTCAAGGGAGAGGCTACCTGAAGGATAGAAACATTCTCTGCTAAGGAGTTTAATGAAGTGAGAGCTATAATTTGTTGAGTTCCCATTTAAACTTTATTTTCAAAATGAGTAAAAAAAAAAAAAATTTAACAGGTTACAAACCAAAATAATGCCAGAGGTTTTAGTCTTTTTTCCACCACCTAACCCCATACCCACCGCGTATAAGAAAATGTCATTGCTAGTTTTCAAACTAGCCAAGAAATTTTAAATTATCCAGGATCTTTAAACTATACTATTTAGAGTTTTACAAGGTGAACCAGCATTCTCTGCTTCTAAAGTTGAATAATGAAAATCTTTTAATTTTGTTGAAAAATAAATTTAAAGAATATAAATCTTTCAATTAGTCCCATTAATTTTTTATCCCATAAATCTTATTTTTAAAACTTTCCTGTCAATCAATGAATATCTGCTCATAAGATCTAGCAGAAAAAATAAGAATAAGTAGCAAATTAATGTTAATATAAATCCAGAAATAGTTTATCATACTAAGGATGCTCAATCTTTTTCTGGACATATATACTTACGAATATAATTTAATGTAATATAGACATAATATATAGTTTTGCCATCAAAGTCGCTCTGGTTCATTTGCCAAAATTAAATATATCAGTAATGAAAATGCACTTGCAGAAACTCTAGTTCCACAGTTTATCCTTGAGTTTCAACTCTTAAGTAGGATCAAATTTTCACTGGATTAACTTAATCACAAATACCTAAGACAAAAGTAGCACTTAGGATAGACAGGAAGAAGCTATCGAAATCCAGACAAGACCACAAACTGGACTCAGGGTCTCCTGGCAGTGTGGAGACTCTATATACGGTTGTAGGAACCTCTCCAGATCACAGAGATAAGATGGAACCAGCTCAATGGGACACACTAAGCATTGATGATACTCAGTGAGCACAGTGTATTGATGATGCTCAATGGGGCACATAGGGTTAGGAAAGATTTTTTGCTGTAGAAGATCACTTCCCAAACAGTGCAATGGATGATCCAGAAAACCTTGATGCAAAAACCAAAGGCTAAATAATAACCATTTGAAATTAGGTAGATGAGTTTTTTAGCTTTAGCTTATGCATCAATAAGCTGGAATAATTATATCTTCTGTGACAATACCAAAGTATTGTCACAAAGGTGGAATAAGCCAAAGAATTTGGAAATTTTTATATTCATTTTTAATAAATTAATAATACTAGTAACAGTTTACATTCCCACCAACAGTGTAGGATTTTCCCCTTTTCTCCACACCCTCTCCAGCACTTATTGTTTTCTAGATTTTTTGATGATGGCCATTCTGACCAGCGTGAGGTGATACCTCATTGTAGTTTTGATTTGCATTTCTCTAATAATTAGTGATGTTGAGCATATTCTCATGTGCTTTTTGACTATCTGTATGTCTTCTTTGGAGAAATGTCTATTTAGATCTTCTGCTCATTTTTTGATTGGGTTGTTTGTTTATTTTTTGATATTGAGCTGCATAATCCCACTTCTAGGCACATATCTGGAGAAAACCATAGCTCAAAAAGATACATGCACCCCAGTATTCTTTGCAGCACAATTTACAATAGCCAAGACATGGAAGCAACCTAAATGTCCATCAACAGAGGAATGAATAAAGAAGATGTGGTACATATATACAGTGAAATATTACTCAGCCATAAAAAAGAAGGAAATAATGCCATCTGCAGCAACATGGATGGACCTAGAGATTGTCATGCTGAGTGAAGTAAGTCAGACAGAGAAAGACAAATATCATTTTTGCCTTATACGTGGAATCTAAAAAATGGCTACAAACGAACTTATCTACAAAACAGAGTTACAGACGTAGAAAATAAACTTATGGTTACCAGGGGATAAGGAGGGAGAGGGATAAGTTGGAAGATTGTGAATGACATATACACACTACTATATATGAATAGATAACCAGTAAGGACCTACTCTATAGCACCAGGAACTCTACTCAATACTCTGTAATGGCCTATGTGGGAAAAGAATCTAAAAACGAGTGGATATATGTATATGTATAACAGATTCACTTTGCTGTACACCTGAAACTAACACAACATTGTAAATCAACTATACTCTAATAAAAATTTTTAAAATAATAATAATAGTAATAATAAATATGACTACTTAATAAAGAAGAGTAATTAAACTAGAGACCTGAGGAGGTGATTCTGTATAATACCATGACTAATTCATCATGTATTGAATATTCATGTTTGTGTCCCTACCTTTAATATTATTCTAGGAATAACTGTCTGTGGCCTCCTGTTGTGTTTCCCAACAAGCAATGGTATTTAGAAGTAGGAGTATGGTGAGTTTCCTTCATATATAACCTATAGCACTTGAAAGAAACATGTTAAAGAATTTTGTTTTCCTCTAATAAAAAGTAGAAAATATTTGACTTTTAAATAAGTCTGTGAGAGGATAAAAGGAGAAATAAAGTTATTTAAGATAAGCAGTATTAAAAACAAGATCTGGAGGTTGGTTCAAGATGGCAGAGTAGAAGGGCGTGCACTCACTCCCTCTTGCGAAAGCACCAGAATCACAACTAACTGCTGAACAATCATCGACAGGAAGACACTGGAACTCACCAAAAAAGATACCTCACATTCAAAGACAAAGGAGAAGCTACAATGAGACGGCAGGAGAGGCACAATCACAGTAAAATCAACTCCCATAACTGCTGGGTGGGTGACTCACAGACTGGAGAACACTTCTACCCCAGGCGGCCACCCACTGGAGTGAAGGTTCTAAGCCCCATGTCAGGCTTCCCAACCTGGGGGTCCAGCAATGGGAGGAAGAATTCCCAGAGATTCAGATTTTGAAGGCTAGAGGGATTTGACTGCAGGACTTTGACAGGACTGGGGGAAACAGAGACTCCACTCTTGAAGGGCACACACAGGGTAGTGTGCGCATCAGGACCCATGGGGAAGGAGCAGTGACCCCATAGGAGACTGAGCCAGGCCTGCCTGCTGGAGGGTCTCCTGCAGAGGCAGGAGGCAGCTGTGGCTAACCCAGGGGACAAGGACACAGGCAGCAGAAGTCCTGAGAAGTACTCCTTGGTGTGAGCCTTCCTGGAGTCCACCATTAGCCCCACCAAAGAGCCTGTAGCCTCCAGTGTTGGGTTGCCTCAGGCGGAACAACAACAGGGAGGGAACTCAGCCCCACCCATCAGCAGAGAAGTGGATTAAAGTTTTACTGAGCTCTGCCCACCAGAGCAACACCCAGTTCTACTCACCACCAGTCCCTCCCATCCGGAAGCTTGCACAAGCCTCTTAGATAGCCTCATCCACCAGAAGGAAGACAGCAGAAGCAAGAAGAACTACCATCCTGCAGTCTGTGGAATGAAAACCACATTCACAGAAAGACAGACAAAATGAAAAGGCAGAAGACTATGTACCAGATGAAGGAACAAGATAAAACCCCATAAAAACAACTAAATGAAGTGGAGATAGGCAACCTTCCAGAAAAAGAATTCAGAAAAATGATAGTGAAGATGATCCAGGACCTCAGGAAAACAATGGAGGCAAAGAATGAAAAGATGCAAAAAATGTTTAATAAAGACCTAGAAGAATTAAAGAACAAACAAACAGAGATGAACAATACAATAACTGATATGAAAAATACACTAAAAGGAATCAATAGCACAATAACTGAGGTAGGAGAACGGATAAGTGATCTGGAAGACAGAATGGTGGAATTAACTGCTGTGGAACAGAATAAAGAAAAAAGAAAGAAAAGAATTGAGGACAGAATAAGAGATCTCTGGGACAATATTAAACACACCAACATTCATATTATAGGGCTCCCAGAAGGAGAAGAGGGAGAGAAAGGACCCGAGAAAATATTTGAAAAGATTATAGTCGAAAACTTCCCTAACATGGGAAAGCCACCCAAGTCCAGGAAGCACAGATGGTCCCAGGCAGGGTAAACCTAAGGAGTAACACGCCAAGACACACAGTAATCAAACTGACAAAAATTAAAGACAAAGAAAAATTATTAAAAGCAACAAGGGGAAAATGACAAATAACATACCAGGGAACTCCCATAACAGCTGATTTCTCAGCAGAAACTCTACAAGCCAGAAGGGAGTGGCTGGACATATTTAAAGTGATGAAAGGGAAGATTACTCTACCCAACAAGGATCTCATTGAGATTCGATGGAGAAATCAAAAGCTTTACAGACAAGCAAAAGCTAGAAGAATTCAGCACCACCAAACCAGCTCTACAACAAATGCTAAAGGAACTTCTCTAAGTGGGAAACACAAGAGAAGAAAAAAACAAACCCAAAACAATTAAGAAAATGGTAATAGGAACATATGTATTGATAATAACCTTAAACGTGAATGGATTAAATGCTTCAACCAAAAGACACAGGCTCACTGAATGGTTACAAAAACAAGACCCATATATATGTTGTCTACAAGACACCCACTTCAGACCTAGGGATACATACGGACTGAATGTGAGGGGATGGAGAAAGATATTCCATGCAAATTGAAATCAAAAGAAAGCTGGAGTACCAATACTCATACCAAATAAAATAGACTTTAAAATAAAGAATGCTACAAGAGGCAAGGAAGGACACTACATAATGATCAAGGGATCAATCCAAGAAGAAGATATAACAATTATATATGCACCCAACATAGGAGCACCTCAATACATAAGGCTAATGCTAACAGCTATAAGAGAGGAAATCAACAGTAAGACAATAATAGTGGGGGACTTTAACACCTCACTTACACCAATGGACAGATCATCCAGACAGAAAATTAGTAAGGAAACACAAGCTTTAAATGACACAATAGACCCGATAGATTTAATTGATATTTAGAGGACATTCCATCTGAAAACCAGAGCTTACACTTTCTTCTCAAGTGCACATGGAACATTCTCCAGGACAGATCACATCTTGGGTCACAAATCAAGCCTCAGTAAATTTAAGAAAATTGAAATCATATCAAGCATCTTTTCTGACCACAACACTATAAGATTAGAAACTAATTACAGGGAAAAAACGTAAAGAACACAAACACATGGAAGGTAAACAATATGTTACTAAATAAGCAAGAGATCACTGAGGAAATCAAAAAATACCTAGAGACAAATGACAGCAAAAACACAATGATCCAAAACCTATGGGATGCAGCAAAAGCAGTTTTAAGAGGGAAGTTTATAGCAATACAATCCTACCTCAAGAAACAAGAAAAATCTCAAATAAACAATCTAAACTTACACCTAAAGGAACTAGAGAATGAAGAACAAACAGAACCCAAAGTTAGTAGAAGGAAAGAAATCATAAAGATCAGAGCAGAAATAAGTGAAATAGAAACAAAGAAAACAATAGCAAAGATCAATAAAACTAAAAGCTGGTTCTTTGAGAAGATAAACAAAATTGATAAACCTTTAGCCAGACTCATCAAGAAAAAGAGGGAGAGGACTCAAATCAATAAAATTAGAAATGAAAAAGGAGAAGTTACAATGGACACCACAGAAATACAAAACATCATAAGAGACTACTACAAGCAACTCTATGCCAATAAAATGGACAACCTGGAAGAAATGGACAAATTCTTAGAAAGGTATAATCTTCCAAGACTGAACCATGAAGAAATATGAACAGAAAATAGAAAATATGAACAGACCAATCAAAAGTAATGACATTGAAACTGTAATTAAAAATCTTCCAACAAACCAAAGTCCAGGACCAGATGGTTTCACCGGTGAATTCTATCAAACATTTAGGGAAGAGCTAACATCTAACCTTCTCAAACTCTTCCCAAAAACTGCAGAGGAAGGAACACTCCCAAACTCATTCTATGAGGCCACCATCACCCTGATATCAAAACCAGACAAATACTACAAAAAGTATCAAAAGGGCCATTTACCTTCAGCCTAGATGCTACTGTTCTCTTGCCACAGTAATATTATTTGTAGCATTTTTTAAAAGAAAATAGGACCACAATTTGTCAGTTCTAGTTGAGGATTTTCTACCTACTTTAGGGAGGTTGTATGTTGTAGGGGGTGGAGGCCAAATTGAAATAATGTTTATGCTATTTATTATTCTCACAAACTTGTGTATTTTCTTACATTCTCTGAACTTCATTTCCACACCTGTGACGTTGCTATAAGAATTAGAAATAGTATATTCAAATCACTTTATGCAATGCCTGGCATCTATTAGGTATAAAACAAATAGCACCATTTGTATTTTATTGCATTTCTACAGTTAAGTTAAAGACTCATAATTTGGACCTATTAAGTATAGTCTAGGCAAAATTATATCTTACAACTTTCTAGTATAACACACTAAAACTTTTTCACACTTATAATCTCTGCTGTTCCTCCCAAAAAAAAAGAAAGAAAGAAAGAAAAAAAAACACTACAAGGTAAACAGAACAGATGTTGTTTCGCTTTAAGGGGAAGGAAACAGGGGTTCAATGGGTGGTTCAAATCACCTCTATCTAGCAGATCAAGGAGGTAAATCCATGTCTTGCATCACTGAATGCTCTAAATCATGTTATTGGGAATAGTAGACAGCTGGGGGTTTTATGGTCTTCTCTCTCAATATCTTCCTCATTTCAGTTGATGGCAACTTTATCTTTCCATGTACCTGAGACCATACATCATGAAGTCACTCTTTATTCCCCTCTATTGTACCACCTATATTGTATCTCATGTTTAATCAAGAATTTTTAAAAAATTTACCTTCAAAATATATCCAGATTTCTACTAATTCTCACCACCGCCCCTGGTGATCTTTCTTCTGAATTCCTCCCAAATTTCTACTGATGCCACCTTGCACCACCAGCCATAGTCAATTCTCAACACAGCAGAGTGACTCTTTAAAAATATAAGAGATACCACATGACTTTTCTCTCAAAACCCTCTAATGACTATTTCTTCCTGAGTAAACAATAGTCTACAAGGCTTTATATTATCTGACCCCATTCAATTCTTCTCTCTCTCTTTAGTTTTCATCCCTCCAGCCTCACGCCAACTCAACCCCTCCCTGAGAACCCATGCGAGGCTCTCCTTCAATGCTCTTTCCTCAATATTCTCATGGTTAATTTCCTCACCTTTTTCATGTCTTTGCTAAAACATCACCTTCTCAATGAGGTTTATCCCTAATCTCCCAATATAAAATTAGAATTTATCCCCCAGGCAGTTCTGATCCCCCTACCCTGATCTAATTATCTTTCTTTCCATAGTGTTTTTCTCCTTCTAACACACAATTTATTTATTAAGTGTATTAGTTACACTCTGTCCTGCACATTAGAATTTAGGTTCCATAAGGGTAAGGAATGTTTTCCCTAATAGATCCAAAGGGCCTAGACAGGTGCCCAGAATGGAAACATGTGTTGTTTAAATGAATACTGTCTTCTCTTTTTCTTTTTTTTCTATATTCTTTATTAAGAGAGATGCATTACTTTTAATGACTAAATGCGTTTTTTTAACAACTTTTATGGAGTATAATTGCTTTACATTGTTGTATTAGTTTCTGCTGTATAACAAAGTGAATCAGCTATACATATACTTGTATCCCCATATCTCCTCCTTCTTGCACCTCCCTCCCACCCTCCCTATCCCACCTCTCTAGGTGGTCACAAAGCACCAAGCTGATCTCCCTGTGCTATGCGGCTGCTTCCCACTAGCTGTCTGTTTTGCATTTGGTAGTGTGAATACTGTTCTGACTGCCATCTCACCTTTAGAACAAAAGCCTGACCACCTCCTCCCCAAGCACATATACACACACACATGCACACAGTTGATTACTTCTGACCGATCCACTGCTCCTGGGCATTCATTACACCATAGCTCAGTGTTTCTCAAAATACTGTCCAGGTATCAAAATTTTGTCAGGATCAAATTATGAAGGATTGTTGATTAAATGAATAAATTCCTCACTCCCCCTCCAGAAATGCTAAATTAGAATTTCTGGGGGTCAATCCTATTTGCACACTGGAGTTTGAGAACGGTAGCTAGGCTTCTCTCACTTCCCCTTTGGCTTTCCTCCATCTCAGCCAAGTCTTTCTTGTGAAAATCTGTAAAACAAGAACCACCTAAAGTGCCAATAATTGAAACACCCACCAGGGAAATTTGCTCCCACCTCCTGTATTCTGCTCCAGAAGATGAAAAGCACTGGTGTGCATCAGGGTCTAGGTGCTAACATCTAAGCATTCTTACTTCATGACAGAAGTAAAAAATGTCACAGCCTCGTCACATGGCCCTTCTGAAATAACTTTTTGTATTATCCTTTTTGTACTCTTTTGTTTTCTATCCTGCTGGTTTGGAGCTATTTTCTCTTATGTCCCTAACACAGTAATCCGTGCTCCTCCAACCCTTCCCACCCCACCACCACCTCAGGAAAACCTACACGGGATCCTCAGGCCAGTCCTGCTCGGACCTGGGAAAGAAACCTCCTCTTTTCCTCAGCTCAGACTCTCTTTGCCTCATCTCACTGCTGTACTGGTGGGACATGATGGTAAGATGAGGTGCGTGGCCTACCTGAAAGGAGCTAAGAACGATTTCAGTTCTTAGACCAGAAGCGTGTGCCTGGTCCAATCCTGTTCTCAGTATGACATGTGCCCTACAGGATTAGGAGTTTTAGCTCAGACCAGTGAAAGAGTTTTGCAGGGGCAGGGGTGGCCAAGAACTCCCTAACGTTAATTTGCAAAATGTATTTTTGATATTCCTTGTTTTTATGGAAACAAGAGTACAATAGCTTTCTTCAAATTCTCAAAACATTCTGAAAATCAAAAAAGATTCAAAGCCACTTCCCTCAGGACTCAAGGTTTCATTATAATTAATGTCCTCACAGAAAATCTTCTTTGTATAAAAAAAATATATTCTTTCTTCCTATTTGCCTTGCAAAACCATGATAATATCCTTATAAGATATCTTTAATTCTGCTCATTGTTAACTTCCAACACCAGTTCAAGATAACATGCTTGCATTTTACCTTCTTTCTGAGATTCAGTCCTACGGATTGAACAAGCAGAGAATTCCAGTGTCTCTGGACAACCCATACTGAGCAATGCTTTGGTTTCAAGTCCAGAATCTATCACCAAATCCTCAAACCACATCAATCCTAGACTTGTCTTTTAAAATTATTTGGTAATGAGAAAATATGAGACGTCCTTTTTCAAAATCAAAACTTAAGTATATAAATTCCTTCTTCAACTTCTAAAGTAAATCTAATCTGAATATTTTACTTTCTCTTTGTTTCCTACTAGCACATTAGATTTTAAAGTAATCTGGGGTTCACATTAGGAGTGAAATGTTTTCATTTGAGCAGGAATTTGCATTTAACTTCATTTTTTTTTATTTGAAACCAAACACAATTTTTCATCATATTGAAACATTCAGAATAAATCCAATAATAAATTATCATTTCTCTCTCCTATTTCATTCATGGACAAATGTTTTTTGAGCTCATCTATTGTTCAAGACATGGTGTGAGTTATTAAGGGACATTAAAAATTGCAAAGATGTGTATAATCTCAGTCTTGCTCACCAGAGGCTTGCAATTTTAAAAGATGAATGAGACAAATATACCCATAGTTACAAAGTAAAGCAGTAAAGGGTGTGATATATGTTATAGACAATAGGTCATATGGGAGTTCACTGAGAGAGGGCTCTTTGTGTTGAGATGCATTCATGGAATGCCCCACCGACTATTTACATGAAAGAGAACTGTTACCTGATTATAAACATAGCTTCTCATCAGCCAATTTTATTATTCAGTGTTGCAGAATCATTTATAAATTTTGGATAAATCTGATAATACACTTTCATAAGACATTATAAGTAGCATGGCAATTAGATGCTAAAACTTTTCAGTAAAGATTTAGTCAATTAATCTACTCATAGTGTTGAAACATTCACCAGCCCTCTGCTGATCTGGGAAATGAAGGAGGGAAAGAAGCCAAGTATCTGATGTAGATCAAGTTCAAATGGTTCAATGTCCACCCAGAAAAAGAAGCAGTTCCACAAAAAAAGCAGAAAGTTTCAAAATGAGTTTCAAACTTAACACAAAGGCAAATAATTATAGCTTAGAGTTTGTAACCAATACCTGCTGTGATATAGGAATTGCAAAGTCCTTTGAGTCTCCTTTAAAATGTGAACTTTGAGCCCGAGATAACTGAGTAAATAGCTTTTTCCTTTATTAGCCCCATGAATTTTGAATATTAGAAAATCATATATACACAGTATATATAAAATATGTATAACTATTGGTGGGAATGTACATTAGTGCAGCCACTATGGAAAACAGCGTGGAGGTTCCTTAAAAAACTAAAAATAGAGCTATCAATGATCCAGCAATCCCACTCCTGGGCATATATCCAGAAAAGATGAAAACTCTAATTCGAAAAGATACATGCACCCCAATGTTCATAGCAGCACCATTTACAATAGCCAAGACATGGAAACAACCCAAGTGCCCATCAACAGGTAATTGGTTTAAGAAGATGTGGTGTATATATATATATATACATATATATATACATATATATATATATATATATGAGAATATTAGCCATAAAAAAGAATGAAATATTGCCATTTGCAGCAGCATGGTTGGACCAGAAAATATTATGCTTGGTGAAATAAGTCAGAAAGAGAATACTATATGATATCACTTATATGTGGAATCTAAAAAAATAATACAAATAAATCTATATACAAAACAGAAACAGTCTGACAGACATAGAAAACTAACTTATGGTTACCAAAGGGGAAAGGGGGGGGGTGAGATAAATTAGGAGTATGGGATTAACAGATACAAACTACTATACATAAAATAGAAAAGCAACAAGAATTTACTGTATAGCACAGGGACTATATTCAATGTCTTATAACCTATAATGGAAAATAATCTGAAAAAGACATATATTCATATATAAAACTGAATCACTTTGCTGTACACCTGAAACTAACACAATCTTGTAAATTAACTATACTTCAATTAAAATTTTTTAAATTAAAAAATATGTATAGTGTGTGTGTATATATATAGATATATAGATATCAATATCTCCAAAAAAGTAAAACACAGTAACATACTTGATTGGAAGTTGACCATTTAATATTCACAGTTTACCTTGAGGCTCCAAAAGGACTATGCTTTGTAAGCTTATTTCACCTGAGATGAATGGTACCAGAATTATTTTGCTTAATGTATGTTCAGGCATCTGAATTTCTTCCATGTGTTTATGTGAAATAATATAGTCTAGTAACATTTTAAGAGTGGAAACCATAACAAAATACTGCATATTTCTGAAAACAATTATTTTGTTTTCAGTCAATGCTGAAGACTGTCAGAGAGCCATATCACCTGAGTTATCCCTTCTTTAGCATGACTGAGTTATACATTGATTTACGGATAGAGAATAGGCCACTTATTTCAATTCTTTTTCTGAGAATTATTTAAGTCCCCAGATCTCAAAGGAACATCATACTTTCAAGCTGAGAGTATAATAGGTGTGAATATGTTTTTCAGGAACACTGGAAAATCTATTATTATGCAAATTACTCACTTTTATTCAATTCCTTCAAATCTAATCTCCTGATTGAGAAATATAAATTGTATGAGAAATCTACTGATTGACATTTAATAAAAGTATATCTTCTTTTTTATAAGAAATTATTTTTGTTTTCTAGGCCTCCTATTTTGAGGAGATGGAAGAAACATGTTTTGTTTATTTGGAAATTATGTAACGGTAGTATGAAATTTTAATCAACCTTCACATAAAAATAAGAAAATCTTAAACCCTAAATAAGTAGACATTATTTGTTTATTCCAGTACAAGAAAATGGCTTCACCCAAAAATAATTATAAGAATCAGTAATTTCCCATAGCAACATTCCTTAAGACAACTCATAATCAATGTACATTTGAATCTTTGGAAATAATTACAAATCTTGAAGCTATCAAGTAAATAAGATAACAATACTTCCAAGAATATTTTAAAAGCTTAGTAAGTTTTGCTATCTATCTGCTCTATATCTAAACTCTTGGCCAATATTTCATAATAAGAAAAGATCATTAAAATCCACAGGAAAAAAAATACTTCTGCAGTGATGTAGCTAGTGGTACCTGACACATATTGGCCAACTGTAACATGCTCTCAATCAACACAAGCACGGGTATCGTGTTGCCCCTTTAAAGTGCCAGTATTCTGGTGATGAAGAATAATCACCTCTTATTTCATTACAACTCTATCTGCACCACATGGGCTTTACTAAATGTTTTATGGGAAGTTTCAAAAGACTCAATTTGCTGGCTCTCCAAGCTATAATAGAAATATAATGTTCCCCAGGGTCACTCTTTCTGGCTGCCCTACTTTCCTTGTTTCCTGTCCTGTGCCACACCCCTTGTCCTGCTCATTCTGACTTTTTCAACAGCCTTGATTAATTCCTCTCATGATCCTTATCTACTACCACACACCAGACTCTTGATGTTTAAGGATATGGAGTAAAATCTTCTGTTTTGTAAACTAATAACACAAAACCCTATAACACTGTTTTTCAGCATTCCTCAGAACCCCATTGAGTGTTATTAAGAGCTTACAACTTGCCAGAAAGTGAATAAGTGATTTATGTGCATTTAATCCTCACAAGAAACCCATCAGGTAAGAGACATTATTGAGGCAACCGAAGGTTGAGAAGGCTAAGAAATCTGCCCAAGGTCACTAGCTAATCGGGGGTGAAATTTGCACCCAGGCAGCATGACATCAGAGTCCATGCATTTACCTACCTATACTACATTGCCCTCTTTCATTAATAGAAGGAAAAATTCTATCTGTATTCTAATAAATTGGTTAATACTGTGTCAATAGCCCTGGCAGAAGGTTAAATGTGTTCATTGTTATTTATCACAAATTCTAGCACTTCCTAGGTTCTATGAAGCCCTGTGGTTTACTTTTCGTGGTAGATGGTATAATGTCTACCTCGCTGCAGGAGCATTCATCTTCCTACCCTCTTCAAGGCAGAGACATGGACTTGCTTTGACTAATGAAATGTGAGCAGAAGTGACATGTGTCAATTCTAGACAGAGGCATTAAGAGCCAAAGGGTGTTGTCCCTGCTCTTCTCTACCTCTGTCCAAGCAACACACACAATTCCACACAGTGCTTCTCTGTCCTATTGGCTCTGAGTAAAGACAGTAACTGTGATAGACCAGAGGTTGCTGCTGACGCAAATGGACATTTGTGAGTGAGATACAAAACATGGTTGTTTTAAATTACTAAGATTTGTACTGGTTGTTACCTGGCTCATCCTGATTTTTTATCAAATTTGTTTCACCTTGGAACCTGTTTTTCACAGAATACCTGTTAACACCTAATAAGATACTGATATGACACAGAAGATGGCTGGAGAAACTCACCCCTCATGCAATATTATTAAAAGATAAAAATAGAAATGTTTTGGAGTCAGTGTAAAAAGCCTTCTTCATGTCACAGCAAGATTGAGGCCTGAGGAAAACAATACTTAAAACTGACCATTCTTTCTATGATGTTCTCCCCAGCAACAACTTCATAAAGATACCTATACACAATACAGCTAAGCCCCAAGAGTCACCTGAATATATTAATCCATTCATTGAATAATTATTTTCTGAATGGTCACTAGATGCTACCAGTATCAGTTCCCACTCCCAATCCACCATGTGTTTGTGTTCCTAACTCACCCAGAAATAATGTAGAAAACTCTAGCTTCCCAACTTGTCTCACATAAGTTTAAAATATTTTATTAACCTCATTGTGATGACTTTATTGAGATGTCAAGTTGGCTAGGATATAGTTCCCAGTGATTCAGTGGAACACTTGTCTGGGTGTGCTGTGAATGGATTTTGCAGATGTCACTGGAGTCCCTAATCAGTTGAGTGTAAGCAAGGGAGATTATCCAGAATAACTGGGTGGGCCTGAATTAATCAGTCAGAAGGCTTTAAAAGCAAGGCTGAGAGAAAAAAGACATTACACTTTGGCTTTTGTCTATGGCTCAAATGCCACACATTATTCTGCAACTTATTTTACTCGACAAAATATTTTGGAAATTTATCCATATTAACATAGGTAACTCTAGTTTTGTTTTCTCCCTTGGATAATCTTCCATTATATGAACATACTAAAAGTAATTTATCTATTCTCCTGTCTATGGATGTGGGGCCTTTAGGGACTTTCCACCCCCTCACTTGTTCCCGTAAACCAATTCTTCTCCCTATCGTGCGCCACTCCTTCTCCCTATCGAAACCAATTCTTCTCCCTATCGTGCGCCACTCCTCCCTATCGAAACCAATTCTTGGAGTTTTTCAGTTGACGGGGACTTGCCAGACAGCGGGTAATTTTCCAGTTGCCCGTAACAGGTATACGCCCTAACCGCCACAATGAACAGACAACTATAACGGCCAGAAAATGGGACAAAAGTTCCTAAGCCAATGAATTCAAAAGTCACCACATTTACCCAATCATTGTGAGAATATACCCGCCCTATGAGTAAATAAACCTATAAAAAGTATGTGATTCCGCTTTTAGAGGTTCCCCATCGGCCTCCTGCGTGAGGTTCAGGGAACCCCGGTGCATCGGCTCCTAATAAACCTCTTGCGTGTTGCAGCGGCTCTCAACTCTTGGCGGTTCTTGGGCGAGTTGGAATCCCTCGTAGACCGTTTGGGTCTAACATGGACATTTATGTTTTTCAATATTATTGCTTCTATATAAAAAGCTACCATAAGCATTATTATACATCTCTCTATATAAACATGTATAAGAGTTACTGTAAAGTACATATCTAGAGGCAGAAAGTTTCTTCAGCTTTACCAGATATTGGCAAGTCACTCTATAAAGTTGTTGAACAAATTTATAATACCACCAGTAGTGTACAAGCTGTACCCTTATTCCAGACCCTCACCAGCATTTAGCATTTTCAGCCTCTGTAATCTTTTTTTTTCCTCAGCCTTTGAAATCTTGATCAGGTTGATAGATATGAACCAAAATCTCACTTTCAATTTTATTTTCATTTCCAGTGGGGTTGAGCGTCTCACTTTTATTAGACATTTAAATTTCTTCTGTGCACTGCCTGCTCATTTCCTTTATATACTTTTCTATTAAGAGTTTTCTGCTTTTCATACTGACTTTTAAAATTCTTAATATAATTTATCATTGGTTATGATCATTGTATATATTTGTTTCTGAGATGTTTTCTACTATTCTGTTAAAAGCAACATTTTTATCAGAATTTTATAATTTTAGTGTATTCAAAATGATCACTGCTTTCTTTGATAGTCTGCTTCTTGATGCTTTCTCAGCCTTGCTCTGTGGTCTCCTACTAATTCTGTGATGCCTGGGTATCCTTTCAAAAATGTCCTTTGGTTAAAATTGAACAGAGACATTCTCTGTTGCTTTCCAACTAAGAAAACCTTAAAACCACATTATGACTTTACCTGAAAAACAATTAAACTTCAGGCAGGAAAATCTTTGCATAATAACGCAAAAGGCCTGCTTAATTCCTGAACAAACATATAATCTTTCTTCAAAATTTGAGATCAGGTAGCAGATATAACAACACATGGGTGAGATTCATAGCATATTTATATTTCTGTATTATATGAACTCATATGCAATCAAAAAAGTCATATGGGTAATGGATACTTTTGAAAAAACTAATTAATTATTAAATACAGTGTGAAATGGAGACATTTTCACATTACTTCTCATTATCATGGAACTTTCTGCAGGTTTCTGTCAGTGCTTGCCTTTTGTAAAGCTGACTCTGAGTAAGAAAGATAAGTACAATTAAAAGAGAACACAACAGAATGCAAAAATCTGAGTTATAATTCTTAAGTCACTTCTCAAAATTAGACAAACTAAAGCCACTTGCAAAATGATTAGAATAACTGTAAGGAATATAAAAATCTCAGAGGCTTGTGAAGACCAGGCTGTTTCATCTACTAAGATTTGCCCTTAGTCATCCAGTCTTAAGAATAATGGTTGTTCTTAGAATCTCTCAAGGGTCAAGAGATGAAACCACAACAGTTTTTTTCTTTCTTTCTGAGATAGCTAAAAAAGAGTAAGGAGGCATAACCCATTAATTTAAAGTTACATCTTACCGAAAAGTGATGCTAGATTGTTATTTTCTTTTTCCTGTCACATCAAAATTGGTGCTGTGATAACTGATTCCCTGAAACTGAACTTCTCCAATTCCAACTCCAAGACATGTATATAGCCTCTATATATCTAGCAATTATATATATATATATATATATATATATATATATATATATATGTATGTATATAGTGTGTGTGCGTGTGTGTGTGTGTGAAAACATATTTAGCCATGTTTCAGGATTCAGGAGAGTACAACATATAGTTAGAAGTCTCAAAGTATGCAATTCCTATTTGGCTTTTTCACTGAGTCCCTTTCTAGATTTGTTTGTTCTGACCCAGGTGCCAAAAAGTGCTCATAAACATGATGACATGAGGTAGGAATTTCAGAAACCAAGGAGTAGAATCCAATCATACCTTGGCCTACAGTTTACTTTGTCAAAAGCTCCAGGGATCAAGGGTCAACACTAACTTGCTATTGAAAATTCACCGGCCTTCCTCAGACTCATTTGTACTTTGCTATAACACCTCTTCTATGTGGCTCCTAATGTACTTTGGGTAAAACAACTGGTGTGCTTAATGCTTTAATTGGTTTTCAGACTGGGTTTTGTTTGCATATGTTTGGGAGTGAATAATCCATAAGGAAGAGCCTTTCTCTTATTGCTTTCATCTTGTTTTCATTTCCTTTATAGAGTTCCTTTGCATACAGAATGCTCACCTTATAGCCAAATGTCACCTTACCCTCACAAGTGGTAAGAATTTGGAGGAATACTGAATAATAGAGAGCACGTAATGGATAGTACCAATATTATTCTTTTATAGCCAGTGTACTCACTGTTTATAAATAGAAAAGCAAGAGTAATGTTAACAAAGATGAGAAATAGTCCTCTGGCTAATCTTCCAAATCATTTTATCTGTAATTAATCTGCAGTCAGAACAGGAAGTTGACATAAAGTAAAAAAGGTTGTTCTGACAAGACCTCTTCATTGGGTAAGAGTCTCTTAATTAAAATGTGGGATTTCCGAGTATATGTTGTTTCTAAGTGGCGGGAAATTATGTTAACATGCAGCATTAACTATTTAGGAGACCAAAGGCAAACTGGAAAGAATAGTAAAATTTGGCAAATGTGATGTCCTTGGTTGCACTTACTTTCTTTGTAAATATTCTATCTTTCCACAATACATACTATAGCAAATTTTTAACCTCCATTGGGGAAAGTAAAGCCATTAAAAAGTTTTAAACTATTTGATATCAGTTTTTGGTGCTCATATTTTAAGATCTTCTAAAGTAATACACATATTAGATTGCTGGTCTAGATAAATATATTAAATAGATTTTTCATTTTTATTTTACAGTCCACATTTCAGAACAGTGTTACAAACCCCCAGTGGTACTTCAGGTCTGAGTACTTGGCAAAGTAGATATTGGTGCCTCATTACAGCAAACAAACTGACATATGTGTAAGTCATTTCTAACAGGGTTAGGTGCATATATATTTAAGAAAAGAAGGATTTGTTCATTATTTCCTTCCTCATGGTGGAGCACATCAGGCTCTGCAATCAAATAAAACTGTATTGGGACAGCATAAAGTGAAATATTTTTACAATAACTAGGAGAGTAAACATTTGCCTCTTTCTAAAGAAAGAGAAACCACCCATCTTCACTGGCAACAGTTGTGATAGTGACAGGCATCATTTGTCCTGTTACTCTCAGGAAGTCTTTCTCCCTGTCCTTATCAGCAGGGTAGGCAACAGCAGCTAAGTCCCTTTGTGATGGCATAATTTTATGCCCCAGGAAGTTTACATAATCCAAATACTGCTTTGGAATAACTCCAAAACAAACTGGACTTTTGAGAAGAGTCTGTTAGGAGTAAAGGAAGTGCTTCCCACAACCCTGAAATTGTACAACCCTAATTTGCCAATAAACATGTATAATGGCCCGAACGTTGCCGTTGGAGAGTAGCCTGTTCCTTACATTGCCTCAGTGGGACTGGAGCTCCTGTTTCACTCTCAGCAGGGAGCAAAGGAGGGCCACTCTTTTTGCTTGTTCCATGCTTGTCCAATTGGTAAATTTAGGGTAAAGGTCCCTGCATTTGTGAGTCTTAGGGTGTTATATCTTGCTGTCTGTCATACTGTCAACTTAACAGATCTCTGAAGGCCAGGACTCATCTGTGCTTCCAGTACCCCACTCACTTTTGATGGAAATGTAAACTAATTCAAATTTCCAATTCTCTGCCACCACAAAGGAGAAAAAGAAAAATCTCTATAAACTGGTATGAGCAATTACCAGTATAAGTCATTGTGAAAAGGTAAAAACAAGTGTGTACAGTATATGACTTTGGTGCCAAAAAAAAAAAAAACAGAAAAATGAAGGGAGGGAGGAAGGAAGAAAGGGATGGAAGGAAACACCATAAAATAATGAAAATGACAGGGTAGATGGGAACAAGGAAGGACAGAAATGGTAAGAAGTGTACCACCTTTTTATAGTCTAAGTTTTGAACCATAACAATATTTTATCATGTTTCACATATTCAAAAATAAAATTAAATCAAAAGCATGAAAAAATAAACCCTAAATCATATATATAGAGAAATAAATGGACATAACTCCATAGCAAATTGATAACATTGATTATGAAAAAATAAATTAAAAAGAGAATTTCCAGATACAGAACTTAATGTACTATTTCAAGGAAAGAAATAAATCCAAAGAGGTCTTAAAGTTGACTTAGTAAGTTTGCTATTAGTGGAAATATTAGTAGTGTAATTCTAAAACTATTATCTGTGTGTGTACATATAGACTAAAGCTAATATGTAAATATAATAATGTCATTAGCGTCTAGGATTTTCACTGTAAGCAAGAGGATATTCAAATACAAAACTTAAAAAATATAAGCAAGGAAACACTGTACTATTACATTTGACTGGAAATATCTATATGAACTCATGTTATTTGCAAGATATACATTACCTAAAGCTCTATCTGTAACAGAGAAGAACAAACCTGACTCTATATTGGATCTATTCCTCTAGCTCTAACCTTTGTGCTCTGTTGCCTGTGCTGAGTCATGGTGGCTCTGCACGTTTCCTGAAAGAATGTTACCTATAGCCTGAAATATACATAATAGCCCTGTCTCAATGTTCTGTCTCCCAGGCTTGATCTTTAAAGGTATAACATTCTTCCATTCGTATAGAGATAAAAAGTTGCAGAACAGAAAATAACCATTGTCTTGTTGGAGGTTTACAGGACCATTGTGACCAGACCTAAGTGGAGAGCTGCAACAACATAGGATTATCACACCCCCTCTGGTGACTGGCAAGCACCAAGAAGTCTGCAACAACCAGCCACACTCCCCTCCCCTTTTAGTATAAAAGACGCCTGAATTATAACGCAGGTAAGATGGTTCTCTGGGACACTAATCCACTATCTTCTGAGTCTGCTGGCTTTCCAAATAAAATCACTATTTCTTGCCCCAACACGTGTCTCTGGATTTATTGACCTGTCATGCAGCAAGGAGTAGGAGCTTGCACTCAGTAACATGTCTACCTACTGAAAGGATCTATAAGAAATGCCACATCAGTAACAATGAACACATTACACCCAGAAACTGTTTTCTAAATATCATTCTTCTCGAAATGGTCTAGAGCTCCTTGGGAAAATGGCTGGTTCCAGGTGTGGTGCAGAAAAAGTAGGAGAACCTGGAACAGCTTGTAGTTCCAGAAAGCAAGGGACTGCTCAGTGATTAATGGGGTCACACCAAAACGACCCAGGAGCCAGCTTGCAAGAGCTGTCAGCAGCCAAAAATGACTAACAAATGTAAACGCAGCCAAAAATGACTAACAAATATAATACTATAAATAATTTGTTTACAGTGATACTTTTTTCTTAAAGGAAAGAAGATAAAGAGGAAGAGGGAAGCTAGCTAGTAAATGTAGGACAGAATTAGAAAATGACCATTCTTCATTGTAATATTTGGTTTAGGCCAGGATCATCAATGGACACTAAACCTCTGGGTAAGAGAATACTGGGAAATAGATTATCATAGTAGCAAAGTATCATATGTCATAGATTGATTCTTGATTACTGATGGGAAATTGGCAATTAAAACGTCTGACAGTCATCACTGTAACCCAAGTGTAACAAAAGTAAGGTCACCAACAGTGGGATAACCTAACATTTATGTACCTCCTGATATAAGACATCAAGAAGAATACATCACTTATGTAGCATTATTGTAAGAAATGTTTATCCAGTATTAGATCATGAGGAAACCAGCAAACAATTCCAGAATGTGTGACATTCTATGAGCTGAATGGCTTGGGCTCTTTAAATATTCAAGTTCACTTTAGAAAGAGGCAAAAGAGACAAAATTAAATTCAATTGTGAACTTTGAGTCTTGGATCAAAAAGAGCTTTAAAAGATAATACAGGAAAAAACTGGGAAATTTGTGTATGGACTCTACATAGTCTTTGATCCAGCAATTTCACTTGGAGAAATTTATCCTAGGGATACAGTCACAGAAATAGACAAAACTACATAAAACCATTTGCAATAGCAAAAAAAAAGGAAGAACCTCAAAGTTCATCAAAATGAGAGTTATTTAATCTAGGTATTATTATATAGTCACTGAAAATCAAAACAAATTTATTTGTACTAAAATGATCAGCTGTCCAAGATAAATATATTGCCAAGCAGGAGGAAAGGCAAGCCCTAGGACAGTATTATGTTTCGACACTATTTTTCTTTTAAATAATCTTAACAAATACTGACAAAATTAAAAGCTTATTTATATTATAACATATAATATTTCTACATGGCATGATTTGAGGATGCACTGTCTATAACAGATACTATAGAATTCAGTCTTTTCACAAAGCATGTGTTATTTTATAATTTCTTCAATTTAAATTCCCCCTTCTCCTACTACTCTTGCTAAGAAAATGTGTGCAAAACAAACGCAAAACCCCAAACTGTAACATTTCTAGAATAAAACATGGGAGAAAATCTCTATTACTTTAGTTAAAGCAAATATTTCATAGACATGACATCAAAAGAACGGTTCATTAAAGAAAAACTGATAGACTTCATCAAAATTAATATCTGTTCTTCAAAAGGCACTGTTAATAAAATGAAAAGGAAAGTCACATACTGGTAGAAAATATTTTAAATCACATATCTGATAAAAGATATACCTCAAATATATTAACAAAAAATTCTCAAATTTTAATAAGAAAACAACCACAAAAAAATGGACAAAATTTGAACAAGTGTTTCAGCAAATAAGCCTGTGATAATATACTCAACATCACTAGTCACTGAAGAAATGTGAATGAAACCATAATTAGATACCATTAAATATCTATTAAAACAGTTTTTTAAAAACCCCTACAATATCGTGTTGAGGATGCAGAGCAACCTCCTAAAAAGCAAATCTATACTTATCATGTGACCCAGAAACTCTACTCCCAAGTATAATAAAAATATAAAACTCTATTTACGAACACTTACAATAGCCACAACAGGAGAAAACCCCAAACGTCCCTCAACAAGAGAATGGATTAACAAACTGGCACATCCATATAATGTTACAACTGCTCAGCAATAAAAAGGAAAAACAACTGGTCAACACAACATGGGTGAATCTAAAATGCATCCTGGTAACTGAAAGAAGCTGGATTCAAAAGGGCACATGTTGTATAATTCCATTTATTTGACATTCTTGCAAGCGTACAATCATAAGACCAATTCTTGAGAGGGGATGGAGATGTTAGGAGGATTTGTATAATAAAGAGCATGCGACCTTTATGGGGGTGAAGTAATTATTTTAAATCTCTATTGTGGTGGTGATTATACAACTGTCTACATTTGTCAAATGTCACACAGCTAATCACCGAAAACAGGAAATCTTAATACATGTAAATTGAGTGAAAATAAGGACACACTATATCAAATTTTGTTAGTTTTAGCTAAACTGCTTAGAGGGAAATTTATGGGATTAATGCTTATATTTCAAAAAAAGAATTTTCTCTAATCAATGATCTATGCTTCAATTTAAGAAATAAGAAAAAGATAAGCAAATTTAATCTAAAGGAAGGCAAGAACAAAAGTAAGCATAAAAATCAATGAAATAGAAACAAAAAAGTGATAAAGAAAATGAGCTAAGATATAGACCTTCAAGATGGTGGAGGAGTAAGGCATGGAGATCAACTTCTTCCTCACAAATACATCAGAAACACATCTACATGTGGAACAACTCCTACAGAACACCTACTGAATGCTGGCAGAAGACCTCAGACTTCCCAAAAGGTAAGAAACTCCCCACGTACCTGGGTACAGCAAAAGAAAAACGAAAAAAAGAAAAAGATACAGACAGGGCCTGCTCCTCTAGGAGAGAGCAATGAAGGAGGGAAAGTTTCCACACACTAGGGAGCCCCCTCACTGGCAGAGAAGTGGGGGTCGCAGGGGGAAAGCTTTGGAGCCACAGGGGACAGCACAGCAATGGGGTGCAGAGGGCAAAGCAGAGAGATTCCCGCACAGAGGGGCCAACCAGCACTCACCAGCCCGAGAGGCTTGTCTGCTCACCCACTGGACGGGTGGGGGCTGGGAGCTGAGGCTCGGGCTTCGGAGGTCAGACTCCAGGGAGAGGACTGGGGTTGGCTGCGTGAAAACAGCCTGAAGGGGGCTAGTGGACCACAGCTAGACGGGAGAGAGTCCGGGAAAAAGTCTGGAACTGCCTAAGAGGCAAGAGACCATTGTTTCAGGGTGTGCGAGGAGAGGGGATTCAGAGCACTGCCTAAATGAGCTCCAGAGACAGGCGCGAGCCATGGCTATCAGCGCGGACACCAGAGACGGACATGAGACGCTAAGGCTGCTGCTGCCGCCACCAAGAAGCCTGTGAGTAAGCACAGGTCACTATCCACACCTCCCCTCCCAAGAGCCTGTGCAGCCCGCCACAGACAGGGTCCCGTGAACCAGGGACAACTTCCCTAGGAGAAAAAATGGCACGCCACAGGCTGTTGCAACATCACACCGGCCTCTGTCGCCACAAGCTCACCCCGCATTTCGTACCCCTCCCTCCCCCTCAGCCTGAGTGAGCCAGAGCCCCCGAATAAGCTGCTCCTTTAACCCCATCCAGTCTGAGGGAAGAATACACACCCTCAGGTGACCTACACCCAGAGGCACGGCCAAATCCAAAACTGAACCCCAGGAGCTGTGCGAACAAAGAAGAGAAAGGGAAATTTCTCCCAGCAGCCTCAGGAGCAAGGCTAAAATCTCCACAAGCAACCTAATGTGCCCTGAGTCTCTGGAATACCTGAATAGACAATGAATCATTCCAAAATTGAGGCAGTGGACTTTGGGAACAACTGTAGACTTGGGGTTTCCTTTCTGCATCTAATTTGTTTCTGGTTCTATGTTTATCTTAGTTTAGTAATTAGAGTTCGTTATCATTGGTAGATTTTTTTATTGATTTGGTTGCTCTCTTCCTTTTTTATTTTTTGTATATAGATATATTTTTTTTCTCTTTTTGTGTGTGTATGTGTATGCTTCTTTGTCTGATTTTGTCTGTAGAGTTTTGCTTTAACCATTTTCCCTAGGGTTCTGTCTGTCCATTTTCTTTTTTGTTTGTTTGTTTTAGTATAGTTTTTAGCACTTGTTATTGCTGGAATTGTTGTTTGGTTTGGTTGTGCTCTTCTTTCTTTCTTTTTAAATTTTTTTCTTACTTTTTATTTTTTTTATTTTTAATAATTTTTAAATTTTTTATTTTAATTATTTTATTTATTTATTTTCTTTCTTTCTTTTTTTCCTCCCTTTTCTTCTGAGGCATGTGGCTGACAGGGTCTTGGGGCTCCAACCAGCTGTCAGGCCTGTGCCTTTGAGGTGGGAGAGCTGATTCAGGACATTGGTCCAGGAGAGACCTCCCGGCTCCATGTAATATCAAACAGTGAAAGCTCTCCCAGATATCTCCATCTCAACACTAAGACCCAGCTCCACTCAATGACCAGCAAGCTACAATGCTGGACAAACTATGCCAAACAACTAGCAAGACAGGAACACAACCCCACACATTAGCAGAGAGCCTGACTAAAATCATAATAAGGTCACAGACACCCGAAAAAGCACCACTGGACGCAGTTCTGCACACCATAAAGACAAGATCCACTTCATCCACCAGAACACAGGCACCAGTCCCCTCCACCAGGAAGCCTACACAACCCACTGGGGGCAGACACCAAAAACAACAGGAACTACGAACTTGCAGCCTGCAAAAGGAGACCCCCAAAATAGTAAGTTAAGCAAAATGAGAAGACAGAGAAACACACAGCAGATGAAAGAGCAAGGTAAACCCCCACCAGACCAAACAAATGAAGAGGAAATAGGCAGTCTACCTGAAAAAGAATTCAGAGTAATGATAGTAAAGATGATCCAAAATCTTGGAAATAGAATGGAGAAAATACAAAAATGTTTAAGAAGGACCTAGAAGAACTAACGAGCAAACAAACAATGATGAACAACACAATAAATGAAATTAAAACTTCTCTAGAAGGAATCAATAGCAGAATAACTGAGGCAGAAAAACGAATAAGCGACCTGGAAGATAAAATAGGGAAATAACTACCGCAGAGCAGAATAAAGAAAAAAGGATGAAAAGAATTGAGGACAGTCTCAGATACCTCTGGGACAATATTAAATGCACCAACATAAGAATTATAGGGGTCCCAGAAGAAGAGGAGAAAAAGAAAGGGGCTGAGAAAATATTTGAAGAAATTATAGTTGAAAACTTACCTAACACGAGAAAGGAAATAGTCAATCAGTCCAGGAAGCACAGGGAGTCCCATACAGCATATGTACAAGGAGAAACATGCCAAGAAACATATTAATCAAACTATCAATAATTAAATACAAAGAAAAAATATTAAAAAGCATCAAGCATAAAACAGCAAATAACAAGGAAATCCCCATAAGATTAACCGCTGATCTCTCAGCAGAAACTCTGCAAACCAGAAGGGAGTGGAAGGACATATTTAAAGTGTCCTTTGACAGGAAAGGCAAAAACCTACAACCAAGATTACTCTTCCCAGCAAGGATATTGTTGAGATTCAACGGAGAAATTAAAACCTTTAGAGAAAAGCAAAAGCTAAGAGAATTCAGCACCACCAAACCAACTTTACAACAAATGCTAAAGGAACTTCTCTAGGCAGGAAACACAAGAGAAGGAAAAGACCTACAATAACAAACCCAAAACACTTGAGAAAATGGTAATAGGAACACACATATCAATAATTACCTTAAACACAAATGGATTAAATGCTCCAACCAAAAGACATAGACTGGCTGAATGGATACAAAAACAAGACCCGTATATATGCTGTTTACAAGATACCCACTTCAGACCTAGGGACACATACAGACTGAAAGTGAGGGGATGGAAAAAGATATTCCATGCAAATGGAAATAAAAGAAAGCTGGAGTAGCAATTCTCATATCAGACAAAACCGACTTTAAAATAAAGACTATTACAAGAGAAAAAGAGAACAGTACATAATGATCAAGGGATCAATCCAAGAGAAGATTAACTATTTTAAATATTTATGCACCCAACATAGGAGCAACTCAATACATAAGGCAAGTGCTAACAGCCATAAAAGGGGAAATAGACAGTAACACAATCATAGTAGGGGACTTTAACACCCCACTTTCACCGATGGACAGATCATCCAAAATGAAAATAAATAAATAGAAAATAAATAAACATAAGCTTTAAATAGTAAATTAAACAAGGTGGACTTAATTGATACTTATAGGACATTGCATCCAAAAAGAACAGAATACACTTTCTTCTCAAGCACTCATGGAACATTTTCCAGGATAAATCATATCTTGGGTCACAAATCAAGCCTTGGTAAATTTAAGAGAGTTGAAATTGTATCAAGTATCTTTTCTGACCACAACGCTATGAGACTAGATATCAATTACAGGAAAAAATCTGTAAAAAATACAAACACATGGAGGCTAAACAATACACTACTAAATAACCAAGAGATCACCGAGGAAATCAAACAATACCTAGAAACAAATGACAAAGAAAACACAATGACCCAAAACCTCTGGGATGCAGCAAAAGCAGTTCTAAGAGGGAACTTTATAACAATACAATCCTACCTCTAGAAACAAGGAACATCTCAAATAAACAATCTAACCTTACACCTAAAGCAATTAGAGAATGAAGAACAAAAAACCCCCAAAGTTAGCAGAAGGAACGGAATCATAAAGATCAGATCAGAAATAAATGAAAAAGAAATGAAGGAAACAATAGCAAAGATCAATAAAACTAAAAGCTGGTTCTTTGAGAAGATAAACAGAATTGATAAATCATTCGCCAGGCTCATCAAGAAAAAAAGGGAGAAGACTCAAATCAATAGAATTAGAAATGAAAAAGGAGAAGTAACAACTGACACTGCAGAAATACAAAGGATCATGAGAGATTACTACAAGCAACTATATGCCAATAAAATAGACAACCTGGAAGAAATGGACAAATTCTTAGAAAAGTACAACCTTCTGAAACTGAACCAGGAATAAATAGAAAATATGAACAGACCAATCACAAGCACTGAAATTGAGACTGTGATTAAAAATCTTCCAACAAACAAAAGCCCAGGACCAGATGGCTTCACAGGCAAATTCTATCAAACATTTAGAGAAAAGTTAACACCTATCCTTCTCAAACTCTTCCAGAATATAGGAGAGGGAGGAACTTTCCCAAACTCATTCTAAGAGGCCACCATCACCCTGATACCAAAACCAGAAAAAGATGTCTCAAAAAAAGAAAACTACAGGCCAATTTCACTGATGAGCATAGATGTAAAAATCCTCAACAAAATACTAGCAAACAGTACATTAAAAGGATAATACACCATGATCAAGTGGGTTTTATACCAGGAATGCAAGGATTCTTCAATATACGCAAATCAAGCAGTGTGATAAACCATATTAAAAAACTGAAGGAGAAAAACCATATGATCTCTCAATAGATGCAGAAAAAACTTTTGACACAATTCAACACCCATTTATAATAAAAAACCCTCCAGAAAGTAGGCATAGAGGGAACTTACCTCAACATAATAAAGGCCAGATATGACAAACTCACAGCCAACATCGTTCTCAATGGTGAAAACTAAGATCAGGAACAAGACAAAGTTGCCCACTCTCACCACTATTATTCAACATAGTTTTGGAAGTTTTAGCCACAGCAATCAGAGAAGAAAAAGAAATAAAAGGAATCCAAATCAGAAAAGAAGAAGTAAAGCTGTCACTGCTTTGCAGATGACATACTATACATAGAGAATCCTAAAGATGCTACCAGAAAACTACTAGAGCTAATCAATGATTTTCGTAAAGTAGCAGGATACAAAATTAATGCACAGAAATCTCTTGCATTCCTATGCACTAATGACAAAAAATCTGAAAGAGAAATTAAGGAAACACTCCCATTTACCACTGCAACAAAAAGAATAAAATATCTAGGAATAAACCTACCTAAGGAGAGCACTGGTTCTGAGTAAATATAAGAATGCGTGCATAGAGAGGTGTGCATGGAGAGGCAAGCAACAGCATGAACAGCCACACTTCTAGAAGATTCTAGCCAGTGTGCAGGAAAGCGGCAGAGAGTAGGAATGAATGGGAGAAGGACCCAGGGTCACGAGACCGTTGGGTGGGCAGAGCCAGCGGCCAGGGAGGTTCTAGTCTGTTCTGCCTCACAGCAGCCGCCCCCTCTATGCTGTCACGCTGAGCTAGCACCTGGGCCTGGGATTGGGTCTCAGCCTCCGCCGCGCCTGCCACCTCCTGCTGCCTCCCGCTGCCTCCAGATCATAGACACCCTCAAAGTGAGTGAGCTTCGAGCCTTCGTGAAAATGTGCAAGCAGGATCCAAGTATTCTGCACACCGAGGGAATGTGCTTCCTGAGGGAGTGGGTGGAGAGCATGGGGGGGTAAAATACCACCTGTTACTCATAAAACTAAATTGGAAGAAAATACCAAGGAAGAAAAAACAGTAAAAAGGAGGAGGAAAACAAAGACAGACGAACCATCAAGTGAGGAAAGTGATCTAGAAATTAACAATGAAGGTGTGATTGAACCAGACCCTGATGCCCCTTAAGAAATGGGAGATGAAAATGTAGAGATAACTGAGGAGATGATGGATCAGGCAAATGATAAAAAAGTGTCTGCCACTGATGCCCTAAATGATGGTGAACTACAGAAAGCCACTGACTTGTTCACAGATGCAATCAAGCGAAATCCTCGTTTGGCCATTCTGTATGCCAAGAGATCAAGTGTCTTCATCAAATTACAGAAGCCAAATGCTGCCTTCTGAGACTGTGACGCAGCTATTGAAATAAATCCTGATTCTGCTTAGCCATACAAGTGGTGAGGGAAAGCACACAGACTTTTGGGCCATTGGGAAGAAGCTGCCCATGATCTTGCCCATGGCTGTAAGCTGGATTATGATGAAGATACTAGTGCAATGCTGAAAGAAATTCAACCAAGGGCCCAGAAAATTGCTGAACACAGGAGAAAGTATGAGCGAATACATGAAGAGCGAGAGATCAAAGAAAGAAAAGAAAGGGTCAAGAAGGCTAGGGAAGAATATGAGAGAGCTCCAAGGGAGGAAGAAGCCAGATGACAATCAGGGGATCAGTATGGCTCTTTTCCAGGTGGCTTTCCTGGCAGAATGCCTGGTAATTTTCTTGGAGGAATGCCTGGAATGGGAGGGAGCATGCCTGGAATGGCAGGAATGCCTGGGCTCAATGAAATTCTTAGCGATCCAGAGGTACTTGTATGGCTATACAGGATCCAGAAGTTATAGTGGCCTTCCAGGATGTGGCTCAGAACCCGGGAAATATGTCAATATATCAGAACAACCCAAGGGCTATGAATCTTATCAGTAAATTGTCAGGCAAATTTGGAGGTAAAGCATAATGCTCTTCTGACAAATAAATCCCCTGCTGAAGGAAAAGCAACTTAGATCACCTAATGGATGTTGCAATAATACAAACCAGTGTACCTCTGGCCTTCTCATGAAGAAAGCTGGGGTGCTTTGAAGATAATCCCTACCCCTCTGCCCCAAATGCAGCTGAAACATTTTACAGTGGTTTGCCATTAGGGTATTCATTCAGATAATGTTTTCTTACTAGAAATTAAAAATTTTAAACAATTTTTAAAACTTAAAAATATTTAAAACAAATTAAAAGGGTGTGTTAATCCCTACATCTTTCTTTACTAATCATTTTGGTTTTTTCCTTTGGATTAATTAGGCAAGGAAGATACTTCAGTATGGAAGATTTATTGTTCACGTTTGAGTGAAATAAAGATTTATTAGTGGGAGGAAAATGTAACATTTAAATATATAAAGTTTGATTTCGATACATGGTCACTGAGGCATGTTGATCTGTCTTTTTAATTGCTTTATTATTTTTTTTAATGACTTGCTTCCATGAAACTATTGGGGCCACCAGTATTGCAGTAGGACCTAGGTAGGGACTGGAAGTACTTGTCAGGGCAGCAGTAATCTTACTACATTTTATATAATTGTACCCTTGTGCAGATGCACTTAAATCTTACACTGTGGTGAAGGGATGATTTTTATACTGCTGCAGTAAAACTGGATTACTTAGCTCTGTTTTTCTCTGATATCTAAAATAAATGCTTCATATTTCCACACAGGGGGAAAAAAAAACCTACCTAAGGAGACAAAAGACCTGTATGCAGAAAACTGTAAGACACTGATGAAAGAATAGGGGGAAAAAAAAACCTACCTAAGGAGACAAACTCCTTACAGAAAACTGTAAGACACTGATGAAAGAAATTAAAGATGATACAAACAGATGGAGAGATATACCATGTTCTCAGATTGGAAGAATCAACATTGGGAAAATGACTCTACTACCCAAAGCAATCTACAGATTCAATGCAATCCTTATCAAGTTACCAATGGAATTTATCACAGAACTAGAACAAAAATTTCACAATTTGTATGGAATCACAAAAGATCCCAAATAGCCAAAGCAATCTTGAGAAAGAAAAATGGAGCTGGAATAAAATGTTTCTGAAGAACCTAGGGGCAGGACAGGAATAAAAACGCAGACGTAGAGAATGGATTTGAGGACATGGTGGGGGGGAAGGGTACGCTGTGACGAAGTGAGAGAGTGGCATGGACATATATACACTACCAAATGTAAAACAGATAGCTAGTGGGAAGCAGCTGCATAGCACAGGGAGATCAGCTCAGTGCTTTGTGACCACCTAATGGGTGGGATAGGGAGGATGGGAGGGGGATGCAAAAGGGAGGACATATGGGGATATATGTATATGTATAGCCGATTCAGTTTGTTATAAAGCAGAAACTAACACACCATTGTAAAGCAATTATACTCCAATAAAGATGTTTTAAAAAAAAATGAGCTAAAACCGTCTTTCATGTCAGAAAGAAAGCTACTGAAGTTTACGAAAGTCATGTTGAAATGACTTAGGAGCCAACTTAAAGAAGTTCTGACAAATTAACTGAGATAATTTAAGCTCCAATGAGGATATTAATTGGAACAGATTGAAACAGCAGATATATTTAAGCTTATGAATTTGTATCAAATTTAAAGAAAAAAACTAAGTTTTGAGAGTGATAGGGATCCAATTAATTATCTTGAAAAGATGATATGTATATATATCTAAGCTTTTTTATAGTAACTGTACCACTTTATAAGAAAATAGTTGATGAAGGGAAACATTTTTATGAAAATATTCCAACAAATAAATGAAGTCAAAGTGATGGAATTAAAATGTCATAGTTTCTAATCCCCAGTGAATTAATGGACCCAGCCATCAAATACCAATGGTTACTAACATCCCAAAAGAGAAGAAATGAAGTCAAAGTGATGGAATTAAAATGTCAGTTTCTAATCCCCAGTGAATTAATGGACCCAGCCATCAAATACCAATGGTTACTAACATCCCAAAAGAGAGGTAATGTCCTAATAAAGGAAAATACCACCACCTATTAACTTATTTTAAAAAAAGAAAGGAAGGAAGGAAGAAAAGGAATCTAATCAAGTTTTTAGATTTAACTACGAAGTTATAGGAAATACAGAGGACATGTGAAACATACCATGACTATCAAATCAGCAACATTCATACTCCAGGAAACTACAGTTAAAACCACCTGATTTTCCAAAATAACTAATTTTAAGAGGAAAAGATAAGAAAGATGAAAGAAAAATGAGACAACCCAAGTATGTGTTGAAAAGTGAAACAATGTTTTAGGTTGCACACTTGGATGATAAAACCATTTTTACAGAAGCAAGAAAGTGATTCCAATAAAGTGCGGATAGTATCCTCATTTCGGGTACAGAGTGGAACTGGTGATTAGGAAGAGTTGCGTTGAGGGTTTGTGAGTGGGGTTCTTGAAGTGGGTTCTTGAATTCTTAAGGTTTTTTGGTTTATAAGAATTTGTTAAATTATAAACCTGTTTAATGGTACCTTTCTGTATTTGTGTTATAAGAAACATTTTTTCAAAAAAAAAACTTTATTTCTGAAAAAGGTGTCCAAGCTCTTCTCCCAGGGTGCTTAAGCAGGACTGTGTTAAAACTCTAGGGAAAAAATAATAAATCCAGAGGACTGGCTTAAGGGGTCTGTGAATCCCTCAAAATTGTTTCCAAATGTATTTGTGCCCCCAAGACTAGGATCCATGAGTCAAGGAGGATAATTTCTCCCCATTTATGTTTTTATTATTTCTTACTTCTTAAGCTTTCCTCACACAAGAAATTGGTGTCAAAGAACATCTGTTGAGGGAACAAGTTATTTCTCCAAGCAGGGAAGAGTCAGGGCAGTGGGGGTAGAGGGGACAGGAAAACATTAAAAACACAATGATAGAAAAAGATAACTGCCAATACAAAACTTTAAAGAAAAACTAAAATACAATAATATGAAGGTTATCCAACTACTTCCTTTCTCATCATTCTCTTACACTTGTTAACTTTGCTTCTGGTCTAGGTAGGTTTGATAGACTGGCTTTTTCCTATTTGTTAACTACTTTTGGATAGTCCATCTATTTCTTCATGCTTTTTTTCCCCTTGGTTTTCTTTACCAAGGGAATTTTAAAATTTTTATTTACTATACCTGGTCCCTCACAGGAGGCTCTTCTCTTCCCATCCAGCTAATCTCTCTTCTGTCAGCTTTTATCTTTACCTATATATATATTAAAAAAGGTGTGGACAGGGACCATGCACATTAGCATCACCTGAGCTGCTGGTTATAAATGCTGATTCCTAAGCCCAAAGCTGTCTATTGCCAATCACTAGAATAAGGACACTCTGGAATCTATCACTTGAAAGAGTCCCTTGCCATGAGACTCAGGCACTAAAACACTAGACAGCCATTGAATAAATGTCAGCATGAGGACTCCTCTTTTTTTCCTTAGAAAACAAATTCTTCTAAAAATTCTTCTCATTCATCTTTATTTTAGCAAATACACCAATACAGTTGAACTAATTTTAACTGCCTATCGTACAGTTATACATAAATGATGTACATCTCTTAAAATTTAACCCACTTTATATTATAGAATACCTATTTCATAAGAACTCAATGTATATGATCAAATTTGCAAATATTCTTTTAATTCTGAGGCATTTCTACTGTTGTATCTATTTAATGGACTGAGAAGAAAACAAAAAAAGCTAAACACTGGGTAATAAAATGTAGAACCAGAGGCTTTCACAGGGCTCTTATTTCCTTTCATTACATTTGTTAACTTTGTATAAGCAATTTTTTAAAGGCTATTACTTTTAACATGAAATAAGAATGAAAATAAGCCAGTAGCACAAAATGGAGCATTATATCAACATCTTTATTTTCTAATTCTATCATCTCAGACAAAAGCTCCAGACAGTCCACACGATTAATACTTCGTCTGGCCTAGAATAAATTCTAGGCTTTGAAAGACCATAAATTATGAAAACTAAATTATGCTTAGAGACAGTTTTATCTGTCTCTAATGTCACACTCTCCAAAAATTAGCTGCACAGGGAGTGACAGGGAACATCACACAGAGTTTACTGAACGTGAAGCCATCCAAAATATCTTGGTTTTTAGATATGCAATCGTTGCCAAAAGCAGCTTGAAAAGGAACTTTGAACTCATTTTTCCCTTTTTCTATTACTGTCCTGGGAGGGAGGGAGAGGAGTGAGGGGGGATGAGAGGTTCTTGAAAATAATTCTCAAATTGGACTTCCCAGATTAATTTCTTCCTATGTCTACATCCTATTGAAGTAGTTTTAACTCTGAAGCTCAAAGAACACAAGGAGTGCTTACCAAGTGCATATCAAAAGAAAACAGCATCTCATGATGTTGTTCTCATTTCATCTTGAAGCCTAAATGCTGGTAGATTCTAGAATAAGTGACTGGCCCACACATTAGCCACAAGCAGCAGATGGACCATTAAATGAGAAGAGTACCTGCTGTAGCACGACTTTTTAAGATGGTTGTTAATTTGTGTTAAAGTAGTTCTGGGATTTGAAAGACTCTGGCACTGTTTAGGCATTACTGCAAGCAGAAATAAGTTTGTTTGTTGCCTTGATATGTGTTAGTGAAAGCTGCTTTGGGTGTATCTATTTTCATTGTATCAGGCCAGATTACATCTTGAATTATGTCCTTTTTACAATATACCATCATATACTTATGAAAAGTATGTAAATACTAATAAAAACCTCATGCTGGTCTATGGGTGTTGCTATGAATAAGCAGGAGTGGACTGAGCAGAGTGCTACACTGTTAGGAATTATCAATGTTGAGAAATGACCTCTTAAATGTTGATTTGGAGGTTTCTGGTTAAGACTCTACCTTATTTTTTATTATAATGTGGTTTCCTTGTCTACAGCATTCTAAATTATTTATTAATTGAAGTTGAGCCTAACCACAGAATCATTAATAATTAATTCTTCTTTTGGACTTGTGTGCGTTCATGTGACTAAATGTCTGTGTTTTTCCTTATGGAACCCAAAATCTGCTATTTTGCATTGATTAGAAGCGATGTACAAAGAGCCAACGCCCATTATGGAATTCCCAAAGGATATTCTCAGTAACCTTTTCCTGAGTGTGTCTAACCTCTGATGCACCATTAGGTGGAGAGGGAAAAACAAACTCTCTAACCACATTTTGCTGCATTTGAAACAGAGCCTTTATGGTTAGATCAGGCTCTCTGCCTCTTCACAGTTATTCTTGTGATACTTATTTTTCCCCCAGGAGCAGGGAGATGGGTGAATAAGGGGGATAAGCCACACAAAGTGTCCTCATAAATGTGAAGGGAAACTAAAATGACCTTTTTTAAAAAGTCTGCTTTATACAGAGTTTTCAGCTTTACCCAGCATAACTTGATAGACTAGATTAGGCTTGAGGAACAAACCACTCCCAAAGCGCAGGCACTTGACATAAGAATGGTTGATTTTTTTTTAACTTTTTATTTTATATTGGAGTATAGTTGATTAACAAGGTTGTGTTAGTTTCAGGTGTACAGCAAAGTGATTCAGTTATACATATACCTGTATCTATTCTTTTTCAGATTTTTTTTCCCATTTAGGTTGTTGTATAATATTGAGCAGAGTTCCCTGTGCTATACAGTAGGTCTTTGTCGGTTGACCACTCAGGCTCATGCCTCATGCGGGATAGCAGGAGGCTCTGCCCCACACTGCCCCTCAGAGGTGGATCCCACAGAGGCTTCTCCTCTTGTGAGTGTGCTCCCTGCAAGGCTTGCTCAGGCTCCACACCAGGAAGGAGAGGCTGCAGATCATGTGTGAGCTTCTCATCATCTCAGCCTTGAAAGGACACTTTGCTTCCACTCATAGGTCATTGGCCATCATGGTCACATGAGTGGAAATGGAGGGGAAAATGGAATATTTGGTGAGCATTACCATCTATGCTCCAGTTTATCCATCTAGTCACCGCATATCCTTCTGCTCTCTTCTTCCAACAGATGGGCCACATCTAACCACCTCCCAAGGGAGATCGCATAAAACTTCCAGCCAGTCAAAGACTCAGGAGAAAGCCCAGGGTCTCTGGGTGATGCACAGTCATCTCTACATTAGCTCATATATGGCTCTTCTAGGTCCAGAGACTTATGGATAAAAAAGACCTCTTACCGCCCTAACTAACAAAAAACAACAACAGAAAACTTCATCTGGAGAGAAAAATAGGAAAGGCACAATAATGACTTTTTGTACCAATCCCCAAATCCCACTGAGTACACATGGTGGCGAGCACCCTCGACTGGGGTGGAAAATAATCCTTGAGTCCTTTATCTTGACTCTTGTTCACATCTGAATTGAGCCTTGGGGAATTTCACCTTCATTGTGGCTATGCAGTTTTCTGAGCCCACTTCCTGCCCACAAGACGTCAGTATCACATAGTTGTCTCCATCACTGCTCATGAATATTCACTGCCTCTCCAGGCAAGGAGATCACACGTCCCCTCGGTTAATCTCTGGCTTTCTCATTGTTTCAGCCAAGATCCTATGGGAAGTGGCATATGTTACCTCTACGGTAGGACCTGCTTCCATGCTCTCTTTACCCTCTGCCACTTTGATTTGCAACGTACCAGACAGTGGTTGGTTCAGATGGGACCCAGCATAAAGAGAACATACAGAGCACAGCCAACTATGATGGTCATCTGTGCAAAGGAGAAATAAGCTTTGCCTGTTGTAAGCCACTAGTATTTTCAGTTGTTTGTTGCCACGGCATAACTTAACTTATCCTAAAACCGACTAGGGTCATTTTAAGGCTCCATCTCTTTTAGTTCAGTGGTTTCTTTGGCAATATAATAATTTCAAAAATTTCAAGAGTTTCTTATCCAGTCCACTCCAGTTAGCCTGATGTGCCAGTAAATGTATCTAACATTCTCTTTGAGACATAGTTCTCATAGAGAAAATAGTTGTTTGCTTTCTCATCCTGGTAACTCTCACTTTCTCTAAACTTAACGGTGGCATCTAGAATCCCTTGGGCTTCAGTGGAGAAAAAATGTTTTTTTCTGGGCTCTGATACTTAGTTTAATTGTTCCCTTAAGCATTTTAATTAGTTGAAAGATGGTACTGAGTAGGCTTCTCAAAAAGTCTTTCTCAAGCCTCTTACTACTAGATGTCAAAGCAGTTGACTCTTTTAACAGTAAAACGTCTAAATGTCCTCATTCCCTTTCATTAAGCTGCAAATTGACAATTTCTATTCTGAAATCACCTCTTTCTGCTAATACCCTGTGAAATACAACCCCAAAGCAACCAGCACACACTATTCATGTTCTATCTTCCAACCTCTTCTCAGAGAGCTACATCAGGTACACTACAAGATCTGCTTCCCAAATTATCACAGGTTCCAGTTTTATAAAATATTTCGTCCCTGCAAAAACAGATTGCTACTGTAAATTTAAAACAGTTCTAAACTTTTAAAAAGTTTATTGAAAAAAAATGATTGCTACCTTTCTAGCTTGATAGTCATTTACTCAGTAGCCACCAAACCCAGGGCCACGCACTTGAGGATTCTGGCTCGTTTGTTACAGCAGCACATCTCTCCTGGTAGCAGTTTCTGTATTAGTCAGGACAGGTTAGGTGATGCTGACATAACAGCCTCCAACTCTCTGTGGCTTCAGATACCAAAGGGTGTTTCCACATCACAGCACATGTCTCCTGCAGATGGACAGGAGGTGTGGTCTAGACAGCCCAATGGAGACCCACTCTCTGGGATTTCCACTAGTTGGAAAAGCAGCAAGCTTTTACACAGCCTCAGCCTAGAAAGGACACAGAGCACCCCTCCCACAATTTTTTGACCAGAACTGGTGTCCATGACCCTACCTACTTGTATGTAAAGTGACTGAAAAAATGTAGAGGAGCAAATGGAATCTTTGGTATGACTATTTCTATAAGAATAATGTAATACACCAATCAAATTATAAAGAAGCAAGTGACTGTAAATATAAACACAATGACAGGAAAGAGAAAAAAAATCATTATAATAACAACCAGGCACAGGAATTATGGAATGAATAATCAGATTTCTGACATGCCTGTTTGCATGACAGGAAAATAACACAATCATGTCTGAAGTATTCAGAAGATTACTCTGAATTTGCGTGTTTTATCTCTTCCTTGCTCTTCTTTACCCTCCTGGTTGTTACTATAACCTTCTCGCAGTTACTGCTTAATACAAGATATGACGCTCAAACTAGGCCATTTTATATCTTATGGTTGCTCTGGCCAAGGTTACTAGCAAGTACCACTAAGGTTACTAGCAAGTACCACTAACATATACAACTTGCAATATCAGTTGTGTGGCTATATAATGTATTGCCCAAACCGGAACATTTTGAGAGTGAAAAGAAATATTGTCTACAGTGACAATTCATTTAGTTTTCTTTTTCCAAGTTTAAGGATCTGTAAAGAGAAGTTGTAGGAAGGTTATAGAATTACGGACATCACAGCATTAGGAAGCGCCACGTTTAAGCCCAGGCTGCCTGCCTCCTATATCTAAGCTCTTACTCACTGTGCTACCTGAAAGGCCTCCTCCCTTCCCCCTAGAGGGTCATTAATAGTAAATGTTCTAAGCTGAGATAAACACATACAGAAATTTAAAGAAGGTAGGAAAGCTTTGGGTGTGTCACATATAGTAGAGATGATTCCATGTTAATCAGGAAGGAGCAAGAGTACCGGTGAGTTTGAAGAATAAAAAGAGCCTAGTTGGGTTAAAATCTGCTTGAAGGTACAAAGTGGTTAAATAGGGTGAAAGTTCAGGCAAACATTTTTAGGGACTCCAGAAGATTGGTGTAGTTCTTAATTTTTAAAAATAATGCGTATTAAAGCTTTAGAAGAAAAATAAAAAGGTAATATCCAATTTCTGTAAATAACTAGCTTATACTCTGATATACAATACAAACATTTCCATTTATTTCTGTGCCATTCAAAAGTCCTAATAATACCTAATTGTAATTAGATGTGTTGTGTTAAAATGGGCCATGGAAGTTGCTAGACAGCATAACCTGATGGAAGAAATAGAAAATGCAACAGAAGTGAAGTCAATAGAAAAGATAACAGAACTCAGAAGCAATGATGCAATTCATTTGCACAGTATGGCCTGTGAGTTTCATTTGCTTTGTTTTTAGCACTGCAGCCTTTTAAGACCATTTGTCAATTTCCATGCCCACAGCAATCAAAGTTCACAGATACATTTTGCAGGAATCTCTTGACCTGTCAAGCATAGTGTAAGCAGTGATAAAAAGGGCTGATATGGAGGCACGGAGGCACAGGGTACAAGAGAATGAATGAGTGAATGAATGCAGAGTGAATCTAGAATTTAAGATACCCAATTCTGTCCCTCTGCAGCCACTACTCCCCAACTATATGTACTGAAAAACAGACAGGAAATATTCTCCTTTCATCTCCAGGAGTATGTGACGTTGACCCCAAACACTAATGCAGCTCCACGATGGATAAGACAGCTGCACAACAAATAAAGTGGTTTTTGGGCACTTTTTATGACTTCTCAAAACTTTTTCAAAAATAATATTTGCCCTATAAAATTGGCAGTCTCCACTCACATTTACCAGGGCTTCTCTTAGAGAGTTTTTTATTGACTAGGTATGGATTAGGTTAGGCTTATTTGATAATTAACAGGGTCATTGGCAGGTTTCCCACAGTCCAGATTAAACTTAAATTTAATTTGGATGGATATTAAATGTTTGATTTCCCTTAAAGAGATAGAACTACTTTTATTAACTAATTTATATACTTTTTGCTGTGGACAATTATTTTAAATGACCCATAAACTATCAGAAATTGATTTAGATTTGCAATAGTGTTTCAACCAGGTAATGATCACAATCAAATTAATCCTTAATGGCAAATTAAGTACTTTGAATATATTTTAGGTATTTTTCATCACCAGTATGTGGGATGATTATCCATGACTGTATATAACACTACCAACAAAAAGAAAGTTGATAATATTTGGAGATATAAAACATGTAATCATGTACTTACACTTGGCATAAATTTAAGTATACTGAACGCATAAGGAAAGTTTGACATCAGGAACCCTTGTTGTCTAATTCAAAGATCTAACTAATAAACCGTAGGTTTTTCTAAGTGGCTAACCACAAATGAGCTAATGACATTGCTTCATTCATGGTTGGAATATCAGTACCACATGACCTAAATTTGCTAATGTTTAGTTTATGTATTTATCTGATAAAAAGAGATACTCTAGGGCTTCCCTGGTGGCGCAGTGGTTGAGAGTCCGCCTGCCAATGCGGGGGGCACGGGTTCGTGCCCTTGTCTGGGAGGATCCCACGTGCCGCGGAGCGGCTGGGCCCGTGGGCCGTGGCCACTGAGCCTGCGCATCCGGAGCTTGTGCTCCGCGACGGGGGAGGCCACAGCAGTGGGAGGCCTGCGTACCGAAAAAAAAAAACAAGAAGAGATACTCTAGATCTTGGAAAATTGTTAGCCTCTTATCTCTATGCTTTGAAAATAATCTGGAGATTCTTTTTCTCCTTTGTAGCAGTCTCCATAGCATACAAAATGTTTCTTTCTCTTCTTGAGAACTGTTACTACCAACACTCTCCCTTGGGATTCTATGTTCCTCAAGCCTAGCTATAGAAATGTTTTTTCAGCTTACCTGTCTTTCACTCTTTCAAAAATAAAATAATGAAATAAAATAAAATTCACCGACCTACTGACTCTAAGGATTTTGCTTCTGTTAGAAAGTAAGAAACTGGCATACAGAACTAACAAATATGGGAACACTAAAAAGATTACAGAATTTTACATATTTTTAACAGTAACTCCAAATCTTAAAAATAGTCTACAGTCCTCATTTTCTTCTAGGCTGGCAGATGGGCATTCTGATGGATTTCATCCCTTTGTTTTTGTTCCTGAGCTTGGCACTTAGTAACTCTCAGTGCACTTTCTGATCTTACCTTAAGGAGAGGCCTAGTTCTCCAAGAGAACTCCTTATCCCAAAATGGGGAATCGAAGCAAGCCATAGGTTTCTTCTCCCTCTGTTTCAAGGAAACAATTCATATTCCTAAGGTAATCTAGACTTCATAAACCCCATTCCCCCAGATTCTACCCTTCATAGGAATGCCATTTCCTCATAGGACATATTAAATAAATGAGAGCTTGCTTAAAAGATCTTTTGATTATTGAAAAATAATCAAAAGGTTCTACTATATGCAAAACAGGACTTCAGCTACAGTAGCATTATATTTCACGGCATTTTTATAGCAGAGGTGCAATCCTTATTTTGGATTTGTATAATAACTAAATATTTTAATCAGAGAAGGCAATATATCCTTTTATTTTTTTGCAACTTGATCATAAATACCTTTTGAAAACAGAAGAGTTGTAGGAGTAACATATATTCTTTATAATACATCTGAATTGCTTCACTCCATCATAATTGAAACATAAATTAGGAAACAAATATGATTTGCCTTCTAGGTGGCATCTAACTATTATTGAAATCAAGTTTTCTACAATGTTTTGAAAATCTGAGAGCAAACTCCTGCCTTCACTGCCATTGCCTGAGCATTTCGTGCACTGCCTCATCCTTAAGGAGGTTCACAGTCATGAAGCAGCCACCCAGTCTCCTAGTACTGTGCTATTATCTGAATGTTTGTGCCGTCCAGCGCCCCACCTAACACCCAACATGATGGTATTCGGAGGTGGGGCCTTTGTGAGGTGATTACATCCCTTATATGGGATTAGTGCCTTTATAAAAGAGACCCCACAGAGCTCCTAGCTCCTCTTCCCCCACGTTTACAGCTAGAAGGTGCCAGCTATGAGGAAGCAGTTCCTCACCAGACACCAAATCTGCTGGCATCATAATCTTGGTCTTCCTAGGCTCCAGAACTGTGAGGAATAAATGTTTGTTGTTTATAAGCCATCCAGTCTAAGGTATTTTGTTATAGTAGCCCACATGGACTAAGCCGACTGGCATGCCCTATGGTGAAAGTCAATGGCAAACTACGATGACCCAATTCCAGCAGAGCTAGTAATGTCCCAGATCCTTCAGAAATGAAGGTGGGATCATCCCACCAGATAAAGAACCACGACCAGCTGAGGTGCTTAATGAGAACAAAGGGAATACAGAATGGGTAGTAGAAGAAGGCAGTTATAAATACCAGCTATAACTACAAGATCAGTTGCAGAAATGAGGACTATAATTATCCCTTATATGTTATTAATATGTTTGTGTATATACACACAACACAGAAACACACACATATATAGCAAATATATTTTTCTTCCATCTCTTCTCCCTTCTTCATACAATATAAGATGTATTAACTTTACATTATGATATTTAAGTATTGTTAACTTTATGTTATAGTATTTAAATACAATGTCAAGGAGAACATCCCAACAACTTTGCATCCTTTTTTAGGGAAAAGCTAAGTACCTTTTCAGTTGTATACAGAATCGTTGTATCATGTTTGGTAGAAGAATTACTTTGTTATTTGATTTTATTTGGAGATTAAATATGGTTATGGAGATGTGTATGGAGGCCAAGTTGACAACCAGTTGTCTGTGATGATTAATTTTATGTCAAGTTAGCTAGGCAATAGTGCCCAGTTCTGCAGTCAAACACTAGTCTAGATATTGCTGTGAAGGTATTCTTTAGATGTGACTAAAATTTATAAGCAGTTAACTATAAGTAAAGCAGATTATCCTCCATAATATGGATCGGCCTCATCTAATCAGTTGAAAGATTTTAGAGCAAAAACTGAGATTCCCCAAAGAAAAGGAATTCTGCCTCAAGAATGAAACATAGAAATTCTGCCTAAGTTTCCAGGCTGCTGGCCTGTCCTGCAAAACTTGAACTCAAGATTGCAACATCAGCTCTTACTTGAATTTCCAGGCTGCCAGCCTACCCTACAGGTTTCAGACTTGCCAGCCCCACAATCATTATGTGAGCCCATTATTTTAATCCATCAACCTCCCTCTCCCTCCCTCTCTCGGTAGATATGTAGATAGATAGATAGAGAGATAGAGAGATAGATAGATAAATAGATAGAATAGACAGAATAGCTAGAGAGAGATATATCCTATTATAATCTTACTATATCTTTTAGAATATAAATTCAAATCCTTTGAGGGCAATAGCTACCTTATTTGACCTCTATAAGGGCTTTTCACATTTTCACAGAAGAAATTCAGGTAATGTCTACTAACAATGGTCCAGTTTTTTATGAAACCACTCCCCTTCTAGGAAGTTATAAAAATGACTTTAATTTACTCTTGTAAACACTATATATATTGCTTTAGCATAATATGTACTCTGAAAAGACTTGCTTGGTAAACTTTAATAAAGCTCTAAACAGTCTAGAAAATGATCTTATAAAGTCCAAATCCAGATTGTTTCTCCCACTGGATAATTCTATAAAGAACAATAAAGAAGGAGACATAACTATCCTCCGACCTATACCACATTTTAAAGAAAATAAAAGGGGAGGGAGCATCACTTCTGCAACACAATGATATACAAAATGAAAGCACCACTGCTTTTGCATTTTTCTAAATGTTGTGGGTTAGAGTTATTTCCTCCATGGTTGAAGCTACTTTTTTGACTGAAGCTCCAGCAGACAACTGTGTGATGCTTTTCTTAAGCTTTTAGTTTTCTGCTTCCATCCATTTCTCAATCTTACCTACAGTCTTTCTTCAAGCAAGTAACTAATACACAGTGAAATATAAAAGGAAAAGCAGGTATGAGAAGAGTCATAAGCAGGTTGGGAAACTATTAAATTATGTAAAATATGCAAGGACAAGACCTAGCAAAAGAAGAGGCCAAGTGGCTGACAAGGTGAATAGCCTGTCAGCCTTGTCAAGCTGGAAACTCAGCTTTGCCACTGAAATCTCAGTTTTGCCTGTTCAGAAACTCAGCAGCATCAGTTCACCCAGGAATGGTCAAATTTTAGTGAATGTGTCCCCAACCTACAGAGAATTAGCCATGAGCCAGACACTGGATAAGATGCCAAATTGATGCCTCAAGGCGTGAGTGCTAGGCTGACTGGGACAAAGGGTCAAATCAAGTCATCTTGTGTTAATAAACAATAGCAGTGTTGAATGGTAGGCAACAAGGAAGACAGAGTCAAGGTAGACAAATTACCAACAGAAAAGTTAAAGTCAAGAGTAAGTAAAATGTAAGTGCCAAGCATGAAACCAGATTCATTTGGGTAAGGGAACTTTAAAGGAAGGTTAAAACCGAAAGGGGCATCAGAAGGGTCCTTTGTAAAGTTGAATAGATAACACATGGCTTTCTCTCAGAGATTATGAAGGCTTAAATACACTTTGTCTACAACTGCAACCTGGTTTCCATGAGGCAGTTGTATTTACAGTCATATTTATTGCTAACATATGATGCCTGTATTAGTTTCCTATTGCTCCTATAACAAAGTATCACAAATTTTACGCTTACAACAGCACAAGTTTGTTATCTCATAGTTTTGTACGTCAAATGTCTGAGTGGGCTTGACAGGTCCCTCTGCTCTGGGTTTCATAAGGCTAAAACCAAGGTATTAGGTTCTGGGAAGAATCCTAGCTCATTTGGCTTGTTAGTAGAACCCAGTGCCCTGCTGTTTGTTGTAGGACTAAGGTTTCTGCTTCCTTTCTGGCTGTCTGCTGGCGCCTACTCTTCATTTTGGGGCCTCTCTCCAGTCCTCACACAAAGCTGGCCCTCCACTGCAGAACCAGAAACAGAGTGTAGAATCCTTCTCACGCTTGGCACCTCTCCGACTTCCCTTTTCCCCACATCTCTCTTCTGCTTCCTCTTCCACTGCATCTCTGACTCCATTCAGAAAAAATTCTGTGCTATAAAATCTCACGTGATTATACTGGGCCCAACCAGATAATCCAGGATTTCTCTATTTTGAGGTCCTTAACCTTAATTACATTGGCAATTAGGGCATTGACATTGGTGGGTTGGGGGGGGCATCATTCTGCCTACCACATTGCCCATACTTTATTATTTTGCTGGCTAGATTGTTCATTTTCTAACTTTCACTATGGCATTTGCCTGAGAAGCTCAGAGCTATCCTGTTTCTTAGGAGATACTAAAAATCAGAGGTTTGCTGAGAAAAATGTATGATCTTGCTACACATAAGAGTTGGAGAGTCTTCAGGGATATTATCAGTGAGCTATAGTAGTCTGATGAAATACCTTTGTATATTATAAGGTTATTCCTATGAAGGCTACTACAAACCACTGTGAACCTGTCAGGGCAACTAGGTACATTTGTGCAGGTTGTGCCCTGCACAAATGCCCAGCTGAGGGGCTGGAATCTAGCCAGTGCTCTACCTGCCAAGCTCTGTCTTGGCAGTGCCCAGAGAAAGCAGTGCTACCAGGGTTTACTGAAGCCCTGGAGCTTCCTCCCTCAGTAGTACTGGGTGACAGTCTGACACATTCTTATTCAGCAACTCTCTTTTCTCACCCTTGGGATGCCCAGCCCTCTTCACTTTATTCTTGTCATTCAATTACTGTCTTCCTCATTTCACGATACTGTCCTAAAATATCTCAGTTCCCCAAAGTAGAGCGTTTTTTCATTGATTACATTGTATTTTAGCTTGGCTTTTTCCTGATACCATCTAAGCAGACACTGTAAATTTATAAGTAATATTTCTTCACACCACATTTTAGGGTTTACTATTTCTGGGAAGATGTCTTCAAGAGGGTTCATTACTCCCGTTCTGCAGGAATTCCTATAAAGCTCAATCAAAGAGGGGGGCCATTCCTGATGAAATCGTTTTCCTCTCTAGACTTTTTTCTACTGTATGGCACAGTTCAACTTAGTCTCAAAACTACACAGTGCTATTAACTGTAATTTTAGTTCTCCAGTATTTATTCATATGAACCAGGCACTTATGTATATGTTCACCTTACATTAACTGAATATTAGAACATGTCATTTTAAATACTTTAATATAAATATTAATAATTCCTTTTTCAGCATTGACTGTTTTTATCTATCTGATTTTAATGGGCTGTAAAAATCTTTTTGTTCAATTTTTGTGAAATTTTTAAAGGTTAAATGTATTTTTGAAAGACTGGATAAAAAAGATTGACACAATTTTATTTAGTAATGCTGAGATCTGGGTCATTCGGATTTGACTCGCATAGAATGTAATAGCTTTCACTACTCTCCATTGCTCAGCTGGTATTCCCCACACACTACACGTGTCTGCATCATTCCTTCTTCTAACATGCACGGTGTCTCCACCACTTTTCCTTACCCCATCTACTTTCTACCTCTAGAGCTACTGAAATTAAAAATATTCTTCAAGATCTAGCTCTAATACCACTCCCTCCATGAAGATTTCCTCACTCATTCTACCTAAATGTGAGCTCTCATCCCTCTGAAATCCTTCAGCTCTTATAGTTTTGGTTCTTTTACTTTTATAGTATTAATCAGAGGACACTGTATCATCATTTTTTCTGAGCATATGGTATCTTGGTTTCTCCAAACAATGGATTGAAATTCCTGCCATGTTTTTTCATGACTACATGAAAGATTTAAGACTGTTTTGTTGATATTGTTGACAAACCTATGAAAGTATATGAATTTCTGTGGCAGATTTTAATCTGATTGCATGGAAAATTAACCTTAGTTCAGGTTACAAGTTCTTTAAGACTTATTAATAAATATCTTTGATAATTTTTCTGTAAAAAAGCCAGAATATTGTCATGCACTTGATGGCTATACAATGAACACTTGGTAGGAAATAACATTATGAAGTATTTTATTCATTTTTAAAACAAAATTTCAGAAAGAAGTTGAGATTCCAACAATATATTGCCATCAACAGAACAATATTAGAATTCTGTACTGTCATCCTTAAATGACAAGGTGATACCATACTACCACTGCTACTACTGATAATATTAGCAAGTTCTTCTATGTGTATACAATTTGCCAGGCACTGCTCTAAGTGCTTTTTATGTATTAACTCATCTGACCCTTACAACCATCCTATGATGTCATTATATTTGCTATTCTAACCTCAAGAAGAGAAAACTAAGACAGGAAGAAGTTTGGTAATTTGTCAGAGATCACACAGCTAACAAATGGTAGAGCCAGTAGTTGAAGCCAGGCAGTCTGTTTCCAGAGACTGTGCTCTGAATCACCAGGCTATATACTAAGTGGAAACACGTTTTTCTTTCATTTATGGACCATTTCCAGCAGTCTGGAACCATGGCTACATCAGCATTTAACAATGAGTTGTTAGTGCTGAAAACTAAATCTGAGTTGCTGGAGTTTCACAGGCACAGACGATTGTATAGTCAAATGCTTTTGGAAAATGCCACACTAAATAAATACTTCTTTCATAGACTCTGTGATAAACAGAATACAACTTAAGAAACTGACAAATGGCCTAACACAGTTGTTCTGTAACTGGCTGTCCTCATTCATTCCCTAAGAGATTGTTAAAGTACACACAGACACACACACACACACACACAGATTTCTGTCAAGTTCCAATCAAGAACAACTACATTAGATCCTGGTTGGGTGCTCAATCGGTAGGTTCAATTACAGCTATAGATTTCAGAGTTCTAACTGGTAGAATTCACCTCACTGTAAGTTTATCTACGCTCCACATTCCACAAGCAGGTTTTATAGTAAAAGAAATAACTAATGCCATTTCCCATTATTATTCCATTAATTCCAGCTATTTCAAAATGCAATTATTCTTTACATTTATTAATTAGTTCATTATAATATGGAGATTTCTAATCAGAAGCTTATAATAGTCTTGTACAGCTGAAACCATTTAGAAGGAAACTTAGCAAGACTCAGTACTAACTAAAACAAAGCTAGTACTTTAATCTATGTAGACCATTTATTAATTGTGAGTGTTACACATTTGCTGTATGTCTAATCCATATGTTGTATATGTTTTTCAGGCAATTTTCAACCTGTCTACTCTCTCTTTGAGATTTAGAAATAGAAAACATAAGAAAAAGTGGGGCATCGCACATATCTATATCTTAAGAATTTTTTTCTTCTAAAAGCACATAATACTTAATAAGCATCAGAAATGCCACATTAAAGTGAAGCAGCAATCCTCTTGTTTTAAGGAAATGGAAAAGTTCATTAGAAAAGCAATTAAGACACTATTATTGTCCTACTTATATGTCCATTTTGTTCATAGGCTTGTGGTTGAATCTCATTTCTCCAGGCAGTGGATACAACTGTTTTCGGTGTTTTTCCATTGCTTCACAAGGGGTTTATGAGAATATTTTATCAATAGTAATGGCAGACCCAGAAACATACATATCTATATATAAGACTCTAACCTGGATTAGTAAATGATTGATTTTAGTTTAGAATGCTAGAGGCATTAAAATTTACAAGAAAATAAATGATAAACCAATTTATGGAAAGAGGCTAAAATACTTTATTAAATGCAGCCTTTATAAAACTTTTATTTTTGAAAGGATATTTTACTGGAGTAAATTTCCCAACTTTTAAACACATTTCCTAATTTCTATTGCCTGTGAGTTTTACTTTCTTTGACTGGAAGTTTATTCAAAGAAAGAAATAACATATTTTTTTAAATCTTTCAACATTACCAATTGAGCATCTATCCTCTCACAGGTGTGTGTGTGTGTGTGTGTGTGTGTGTGTGTGTGTGTGCGCGCGCGCGCACAGATATACGTGGCTTTCATCTTTTTGTGATTCTTATCAGAAGAGGGGCAAGGGGAGACGCAAGAGGGAAGACATATGTGAACATATGTATATGTATAGCTGATTCACTTTGTTATAAAGCAGAAACTAACACACCATTGTAAAGCAATTATACCCCAATAAAGATGTTAAAAAAAAAAAAAAAAGAAGAGGGGCAAGAAACTTCAAAAGATCCACTGGCATTCAGTGGTTGGGAAAACTAGTAATTCAGGGTTTATTGTTAAATCAAGAGTTTGCTTTAGGCTTGAGGGCAGCTTTTGTGCTACTGAGTTCACTGTCTAAAGAAAAAGTGTCTAAAGAAGCCTTCAAGTCAATCATGAAATAAGCAGAAAGCAGTTGAAAAGAACTGCTGAAAAGTATATATAAAGCCCAACATCTGACAGATTCTCTGTGAAAAGTGAGGCACTGTCTCAAAGGTGTGTCTCATGTCAAGAGGACTATAACAGAGAAAATCACATATTGAGTAAGACAAATGAAGAGGGCTTAATCCTCCCTCTCTCCCTCCCAGGCTTAGGTCGGCCAACAAATATTTACTAAGCATCTATGAAGTGTCAAATCATAACAGTGAACAAGACACACACACCCTGGCCTCAGGCTTTTCACATCTTGTCTTATGCTACAGCCAGGCAACACTCCCACTAGACTGTCAGGACAAGAAGCGTGCTTTGTTTATTTTAACCACCCCTCATGTGTTAGATAGTACCTACACATAATATGTGATCAACACATTTGTCTAATTTGTTGTCAACTTGAACCACCCAGCCACCCAACCTAGAAGTTTCAAGTAACTAAATTTCCCATATCCCTTCACATTCAATCAATAAACTGATCCCATCAATTATACTTTCTAATTAGCACTAAACCCTCTCCCCCATTCTATGTTTGCTCTTGCATTTTCTTTGTTCACATCAAATCATTTATTTATGGATGAGTTGGTGTCTATACTCCCAAGTCTTGTTTATCTCTAGTCCAGCTTCTTCACTGTTGAACCAGTTCTTCATCTAAGCAGAAACAATTATTTTAAAGATTGGTATAGGGCTTCCCTGGTGGCACAGTGGTTGAGAGTCCGCCTGCCGATGCAGGGGACACAGGTTCGTGCCCCAGTCTGGGAAGATCCCACATGCCGCGGAGCAGCTGGGCCCGTGAGCCATGGCCGCTGGGCCTGCACGTCCGGAGCCTGTGCTCCGCAATGGAGAGGCCACAACAGTGAGAGGCCCGCGTATCGCAAAAAAAAAAAA
>NW_020174883.1:261789-274817 GCF_003031525.2 Neophocaena asiaeorientalis asiaeorientalis
GAGCCTGCGCGTCCGGAGCCTGTGCTTCTCAACTGGAGAGGCCACACCAGGGAGAGGCCCCCGTAGCGCAAAAAAAAAAAAAAAAAATTGGTATAGATGATCTTATTTACAAAGCAGAAATAGAGGCACAGACGTAGAAAACAAACGTATGGATACCAAGGGGGAAAGGGGGGGTGGGATGAATTGGGAGATTGGGATTGACATATATACACTATGGATACTGTATATAAAATAGATAATTAATGAGAACCTACTGTGTAGCACAGGGAACTCTACTCAGTGCTCTGTGGTGACCTAAACGGGAAGGAAATCCAAAAAAGAGGGGATATATGTATACATAGAGCTGATTCACTTTGTTGTACAGCAGAATCTAACACAACATTGTAAAGCAACTATACTCCAATAAGAAATAAATAAACAAATAAATAAATAAAGCAATCTGCAGGGTCAGTGCTGTGTGAGGACATCCTGCCTGGAGCTCCACGAGCCATCCTGTGGCCATGATGGGGCGGGGGTTACTGTTGACCATACCCCTAGGATACAGAACGGAAAGATGGAGAGAAGCCAGGGTTCTTTCAGATATCCTTAAATGCTAAGCCAATCTTGGAAGCTGCCTATCTCCAGGCATCTTTTGTTTCTTTCCTCCAGCCTTCTTAATAAATATTTAAAAACACATATATTGTTTAATATATATTGTTATATTATTGTTTAAGCCACAAAGAAAAAAGTCCTGCTTTAAACTTTTAATAGGCCCCACAGCCTATGCAATAAAATCTCAAGGTCTTCCTTTGCCTGTCCCTTTATTCTTTTGATTTAAATACTTTAATTTTTGTAGTTTATAGAAATGTGATCAGGAATAGACTAGAGAGAAAAGATTGTCAAATATTATAAACAGGACCACTGTGTCTTTCATTGTCCTCCATAAAGACCAATAAATGCGTATGTAAGTAAAACCATCAAAATATGCAGAAGTTTTACTTACTCACTTTTATTCATTTGTTTATGTGCCTATTTTCTCTGGCCTGACAATTGCATTAACATAATTCACAACAATACATAACAGTAAGCTTATCCAATGTCTTTGTGATTTAAAAAAAAAACAAAACAAGAACATGTTATTCTAGAGCAAAGAAAGCAATCTCTGCGATGAGCTATACAGAGAAGGATGAATTTCTCTTCGTTGGATTATCATTTAAGAGAGCTTGGTTTCTCTGTTAAACAGTTTGACATAAGTAGACAGTTTTAAATAGACAGGAGTTCCTTACACTGCACGCAACAGCCTTATTTATCAGAAAAGTGCAAAGCATATGCCAAGAGAACAGACAACATATTCAGCTGGAATACTGGGTACATGGAGGGGTGTGCTGGAGGTCAGAAGAGTCTGAGGAACAAGACTATAGAGGACCTTTAATATCCAGCTGGGGCACTTGAAATATGTTGTCTGAGCACCATAAGAGGCTTTTGACTGATGTGATTAGAGTGTCCTAAAGAGATTACTGAATCTTGGATATGAGGAAGAATTGCTTGAAGTGAGTCGAACTGGTGGCAAAAAAAACAAAAACAAAACAAAAAAACAAACAAAAACACCAAAATAAGAAGGATACTGAACTACAACAAAGTTTATTTTTGACAGTCATTAAAATAGAATTGACTCTGCCCCTGCCTTTTGGGCAGGGTGGCTTAATGAAAATATGGACAGGGCAAATAGTGACCAGGCCTGGAGCCAGGAAAAATAGAAAGAAGATAGCCATGGAGGTCAATTATAGTGGTCTTTGCAGTCCAATTGTTGTCATTAAGTAGGATGTGATGTTTAGTGGCTTCACTCCTCTAAGAGCTGTGTGCATCAGTGTGACCTGAGATCTGATATCCTCCATCCTTCAGGCTCCATAGACTCATGTCTTCTCAATGAAATATTTACTTTTCATTTGTAGTATAGTGGCTGTCACATCTATCTTTACTTCAAAGAATTATCCTTTGTGATGCAGCTTTTATTCCCTTTCATTGTACTTAGGTAAAGTCATTGCCGGTGGTTGAATGACTTGAATGTGGAGGTCAATAGTAAATTTCCACCATCCTAACAATCATTCAGGAAAGAACTAATGTGACTCACTGACTCAGATTCTATAAATCTTTTCGTCATTATCACTACATTACCACAGATAGCTTGACATAGCTTCATACCACAACATTGCTTATTTATTAGCTGTTTCACTCCAAAAAGAATATCACTATGGTTTGAGTTTCAAAGTTACATAAAATTTGGTATACATTTTATAAGGAAAAATAAAGTCACATTTTATTTGACAAAAATTATTTATACTGCCTTTGAAAAACGTTTTTAAAAATGAAACAAATTGAGGTTAACAAAGTAGTAAAAAAAAAACTCTATAGAACTTCTGGTCATGTTTAGGTTTCAATACAGTCTCTTTAAAATAACTTTTGATAAATCTGAATAGAACAGAGAATGTAGAGTTTTAACATTAAAGAATTATAAACTCTAGGCAAGAATGTGCAAGATTTAAAAAGCAATTTCTTTAGTCACTGAAAAAATCAGGTGGCTCCCTGGGAAACAACCAGAAACAACTAACTCAGTATAAATCTGCTATTCAGGGTTTCCAAAAATGGATGCATTCTCAATATGTCATGGTAAATATACAACTCAAAATCCTAATGTATATGGTACATACTAGGAATTCAGTAAATGTATTTTAATTGAATAGAGGAATGTATAACTATAGCAAAAAAACAGATCTCTAACTTGACCACTGCAATACATATATCTACCATACCAATCTCTTCTATTATGTTCTGCAAAGATATAAAGTTATAATACTAAATATTTTCATAGCATTTCAATGTGTATAAATTCTTCCTCATGTGTACATTTTCATCTTTGTGAAAATAAATCTTTAAGTAAATTAGTAGGAATTTCATTTTCTAGCAATATGGCAAAAAATGTGCAGAGAACTACCTTTTGATATAGAACACACAGAGAAAATATATTCATAATATATTTTAAAGCCTAGCTGGCTGTTGAGGAAAACTATAAAAGGCTACAGTCAAAATGAAAGACCCTTAAAAAGGGGTAACTAAACTCCAGAGTAAATGCACCATTTTCCTTGAAGATATCTGCCAATTCCTACTGATGTGGAGCTTTGATTTTTTGCAAAATAACAAGCCTGGGTCCAAGTAGATTGGGAGGCAGGTCAGATGATGTGATGGTTAATTTTATGTGTCAACTTACTGGATGAAGGGATGCCCAGTTAGCTGGTAAACCATTATTTCTGGGTGTGTCTGTGAAGGTGCTTCTGGAAGAGATTAGCATATGAAATCAAACTGAGTAAATCAAAATGCCTTCCTTAATATGAATTGGCATCATCCAGTTTGTTCAGGGTCAGAATAGAACAAAAAGGTGAAGGAGGGACAAATTTACTCTCTCTGCTTGAGCTTATATGTGAAGTTTCTCCTGCCCTGGGACATCAAAGCTCTTGGTTCTCAGACTTTCAGATTCAGATCAGGACTTACACCAAAAATGAACTGATTCAAAAGATGACTTTCATAGCAGATTAAACACAGATGAAGAGAAAATTAGTAAAGTGAAGTGCTCAAAACTAATTTTAGATATCAGGGAAACACCACTTAATACCTCAATGAGATACTACTACATATTCACTACAATGACTTCTTCCCAGAAATAGTAATGTATGGGGAACAGTTTAGCAATGAATAATCAGTGTAACTTATGCACACCAACAATACTGAAATTCTACTCTTGCTTATACACTCTAGAAAAACCATTGCATATGGACAACCAGAAGACGTGAATAAAAAGCACAGTAAAAACAACACTAGTAAAAGGGCCCAGATCACTAGTACCAATGAAATTAGACATATAATCACTCGTGTTCTCTAGTAAGAAGTTTGGATAGCAGGAAGTCTGTTCTGTTTCTTTCCAGTTGAGAGGATAATCTATACCTCTCCATGGAGTTTACAGTCAGCTGTGGTCTGCCCGAAATCCAGACACACAGTAGAAAGTCTAGCTTATCTACAACACAGAGCTATCGTTTCCTCCTCTTTCCTCTCCTCTTTCCCTACCTCCAGGTCCGCTGCTAGTTGACCCTGAAATTATTAAGTGGTAGAGCCAGGATGGGAACCTAGGCTCCTGGTCTCTAGAATCTGTACCCTGAACCGCTGTGATGCACATCTTCAGATGCAAGTCCAACATGTGGTACCTATGTTTTCAACATTAAATGGCTTAGCATTGTTTACAGACAAAATCCAAACAACTCAACATGGCTCACGAAGCCTGCAGGATATGTTCCCACACACCCCTCCACACTATCCCACTTTCATTCCCCACCTCAGAATGCTTCACTGCTCTGTTTCACCAAAACACCCACTGCCTGTCCTTGCCTCATGTATGTTATTCCCTCTACCATGTAAACTGTCCCCTCTCTTCTTTACCTGGCTAACCCCTTGAGATAATTTAGAACACAAATTAGATGTCACTTCTCCAAGAAGTCTCCCCTGGGTCCTCTAAGACTGGGCTGTGTGGCAGGCTAGGTCAAGTGCAGCCACATTACACCTTGTACAGAACTGTAGCAATATGGTTTATTCACTCCTTTTTATCTCCTACTTCAGGGACAGGAAGTCTCTACGTCTGTCTGACTGCAGAGGTAGCCTGGGATTAGCACATCTCTTGATATGTGGTAAGTGCTTTAAAATACTGGCTGAATTAATAATAAATGAGAGGACAGGAAATGAAGAAAATAAACATTCACATTATGATTATGGGTCTCTATCTTTGTTTCTATGAGTCCTAGCTTAATGGGAAAAATCTCGAATATTGAGTACCACAGAGCACATGCATTCTTGGGTTCTACTTTCATCGCTGGAAATGGGAAGAAATGAAAGGCAAGGTGCTTCTTATGTTGCAAAGCCCTTCCAAGGAAGTGAGAACAAAACAAATCTGAAGGAACTCTTTACATCTGTCAGTCATAAAAATACAATGGAAAGTATGAACTGCTTTCATAAGAAAGTGTGTTTGAATTGAAAAGGCTAAGAATTCACTAAAACTTAAACTTTTCTCCCATATAGAAGTCTTGTCTTTAAGTCCTGATGTTTTCATAACCTTGTAATTAACTAAAGAAAATGTATATGAATGATTTGAAGGGAAATAACTTGGAGAAACAAAATATTCTTGAAAGGATTACTTGGGAAAGAAAAAATTGAAGAAATGCCTCATCAAAAAATGCCTGGGTCTCAAAAACTTTTTTTTTTAATACTTTGTTGCAACTACTTCTGACCCTGGTACTAGCAGCCCCTGGGTTACATTTTTTAAATGCACCTTGATACCAAAGTAGCCACTATGGGAAGACACCAAAATACTAAGCAAAACTGTGGCCACAAAGAAAATGTTATTCTTGTTACACACAGGTGAAGCATTTTCCGTACTTGGCAACTTAGCTTGCCTTGATACTCATTTGAACAAACTCCACAGCTGTTCACCTCTGCTCACTTAACCAGAATATTCCGGCTCTCTTTCAACGATCAATAAAGTCCTCTCGTTCATGACATGAATGGCATCAACCCTGAAATCTGGGCCTTTCAAGAGCTTTGGACTAGAAATTGGAACAGAATATAAAGTCCTTCTCTACTCTTGACACCCACTGGATCACTGGAGTTCATGATTAGCGTCCATGAAAGATGTTTCTCTTGTTTTGAAAAAAAAAAAAAGGTAAATTTCAATCACAGAAACACTGACAAGAAGGAGATCTTTCACAGCTTAACTCCTTCACTATATATTTTTGACATTATTCATGAAGTAAATCTTTGCACTGAACTCTGTAGATTTTGATTATGGTTGTTCTTTAAAAAATTATGTTTTTTTTTTTTTTAAACCAAGCTTCTCCCTCTGCAGAAGGAAACTGCAGGAGAAAATCTCTGAACTTTCTAATGTTATTGTCTCTGCAAGGTGGAGTCAAATTTAACACAGCCTTCTCAATTTCTCCACAGCATGATCTGCAGATACTTCAAAACACTGAACTCTGGCAGTTTAAGCTCAGAGCTTAAAATTGAATATGCAGACCCTGAAGAAGATGGTCTTGTTGACTTGAGTAAAGGAAAAGATTGCACATGGATTCAGCACAGTATGTCTTGCAAAATTCTGTTTTCTACCTGACCCAACCTACCTGTGTTTGCAGATTAAGAGGCAGACCAAAAGTGACAGCTGCCACGGACATCTCGATCTCAATTTCTCAGGGGGACAAAAACAATACTGAACTAAAGCAAGAAGCTGCTACCAATTATCCAGTTTTCCTGTGTAATTCCTGAAGTGATTGGAAAAATAGAAAATGATCCCATTTTTACTGATACTAATTTTAAAAAGAAAAGCACTCCTTTAAAATACCTCTGTTGATATTTCTGTAACACATAGATTCAAGGTACATGGCATATCTGCCTTGCCTCCAGTACTGAGCCTGGTCCCAAGAGATGGCTCTTCAGAGTCAGCAGAGATTCTGCATTGTCATAATGCATGGCACAACAGTGACTGCTGGGAAAATTAGATTAATTTTAAATTATTTAAAAATTTAATTTAAAATTATCCAAATTTTAAAGGGTTTAATGTTTCTCAAGAACTTGTCTAGTTAGGAAAACTACATATAAGTTATGTTCTAGTTTGAAGACTAGGAATTTTACTAAAATAAAATCAATTGCTGATTGTGAGAAAAGTCAGATATTGAATAAATATTTAAGTAATACTACTTTGAAAGAGCAACAATTTATTTGCCTCCAATGGTGTCCTTTAACTCATCTGGGCTGACTTCTTTGCCCAAGAAAACTATGAAAATCTGATTCTATTACCAACTATGCAGCTTAGAATGTCAGAGAGTGTGATTACCTAAAACATCACAGTTTAACCATATTTTTGTTGTTGTTCCTTAAAGTTTGGGTTCCGTGTTTCAGCACTTCTCAGAAATGTTGTAAAGTGGAAAGAGTCCTGATTGATGCTTCCCTATATATATCACCCTGTATGTCTGTAATGGCACCTGATGACAAATTCAATTGTGCAACAGTGTTACGGTCTTTGACACTCATAGATTAATTCATTCTGCATATATTTTTGTGCCACTTTCATGTTTCAGGTACTGTGCTTAGTATCATGCAAATTAAATATCCCAAATCATCTGGGTGTCAAATATAACATGCACTTTGCCATATCAAAGATGACTTTTCAATTTTCACCACCTATTCAAGCCAAAACTCAACAATTTTCTTATTGAACATTACCTAGGAGCAAAGTTAAATTTTGCATTATTCTATCTGCAGAATTTAAATTTATGTTTTTCTTATTTTTTGCCATGAATTTTTTCTTAGAAAAAAATAAAAGAAACAATTTTTTACAAAGAACAAAGTTTCACTACATATTGTCCTGGTGAAATAAGTTTTCAGTAGAATAAAATATACTATACACTAAATTTTTTATATATATGGTTAAGTGGACTTCTTAAGGTGAAGTCTATGACTTTTAACTGATGCTCATAAAGACTATGATTCATAAAAGGTGAAAACCACAGCTCTATAGTTATGACATTTAAGGTCTTTAGAAAGAATTCACCTAACAAATGGAAAACAGTAAAGAAATTTCAAGCAAACCTTCAACTTAGAAGATCATATCAATAAATGTTCCACTCACCATTCTCCAAGATAGACCATACCTTGGGTCACAAGTCAAGCCTTGGTAAATTTAAGAAAATTGAAATCATATCAACTATCTTTTCTGACCACAATGCTATGAGACTAGATATCAATTACAGGAAAAAAATCTGTAAAAAATACAAACACATGGAGGTTAAACAATACACTACTTAATAACCAAGAGATAACTGAAGAAATCAAAGAGGAAATCAAACAATACCTAGAAACAAATGACAAGGAAAACATGACGACCCAAAACATATGGGACGCAGTAAAAGCAGTTCTAAGAGGGAAGTTTACAGCAATACAATCCTACCTTAAGAAACATCTCAAATAAACAACCTAACCTTACACCTAAAGCAATAAGAGAAAGAACAACAACAAAAAACCCTGAAGTTAGCAGAAGGGAAGAAATCATAAAGATCAGATCAGAAATAAATGAAAAAGAAATGAAGAAAATGATAGCAAAGATCAATAAAACTAAAAGCTGGTTCTTTGAGAAGATAAACAAAATTGATAAACCATTACCCAGACTCATCAAGAAAAAAAGGGAGAAAACTCAAATCAATAGAACTAGAAATGAAAGAGAAGTAACAACTGACACTGCAGAAATACAAAAGATCATGAGAGATTACTACAAGCAACTCATTGCCAATAAAAAGGGCAACCTGGAAAAAAGGGACAAATTCGTAGAAATGCACAACTTTCTGAGACGGAACCAGGAAGAAACAGAAAACATGAACAGACCAATCACAAGCACTGAAATTGAAACTGTGATTAAAAATCTTCCAACAAACGAAATACCAGGACCAGATGGCTTCACAGGCAAATTCTATCAAACATTTAGAGAAGAGCTAACACCTATCCTTCTTAAACTCTTCCAAAATATAGCAGAGGGAGGAACACTCCCAAACGCATTCCACAAGGCCACCACCACCCTGATACCAAAACCACACAAAGATGTCACAAAAAAAGAAAACTATAGACCAATATCACTGATGAACATAGATGCAAAAATCCTCAACAAAATACTAGCAAACAGAATCCAACAGCACATTAAAAGGATCATACACCATGATCAAGTGGGGTTTATCCCAGGAATGCAAGGATTCTTCAATACATGCAAATCAATCAATATGATACACCATATTAACAAATTGAAGGAGAAAAACATTAAGATCATTTCGACAAATTTCAACACACATTTATGATAAAAACCCTCCAGAAAGTAGGCATAGAGGGAACTTACCTCAACATAATAAAGGCCATATATGACAAACCCACAGCCAACATCGTTCTCAATGATGAACACTAAAATCAGGAAAAAGACAAGGTTGCCCACTCTCACCGCTATTATTCACCATAGTCTTGGAAGTTTTATCCACAGCAAGCAGAGAAGAAAAAGAAAAAAAAGGAAACCAAATCAGAAAAGAAGAACTAAAGCTGTCACTGTTTGCAGATGACATGATACTATACTTAACAGAATCCTAAAGATGCTACCAGAAGACTACAAGAGCTAATCAATGAATTTGGTAAAGTAGCAGGATACAAAATTAATGCACAAAAAACTCTTGCATTCTTACACACTAATGATGAAAAAACTGAAAGTGAAATTAAGAAAACACTCCCATTTACCACTGCAACAAAAAGAATAAAATACCTAGGAATAAACCTACCTAAGGAGACATAAGACCTGTACGCAGAAAATTAGAAGACACTGATGGAAGAAATTAAAGATGATACAAATAGATGGAGAGATATACCATGTTCTTGGATTGGAAGAATCAACATTGTGAAAATGACTCTACTACCCAAAGCAATCTACAGATTCAATGCAATTCCTATCAAACTACCACTGGCATTTTTCACAGAACTAGATTCACATAGCACAGGGAGATCAGCTCGGTGCTTTGTGACCTGCTAGAAGGGATGGATAGGGAGGGTGTGAGGGAGGGAGACACAAGAGGGAAGAGATACGGGGATATATGTATATGTATAACTGATTCACTTCGTTGTAAAGCAGAAAGTAACACACCATTGTAAAGCAATTATACTCCAATAAAAACGTTAAAAAGAAGTTCCACTCACTACCATATACATATTTAAAGAATCATTTGATACAACTTTCAATATATGAGACATCTCCAGAAATTCCTTAAAACAAATGATAGTGCAGAGCATAGTTCTATGTGCTTTTTAATAAAACACATAGCATTCCTATTATTAAACCTTCCTTTTATTTAAAAATACCTGGAACATTTTCCAGTATTTAAAATCTGCACGTTTCGTAGCTCATGAAGAACTGACAGTATTGAAAGTGTTTTAAGTGTTTCAGAGTTCTAATTTTTCATCATTAATCTTCATCATCACTATGTCCAAAAGATACGCTGACAATGTATATTAAAAGCTCTGGCTAAGTCGCCTTAAACTTTGCCATATATGTTTTATATTTTTTTTTGCAGTGCTATTTTAATGCAGACTTTTATTAGAATCAAATTCAATTTTTGACCGTGAATTTATTTCAACTCTTTGCAAATTGGCCCTGATCATCTCATTAATATCAATGAAATTTTCAAATCCTTTTTATTAAAACAGACTTGTGTATATTCTGAAGGCATCTTATATGAATTTCACGAGGAAACACTGGTAACAATCACTAGATTCTGCAACATTCAGTTCCTCATTATTCCAATGATTGACTTCTGAATTTTCAATCATTTATAGGAATCGATTGTAAACTCAGAAATTGAAGTGTGCCCTTTAGTTTTAGCTTAATCTGTGATTTCTAACAACATGAGAAAACTCATAAATGCATAATCACAGAATAAATTTATCATGCAGTCTACACTGTGAATATGTATATAGTCAATGATAAATTTCAGATACATTATATATCCTGCCAACTATTTTTATTAAACTGATATTTTTTTATTAATCATATGTGCAGAACTATATGTATCGACATTTGTTAGAATATAAGTCAGGTAGAAGTGACACTACTAAAATAACATGATTGATTATACATACCAAATGCCATCACTTACTTTTTTTGATGTTTGTTGATTTGATATTTTCAACATTGAATTTCAAGTCAAAATTTCTTAATAATTTTCAATGAAAATTTATAATTTTTAAATATAGCTGAACAAATAAAACAGTGATTTATATTGTGCCATTTGAGTATACTTTTGAAAGCTCTATTATTTTTAAGACAATGTCAAATAAAAGATTTTAGCTTCTGGAAAGCTGGGAAAAATTATACACTACACCATCATCCTCATTATCTCTAATTATCATGCTTTGCCTTTGGCCCCCGGGTATAAATAAGGCCACTCTCTGCTGTCTCTAAAATGTCAACAATAGCTAAGAATATAGACGAAATAAAACTTCCTTATATTTTCACTAACTGAACTTCCAAATGATGGCCAATATTTTTATTCTATAACTAAGTTAAATATTAAAAATAAAGATCTTTTATTTTCAGTTTCATATCCTATGCTTATCATCTAAAATGGAAATAGTTTCTATCTCTAGTCAAATCTCAAAAGGCATATGTCAAATATTTTAGAATGACATGTATCTGAGGAAAGATTCAAGATAGATTGAGTGCCTGCAATGGGCAGTTATACTAATAATCACAAAAAAGCACAGCTGACCTCATGGAGCCCATAATCAACTTTCTCTCCTGAACTGGACCAATTATGTTCCAAAGTTATCAAAGAATAGTTGCATATAGTAAATCATTACAAGAAATATCTGAAATCATAGAATATAGGGGAGGCCCAGGAATTAAACCAGACAAAGGTTATCTAGATGGTTGAACAGAGAAAGCATACGTCCCAAATAGATTAAAATGGTAAGATTAGCAATAATTCCATGGAAATTTCTGAAACTGTTTTTTAAAGGGTACAGAGTGGGTAATTTTTTATCATTTAGGAAAAGTACTCGTAAGTATATCATTTGTTAAATAACTTGTCAATTTGTAGTATACTATTTCTATTGCATTCTTCCTAAGGGGATGTCTAGGTTGAACTCTGTAGAACTTTGAGGTAGCTACCACTTTCCTTGGAGGACTTTGCCAGATGGTCATTATTGGGTATACAGCTGAACTTAATTTTTAATTTAACTTAATTAAGGACTAAACCCCCAGTGATTTTCTTGTTTTACCATTTTAGATACAGCTACCTGCACAGCCCTCCTCCCGATATCATTGCATTATTTCAATTGTTTGAGTCAATCTTTTTTCTTTTGTGTGTTCTTATATTTTAGACTAACCCAACTAGAATGTTTCTTTCCCTCATTGTTTTTAAACTTCATTCAAGAAAATTTTTCTTACACATACCCTCAATATGTAAGTCAAAAGGGACGCTAATAGTTTTAAAGGAAGAGAACCTTGGTGCTCTTCAAATGAAGAGAAGTTGAAATTACTGAATATGATGAGGAACAAAAGATAGAAAATGTACCAAAAGGGAAAGTTCTGGAGTGTATGAATAAGGAAAATTACCACAATTTTCCCCCAACTAACCAAGTCAAGTTTCCCAATCCCACCTAACTGTGGGTCAGTGTACTTTAAGCAATAAAGCAATCCCCTTTTGTTTCCTTTGTCTACCTTATCAAATGGTTTGGACCTGGGCTTCTTTCTCCTTCATTCAAGAAGTGAACGTATTCACATTAATTGCAGGCAGAAGAGTTTGAAGAGAGTAGGTCCAGGTGCTACTTTTTCTGTCTACACATGGAGAATACAAGTGACATGGAGTCCTCAAATCTTACAGACACCCACAACATGCCATACAAAAACAGAACATGAGAGTTTCTAAGAAGACAGGCAGAAGGAAGGGGCCCTGGATGCCTTCTGCCAATTCCGTCCTCTCTTAGTGACTCCTTGCCTGATTACTGAAGTCTTGGAATTATCACTCTTTCCAAAAAAGTCACCTGAGGAAGATTAAAAATTAATTCTAACAAACATTTTAACAAAATAGGGGGGGAAAACGAGAAAAAAGGGATTTATAACATTTCACTTGAAATTAAGAAAAGCTGCTAGTATTTAGCAGCTGGAAATCTTTACAATTCCCTTTCATCTTTTAACTCAGAGTTAGCAAACTAATTGCAATTACTTCGGATTTATCATATGAATTAAGCCATCTAAAATAGTAGATTCACGTTACCTATTCGTTCTAGCATTCACAAGAGAAATCTTTTTAAGGTTTTAATAAATGCAAGAAAGACAATCTTTCTAGGGAGATACTAAACAGTTTCTGAGACAAACAGTATTTAATTTCTTTATTCCACTGGTAATCTGAAAAATGTTTTCTTGACAATTTAATTTCAGA
>NW_020174883.1:274868-282191 GCF_003031525.2 Neophocaena asiaeorientalis asiaeorientalis
AGTATATATATATATATATACATATATATATATATATATACACACACATACACACACTTTAAAGTGTCTTGTTATACAAAATGTGGTTCACAGACCAGCAACACCAGCACCTTCTAGGAGCTTAACGAAAAGCAGGTTCTCAGGCCCCTCCCCAGGCCAACTGCATCCAAATTGGCATTTTAACAAGATCAGGTCCCTGGGTGATTCATATATATATATTTCAAGTCCAGAAGAACTGCTCTAGGTTTTCAAAAACTGATTTATGAGTGGTCCAAGTATATCGTTTGTCCTTCATGAAAACTTTAAAAAGAGTTGCCAGTGTTAAAATATTCAGGTTAATAAATCCACAATACACTTTACACATCAAGTGAATGGGTTCAGAATGTAAATCAACATAGCAAACAATGCAAATCATTCTATTTTTATGTCTTCTGTTATTCTCTTACAGAAGAATTGAGTTACTGTAACTGAAGACTTGAAAACTGGCCAGCGAGGAGTGCTCTCAGAGTGTGCTAGGTGTGAAAGTAAACCTAAATAGGTCTACGAGTTTCTGACAGCTTGTGCATTTAGATATAGCGAACTCCTCCCAAGCTTCTCCACGCCTTGGTATTTCTACTCTGAAGAGCAACAGCACAGTAATATCATAGGCATTAAATAGCTGTGTGAAATAGACCTAGACAGACACTGCAGGTGTACCCAGGATGGGGGAAGGGAAGGAGAGGACAATAGACCAATATTTCAAATGAAGAGTCATTCTAGAATTTTCTAAAGAAAACATTAAAGTTGCATGTTACTACAATGAGATACAAAGTAAGGAAATATAGGTCCTTTTCTCAAGGTATCATTAGTTGAGATCATTGTTTAATCTACATCAATATGTTAAATTATTCCTTTAGTTCTATACCAATCACCCTACTCTGTGTTGTACTTAGAATATATTTGCATATTTATAATTTATAGGTCATAAGAGACAGCCACCTCTGAATAGATTGTAATTTTATCTCAATGACAGTACCCAAATGTTTAAAAAAATGATACTACAACCACTTTGATGTTTAGCTGATAACAAGTTGGTCAAAGAGTACAAGCTTCCAGTTTTAAGATAAATAAATTCTGGAGATCTAATGTACAGCATGGTGATTACAGTTAATAATACTCTAGCATATACTTGAAAGCAGCTCAGAAAGTAGGTCTTAAATGTTCTCACCACAAGAAAGAAATGGTATTTATGGGATGGGATGGAGGTGTGAACTAAAGCTGAGCTGTGGTGGTCATCATTTTGCAATATGTATGTATCGTATCAACATGCTGCACACCTTAAACTTTCACAATGTCATGTATCAATTACATCTCAATAAAGTTGGGAGAAAATATTTTAAAGCGGAAACACAGTTTCTAGTCATCTAACAATTGAAACTGCCTCCCAAATCCCAATGAGGCTCTTCGATGCCTACCTTGTTAACAAAGAGCTTGAACTAGCCAGTGGCTGGGCAATGGCAGCTGTAGGGGAACTGATAGCAAATAACAGAGCTCTGATTTTCACCACGTTGGATTTTCCTTAGATCTTACTTACAGCTCACAGCCCATGGATAATTGATTATTATCTTTTCAGTGTAAAACAGTAAACAAAGCACTTTATAATCAGACTGTTTAAATAAAGGAGACGTTAATAAAGAAATCTATATTTCTACAATTATCTTGATATTAAAAGTTATTGTTGATATTCCACAGTTATAGACTGAATGTGTCCTCCCAAAATTCCTATGTTGAAGACCTCACCCGCATGTGATGGCATTTGGAGATGGGACCTCTGGGAGGTAATTAGGGTTAGGTAAGGTCATGAGGGTGGGACCCTAACCCTATCTGACTCCATCATTTGGTGTCAGTATAAAAGGATATCTGAATTCTAGTTCCGGTAATCTCTTCCACTTAAAATTTCAAACATGATAAAGTGTGGAGAGTCCACCAAGTGCCTCATACATACTATTTATACTTTAAATGTTAATGGCTTTGGATAATAATTACAAGTCATTTAAACTCATAAGCATCATTATCTCATATGGAAAATGGATTTGGTATAGTAATGCACATCCCTTGTCTGTCTTATGCAATGTTAAGACCAATAAAAATAGACTTAAAAATACCAAAAGGTATTACTAAAGGTCTACTTGTTAAAATAACGTTATCATCATCTGAACACTGTCATCAACCTATAGAATCTAGAAGCCAAATCAACAACACTTTCTGTACTTTACTTCCAAATAGCAGGCATCATAGTATACTTCATAAATAACATAAGTTGAGAAGCAATTGCAAAGGAAAGGTAATATTATATTAGATAACCATATTGAAAAGTTTTAATATGAAATAAAGGTAAGTATTTAGATATTCAAGTTACCTGAATAGTAGCATAGGAAGCACAAAAATTGACTGACCAAGTAAGTTTTAGAAAAAGATCAACATAAACAGTATTCTGAGAAATGAGCACCAATATGAGCACCAACCTAACACTGATCAAGATTTGCTTTTAAATTTTAAAGGGAAATGAATATATACTCAACTGCATCAAAAAACATTGTCTCCAGAATGCTTTACCTCTTTTGGCAAAGAGGTAAATGCCTCATCTCTAAAAGTATACCTGCAGCTGGGTAAGGGCATTAGGCTGCAAGCTCCTTGGAGGTAGGCTTAGCATCTAGGCTGTCACTCAGATGCAATGCATAGCAGACATCTGCAGAGTAAACACAGCTGTGCTGAATGTGCCGACCATATATCATTATTTGAAATATGCTGTCACATTGTTTGTCATAAACCATTAAAATATCCCAGTAATTGCTTGTGCATCCAACGCCTATCCTGAGGCTGCCTAGGAGAGGCAGAAAACCCAGTGTCAGCTCATATATTAGGATCACTGCTAGGAATGTTCAATTCAATTCACCAAAGATTTGTTAGGTTCCCGCTATGTCTTTCCCGTATACTAGATGCTATCAGAAAATAAAGGAATTAAATATCATGATTCTTGCCCTTAAGAGGAACTTGTCCATTTCTATCCCCACATTTACGTTCCATTAAAATTATTTTTCAAGGAAACATATCCCTCAATCTTCCACAGTAAGTCACCACAGCATTTTTATTAGGTAACTCAACTCATAAAAAGGGCAATTCTCATAAATGTTAGGTCTGAACAAACAAGGGACAATAAAGGAGCTAGCAGAGTCATAACATTCAGTAAGCAAGGAACAGAGCAAGAAGTAGCACTGTAACTAAAATAACAGCTAAGAATGCAGGCACCTGACAGGAGAAGGCAATGGAAAGGAAAACACTGCCTGAGGAAAAAAGTCATCTCTATCTTATGCGTAGTGGACAATTTGTTTCTTTCCTTCTAATCTTCTAATGCCAATTTAGAAGATACCAGATGAAAAAGAGAACTAGATAGGAACTGTGAAGAAATGAGGTGCTGCCTGATTAGCTAGAAACTTACAAAATAAACAAGAATAAAAGGAAATATCTTGCTGAAACCAAGACATCTGCTCTCAATTCTAATTTTGCTGAACAGTTTGACTAAAGGGAGAGGGGTTTTCAACTAAATTAATGGCTAGTATTTACATTTTAATGGAACTTTTTGAAAGGTATAGTAACCAAAATATTTCAGCTATTTCCTTCAGGAAGGAAATAAGAGCTCAATTCATTTCAAAATTCAAAAGCAGGTGAAAATAAGAACCCATTCTCATAAGACCGAACAAAGCAAGCCTACTGAAAAAATCAGTTCAATAGCAAATCAATAACTATTTTTAGATTAGAGATTCTTGACATCCTAAATTATTTCACCCTAATTAAGAGAAAGGAATTAAGACATTTTGCCAGAAAAAAACACTTCCAAAAATAACATGCAGTTTAAATGTCTTCAACTGAAACTCAACTACATCCCAAGGCGTGACTGATTGGCATGCTTTTGTCTCCATCCCCACAATTGTATTCTAAAATCCAGGACAGCTGGACCTGCTGAAGGATTTGCCTGCCTTGTACTAAGCTACCGGGGATCTATAGTTGTCAATCTGCCACTTTATTTTATCTTTAGTAATGACCTTGACAAGAGCATTTTTTCCTGTTGATATAGCTTCAGGTTTACCTAATTGAAGAAATACAAAAGATTTCAAGTATGTTACTCTGAGAGTCAAGCTATTTCTCGTGCAGATTGATAAATGGCTATTTAACAGCAATTGTCCTATTAACTAGTAATTTTCATAGGATGAGACAACATAGTAAAAATTATGTTTCTATAAGAAGCCAAGTATTTTGAAAACTGGTTGCTATAAATCTTCTTTGTGTTTTTCACACAGAAGGTAAGAAGCAAAAGGAAGGAATATTAGTTACCCCTTTCCCACTAATTGTGCAAACAATTCATGCAGAAGTCAAATAATCCTCCCAGTCTTCTCAGTGAGTCAGATGCAGACTCACGGAGGCTGAGGTAAATAAACAGAAAGGAGACCTACATATAAGATAGCTTGTTTAGATCAAAGCGAATATGTTTTCAATATTGATAAATAAAAATCTGAAGTTCTATTGATAGTTTCCACCTGGCCAATATCGTCCTCTTCTTGAAATTTTAATGCCAATTCAAATATATACCAGAGAGAAAGAGAAAAATGAAATCTACTTGGATTGATATGGAACCCTGAGGCCATAGATTTGTTATTTATGAAGGCATAACTCCTGGAAAGCAAGTTAATATTTTTGTCTTTTTTTTTTTTGCAGGTGAGAGAACTGAAAGGCAGATGATTCTTTAGCTCTAGGAATTAGGAACCCTGGAGGGAAGCAGAGTGAAATCCTTAGGCTGGACACTTCGTTAGGTACCGCACGAGTGCTCTTAGTCACCCATGGCCCCTTGAAGTTCCTTATTTTCATCATTTCCTGAAAGTCTGAAACCAATAGAGCACAGCCTCAAATAATTCTCAATTTTCTGGCCTGAAACGAAACCTGGAAGAGAATTCGGAGATGGAATCTTCTAATGAGCGTGAAGGCAAGTGAGTCACAAATGGACACAAAGTAGAATGAGCAAAAATTTTCCATTTTTCTTGTGACTCTTCTTTTTCTTTCTTTCTGAAGACAGTGGTGGTTTACTGCTTAATAGGTTGTAGAATTCAGTACACATCAGAGGAGAGTATTATACTCGCATTTCTAAGCTGAGCACCTGTCTCTCCAGATGAGGTCAACAATCATCACTAGAAAATTCACAGAGTGGGAGGTGACAAATACGAGACTCTAAGACTAATGTAGAGCATAAAGCTTTGTCACTGAGTATTCTGCAAAGTTCCCCTGGAAAGATAGTGAACACAGTGTTCTGGGACCAGGACTTGAGGAAACAGTGCACGTAATAGGAAAAGACTAAAAGGGCTACCTTCTGCTTACAAACTCAGAATCAAGTTATTGTTAAGCTATCACAGACATTTCTTTTTGAAATACTGATGCAATTTAAGTGAAATCTCTAACTTCTAGGAGTCCCAAACTGGGAGAACTAATTTGATTAGTCAAGCTAATCTGATGAGGTGACAGAGTATCTGTCGCTAACCCAGTGATTGTGTTTATGCTCACTTTCCTGCCGTGTGCTTGCAAAGGAAGCACCGTTGGCTCTGTAATAACTCAGGAAGAACAAATTGTGCCTACCCTTAAGTTGAGGTCGTTAATGTCTTGGCTACAAACGTAACAAGGTGGGTGATACTCCGTCAATTATTTTCATAGCACTCAACACCATAGCACATATGCTCGTTAGCCTAATGGCCACACAAATGCTTGGAGGAGACGTGGGTTTTTTACAGTATATCAGGGCTGTGTACACCCTGCCATGAAGCCACAGAAAAAATGGAGGCAGAGAAAGGAGAAAGGTAACATGCAAAGTAAATCTGGCAAAGTAGAGAAAACAGGAAGTTTCTAGCATGGTCTGAAGTGGAAGGGGTTAAAAAGGACAGGCGCACACTGGAAACCGATTATTACTTGTCACTGGGAAACCAAAGACATCTTCTGAAAGTTTATACTTCATATTCAGACAGGAATAAGTCTTTTAAAGTAACACTATGAAATGGCTGCCATTTTTACCTGATTTCCTCATGCTGGCTTCAGAATGCTTACACGATCATTATGGAGAGTCCACCCATCCCAGACACCAGCATTCAGAAGGGAAGGTAGCTTCCGGATTTCATGAAGACAACCAAAGGACAAGTTGAAAATTCCTGAATTCAAACTGTGGAATGAGAGAGAGAGATTCAGCTTTCTATATAATTACTTTAAGTTCTACTAACAAACTTCAAAAATTGTAGATTTCAGTCTCTTAATTTTAATTTCCAATTCCCTTCTCACCAAGAAACTCATAAAAAGAACTTGTAAACTTCAAACTATTCTAGGACCCAAAATATCCCATGCTCATTTATTACTCAATAATATTGTTTCCCAAAGCATTTTCCGTGGAACACTGTCCCCTTTCAGTACACAAGATAAAAAGATTTCATCTTAAAATAAGAAGTGCTTGAACCCACATAAACAATGACCACGAGAATATTAAAAGTTCTGAGAAGATGGCGGAAGAGTAAGACGCGGAGATCACCTTCCTCCCCACAGATACACCAGAAATACATCTACACGTGGAACAACTCCTACAAAACATCTACTGAACGCTGGCAGAAGACCTCAGACCTCCCCAAAGGCAAGAAACTCCCCCACGTACCTGAGTAGGGCAAAAGAAAAAAGAATAAACAGACACAAAAGGATAGGGACGGGACCTGCACCAGTGGGAGGGAGCTGTGAAGGAGGAAATGTTTCCACACACTAGAAAGCCCCTTCGAGAGCGGAGACTGCGGGGGTCGGAGTGGGAAAGCTTCGGAGCCGCGGAGGAGAGCACAGCAACAGGGGTGCGAACGGCAAAGCGGGGAGATTCCCACACAGACGGTGGGTGCGGACCAGCACTCACCAGCGCGAGAGGCTTGTCTGCTCACCTGCCAGGGTGGGCAGGGCTGGGAGCTGAGGCTTAGGCTTCAGTCGGAGCGCAGGGAGAGGACTGGGGCTGGCGGCGTGCACACAGCCTGAAGGGGCTAGTGTGCCACGACTAGCCGGGAGGGAGTCCGGGAAACGGTTTGGAGCTGCCGAAGAGACAAGAGACTTTTTCTTCCCTCTTTGTTTCCTGGTGCGCAAGGAGAGGGGATTAAGAGCGCTGCTTAAAGGAGCTCCAGAGACGGGCGCGAGCCGTGGCTAAAAGCGCGGACTCCAGAGACGTTCATGAGACGCTAAGACTGCTGCTGCCGCCACCAAGAAGCCTGTGTGCGAGCACAGGTCACT
>NW_020174883.1:282366-383919 GCF_003031525.2 Neophocaena asiaeorientalis asiaeorientalis
CTTAAAGGAACCCCAGAGACGGGCGCGAGCCGTGGCTAAAAGCGCGCACCCCAGAGACGGGCGGGAGACGCTAAGGCTGCTGCTGCCGCCCCCAAGGGGCCTGTGTGCGAGCACAGGTCACTATCCACACCCCTCTTCCGAGGAGCCTGTGCAGCCCGCCACTGCCAGGTTCCCGGGATCCACGGACAACTTCCCCGGGAGAACGCACGGCGGGCCTCAGGCTGGTGCAACGTCACGCCGGCCTCTGCCGCCGCAGGCCCGCCCGGCCTGGGTGAGCCAGAGCCCCCGAAGCAGCTGCTCCTTTAACCCCGTCCTGTCTGAGCAAAAAACAGACGACCTCCAGCGACCTACACGCAGAGGCGGGGCCAAATCCAAAGCTGAGCCCCTGTGAGCTGTGAGAACAAAGAAGAGAAAGGGAAATCTCTCCCAGCAGACTCAGGAACAGCGGATTAAAGCTCCACAATCAACGTGATGTACGCTGCATCTGTGGAATACATGAATAGACAACGAATCATCCCAAATTGAGGAGGTGGACTTTGAGAGCCAGATTTATGATTTTTACCCCTTTTCCTCTTTTTGTGAGTCTGTATGCTTCTGTGTGAGATTCTGTCTGTATAGCTTTGCTTCCACCATTTGTCCTAGGGTTCTGTCTGTTTTTTTAAAAATTTTTTTCTTAATAATTAATTTTAATTCTAATAACTTTATTATACTTTACCTTCTTTCTTTCTTTCTTTCTTTCTTTCCTTCCTTCCTTCCTTCCTTCCCTCCTTTAGACAACGAATCATCCCAAATTGAGGAGGTGGACTTTAAGAGCAAGATTTATGATTTTTTTCCCCTTTACTTCTCTCTGAGGGTGTATGTGTATGCTTCTGTGTAAGATTTTGTCTGTATAGCTTTGCTTCCATCATTTGTCCTAAGGTTCTATCCGTCCCTTTTTTTCTTTCTAAATAATTATTTTTTAATTTAATAACTTTATTATACTTTATTTTAATTTACTGTATCTTCTTTCTTTCTTTCTTCCTTCTTTCCCTCATTCCTTCCTCCCTCCCTCCCTTCTTTCCTTCTTTCCTTCATTCATTCTTTCTTCCTTCCTTCCTTCGCTCCTTTCTCTCTCTCTTTCTTTCTTTCTTCCTACTTCTACTAATTCTTTCTCTCTACTTTTTCTCCCTTTTATTCTGAGCAGTGTGGATGAAAGGCTCTTGGTGCTGCAGCCAGGAGTCAGTGCTGTGCCTCTGAGGTGGGAGAGCCAACTTCAGGACACTGGTCCACAAGGACCTCCCAGCTCCACATAATATCAAATAGTGAAAATCTCCCAGAGATCTCCATCTAAACACCAGCACCCAACTTCACTCAACGACCAGCAAGCTACAGTGCTGGACACCCTATGCCAAACCAATTCTGTGCTTTGTGACCACCTAGAGGGCTGGCATAGGGAGGATGGGAGGGAGACGCAAGAGGGAGTAGATATGGGAATATATGTATATGTATAACTGATTCACTTTGTTATAAAGCAGAAACTAACACACCATTGTAAAGCAATTATACTCCAATAAAGATGTTTTTTAAAAAGTGAATGTAAATGTCCCTTATATATTATGATATTGCTTATATAAGTTAAATTTTCCAAAGTACAGCGTGGAAACCTTTTTTACTCAACAAGCAACAAAGGAAAACAGAAAAATTCCTAAACTATTTTGCACTTATTTACTTGCATGAATTCCTAAATATCTCACAACCTGGTCCGGAGAACAATAAAAGAAAAACATGATCAGGAAAAAAGAAAAAAAAAACTTATTCCTGGAGGTGCTTTAATATCCCAGCTTGGTCTCCTAAATGCTCCTGGCAAATGGCTTCCTATATAATTCCCATTTAAATGCGATCCTGATTTTTCAACCAAGTAAAATACTCAACAAGAAACCCTCCTTTTAACTCCACAAGAGAGAACAATAAAATCCTTGGCTATCACTATAAAACATATAATTAACTATCTACTGTGTCTTATCAACTTGCTGTGCTGAACTAACTGCAATGACTTTATTGGTTCCTAAATTGCCTGTTTCTCCCTCTTTCTGCCATTCATCATTACCCTTTGTCACCTTATTTGTTGTAGCCAATTTAACTCATTGATTTTCATTGTAAAGGCTACAATACTGCCAGCAATTTGGGACTTTCACAGGTTAGGCTAATACATGTTAACTGCCATCACTGTCAGCTTTATAGTTGAGAATACAAGTTACAACCTTTTTATTCTGGATATGTCTGTTAAGGAAGGGACTAGACCAGTAAACAAAAAACGTTTGAGGCCCATACTTTCTAAATAAGTTGGCACTCTGAACATGTGCTATTTTGTTTAAAGGACCTGGAAACATGGATTTAATTTTAATACTAATCCAGCATTCAACCAACAATCTTTGAGCTCCTGCCAAGAACCAGGTCTCTTGCCCAGAAGTAGTTTACAATTCATTGGTTCTGATTACTAAATAAGATTTTAAAAAGTAAGTGCTCAAGTGTAGGTTTATATACAACCCATACTACCAGTTAAATCAGAAACTACACTGGGATTGAGATCCTTACACTATATTCTTAAAAGCTTATCATTCACAGAGTCTGAAAAATCAAGACCAAGATGCTATAACATCTAAGCGTTCTCTGAAATCCAAAACTCACCACTGTTATAATGGAGTCCAAATATCTACTCCATGTACTAGAACTCACAATGAATAAAGTTGATAGGGAGGAGGGAAGGAAGGGAGAAAGTGAGGAAGGGAGGGAGGGGAAGGAAAGAATAAAAAAAGAAAGAGAGAGAGAGAAAGAAAGAAAGAAAAGAAAAGAAAGAAAGAAAGAAAGGGAGAGGGAGGGAGGAATGTAGGAAGGACTGTTCTTTTTTTCTTAAAGCTAGTCCTTTTCTGAAAAATTACTGGTTTTCTTAAAAATTATTTAAAATATCTTGCTAATTGTAGCTTACATTTAACACAAAACATTTCATTGTTTTCCTAACTTATGGAAATAGTGTTTAAGATAAAATGCCTTGAAGCTAAAAATGGCACCTTGGCTATACTCTTTGGAAGTTATAGCAGAGGACTGGTACATACAGAGATCAAAGAAAAATATTGATTTTTTAATGAATTATTTATTTAAACAATTTTTAAAGATATATTAACAGGGCACTATGATAGTGGTTATCTTCCAGGAAACAGAAATGCAAATATTTCATATTTAACAGAAAAATCCCTTGAAGATTTTTTTCAAGACATCAGGTTTTCAGAAATTGCTGTGAATCCATAAATGACAGAGGTTGTAGGTCATATATTGTCACACTGTAATTGCCCCTTCCTCCTTTGTGCTGGCTAATTATTGCTCCACCATATTAATAACCCCTGAGGAGAAACACAGTTTAATCAAGAAAGTTTGGAAGGAATTTGGTGAACCTAAATATGATACCAGAAAACAATTTATTTCAGTCATCAGTGTATCTCAAAAAAATAACTGTCTTGACACTGTCAGTAATCACTTATTAAAATGTAAGTTCCTTAAAGATTATTGATCTTTTACATCTAGGATTTAGCATGGTGCTGGGCACATATTTGATGCTGAAAATTTTTAGTGAAGGAAGTGACTTAAAGGGATAACATAGACTTTGGAGAAAATACCCTCCTTTTAGATGAGCTGGGAATTAGAAATATGGTGAAATTAATTTATTCAATACCCAATTACTGAATGATTTATATGAATCTGGCACAGTTGCAGGTGCAAAGGACACAGCAGTGAGCCAAACCTATAAAAATCCTTGTCAGTCTGAAGCTTACATCCGAGTGGGAGGGAGACAAAATATAAATATTTGTTCATGTTAACATTCAGCAGAATTGGTATACTCTCGTGCATGACTGTGATTGCTTTTCTTTACTCAGCATTTATTCATCCAGTTATGTACTGGTCCAGCCACGTGTTTATCGTGCCAGCTTTGTGTCAGACACTGTACAATGTTGTAGGTGTTCTCAGCTAAGAAACAGACCCTATGCTTAGGAAGGTCACGGGCTATTGGGAAAGCAGTTACTGCACATGAAACACAGAAATGATTACAGTAAAGTATTCTATCTGCCATAATGAAAGAATGCACAAGGTTCTGTAGAAATCTGGGGAAGTCAAGGAAAATTTAAAGAGGATGTTTGTTTTAAAGGAAGGTTTGCAGATCAAGTAGAAAGAAAATGGAGCTGAGGAATGAGTGGGGGATCCTGAAAACAAAGGGAATGGCAGATACAAAAAGCCAGTATCATAAGAGAACATGTGAACACAAATGTAGAGTATCAGAGGAGAAAACAGTCAACCAAACTTAGGCTCAAATCTTTGCACTTCCACTTACAAGTTAGGCAAGTTACTTTAATTCTCTAAAACTCAGTTTCCTCGCCTGCAAAACTGGGATTATTATGCCCATTCACATGACTGTTGTGACAATTAAATAAAACACTATTTCCAATTTCAAGCATAGTATCTAAAATATGGTAAGTGCTCAATAGTGTTAATTCACCTATCTTTCCCTCATAACACTAAGAAAATCATTGAATAATTTCTATCATAAAGACATGACATCCTACAATCAGGTAGCATTTTTGAGGATGGTTTTGAAGAAAGCAGTATTTAGGAGAGGATAGCATTCATGAAAGAAAATGAATGTTTGAACATAAAGAGAGGAAGGGGCGGAGATTGAAGATATCTGAGAGGTGGAATGACAGAACATAGTAATCAAATAAATTGGGAAAGTGAGAGAGACGTGGGGTCTCAAAAGACCACAAAGTTGGCTGCTTAGAAAACTGGATTGATGGTAGAAAATATACATAGTTAGTTTAGGAGATTGACATCATGAGATCAATTCTGGAAAAGCTGATTTTGAGGCATCTGTGGGATACTTTTATGGGTTCAATACAAACATAACCAATAGATATTTGGAGAGTAAAAAATGATATTTAGACTTTGCAATTATTAATAAAATTAAATTCTAAGGTATAAAAGATAAAAATAAAATTCTAAGGTATAGATAGTATCATCTAGGGCAATGGATTCTGAATGTTTTAATTATTTCCAGCTGCCACAGGTAAGAAGGTATTTTCCTTGTTCCAATCATGTTGAACTTATTCTATGATCCTAGTTGGGTGCATTGTTAAGTCAGAAGCACTCATTTAATAAGATGGGTTAAATTTGTTGGCTAAAGGGAAGCTCACAGCTTCTTTCAGCCCCTTCCTTCCCACATTCATGTCACCTCCAGTCTATCTTTAAGGACTTCTGAGTTAAGAATGTTTTATTAGCCTTGTTTTGAAGATGGAGGTCAAGAAGCATGTGGTTGGCTGGCCTCCTACCCTTCAGAGCACTGACGGTGCTGGACACCAGAGCAACTCTTGTTCTCCATGGTCCTTTCTCTTAGGGTGATGCTCTCTTCTCCAATCCAGCTGATTAAGCTGAAGGTAGCACCTCGAGAAAGGTATACCAAGTAAGAAAAATCTGGGCTGGTGACCCAATCACTACTCCCTCACTCAGTTCTGAGCTCCCTTCCGCTTTCCACTGATGAGTGTACTCTGGATTGGGAGTCCCTTGCATAAATTGTGTAAGAACAAGTCTTTCAGTTTGAGCTCAGACTGAAATTATAGGTATTTTAACTGACTTACATTCTGTTACTGAGGCTAACATAGCCTAAGGAAAGGAATGATCCATAGGTGCCGCCAAAATCCCTCTGGGTTGAGCAAAGCCCAGTAAATCATAACAGGTACTTGAACTTGCTTTTTCCTCTATGGGAACTATGTGAAGGAAGAATTCAGATAGTCCCAGAGCTATGGCCCAATTCCATCCTAATACAACCCCAATATCCCCTTTTCCCCAATTGGTTATGGATTATCTGAACATGAAACCCATCCAAATTATCCATTTAGATTTTTACATGTAAAATTTCAGTGGATTCTGCTTTTAATTCATGTACATGGAAGATGTACATAGTGAGACACCATGACATCATTCCTCAAGTTCAAGACAGAATTAGTTTAAAAGAATACTGCAATTGAGAGTACTGTAATCAGATTGCTACTTTGGACTATGTCAATTATAGCAGCTTCTTCAGGTTCGTGTCACAAATCATTATCCTCAGCAAACTGGAGCTGACTTAAAAGCAGAAAGTCACTTATCTGCACTAACCCTAGGACTTTAAATTGGAGTAAAAGTGAATGTTCAGAATTTAGAAACAAATTTTAGCCTTAAAAAAAACCCCAAGTTATTGAACATGGTCTATGGTAAGCATTTCGGTCTCTACTCCTTTTTCTAGAGTTAGAATAAACAGTGCAACCAGTGAGTAACCTAAAGTTATAGTACAGATTCTTATGTTTATATTCTAATAAGACTGTCAAACCTTTATGGTTGCTACTCCTTCTCTCTTGAATACTGTTCCCACTCTATGTTCTGCCATCTCCAACATATGCAACCAACAAACTGAAGAACAATGATAAGGCCCAAGGTTCAGCCTAACTACCTAATGAATAAAAGATATTTCCCAAATTGGTGTGTAAGGAAAAAATACAAAAATTAAATTAAATTTCTTCTTGGGCTTTCATTGTTATTTCTAAAATAATTAACCTCAGAAGAAATGCTGACCTCAATTCTAAATTTAAGCTCTCCTTCAATATTAGTCAAATGGATAGAAACAATGGTCATGGCTAATTGTTAATATTAGTTGAGTTCTACCATATGCTAAGCATGCTCCAAGTGCCTTAGTTATGCTATCATCATGGTGACTATAGTTAACAATACTGTATTGTATATTTGAAAGTTCCTAAGAGAGAGTAGATCTTGAAAGTTCTCATCATAAGAAAAAAAATTGTAACTGTGTGTGGTGATAGATGTTAACTAAAATCATTGTGGTAATCATTTTGCAAAATATACATATATCAAATCATTATGCTACAATCCTAAGACTAATGCAATGTCAAGTGTACCTCAATTAAAAAATTTTAAAATGTACTATCTCACTTATCTTTAACAGTCCTTTGACATAGTTGGAGTTATCATCTGCATTTACACAGTGAGGTGCCTGGTGGTTTACAAATCTGGTTATTATTAAGCAATCTGACATTTAAAGCTACACTCTAATTACTTTACATTATATATGTGTTAAAAAAAAATACCATACATTTCATCTAATTTCACCTCATTGAGAATTTCTATTGTCTCCTTGAAGGACAAATTTCCAAACAACAAGACAATATTTCATTGTTGCAAATAATGATTAAAACATTGAGAGAGGAGACATTAAGAAATAATTCATCGGGTTTCCATGGTGGCGCAGTGGTTGAGCGTTCGCCTGCCGATGCAGGGGACACGGGTTCGTGCCCCGGTCTGGGAAGATCCCACATGCCGCAGAGCGGCTAGGCCTGTGAGCCATGGCTGCTGAGCCTGCGTGTCGGAGCCTGTGCTCCGCAACGGGAGAGGCCACAACAGTGAGAGGCCCGTGTACTGCAAAAAACAAAAACAAAAAAACAAAGAAAGAAATAATTCACCTTTTAGATTCTAACAATGAAAGTAGCAAGGCATGCAATTTAATAACCCTCATCAGAAATTCTCAAATTTGACAGAGACCTTCAAGATGGCGGAAGAGTAAGACGTGGAGATCACCTTCCTCCCCACAAATACATCAGAAATATATCTACATGTGGAACAATCCCTACAGAACACCTACAGAACGTTGGCAGAAGACCTCAGACCTCCCAAAAGGCAGGAAAATCCCCATGTACCTGGGTAGGGCAAAGGAAAAAAGAAAAAACAGAAACAAAAGAATAGGGAGGGACCTGCACCAGTGGGAGGGAGCTGTGAAGGGGGAAAAGTTTCCACACAGTAGGAAGCCCCTTCACTGGCGGACGGCAGGTGGCTGGGGGGAAAGCTTCAGAACCACGGAGGAGAGCTCAGCCACAGGGGTGCAGAGGGCAAAGCGGAGAGATTCCCGCACAGAGAATCGGTACCGACCAGCACTCACCAGCCCGAGAGGCTTGTCTGCTCACCTGCCGGGGCGGGCGGGGGCTGGGAGCTGAGGCTTGGGCTTCGGAGGTCGGATCCCAGGGAGAAGACTAGGGTTGGCTGTGTGAACACAGCCTGAAGGAGCTAGTGTGCCACAGCTAGCCAGGAGGGAGTCCAGGAGAAAGTCTGGAGCTGCTGAAAGGCAAGAGACTTTTTCTTCCCTCTTTGTTTCCTGGTATGTGAGGAGAGGGGATTAAGAGCGCTGCTTAAAGGAGCTCCAGAGATGGGAGCGAGCCGCGGCTAAAAGCGCGGACCCCAGAGACGTGCATGAGACCCTAAGGCTGCTGCTGCAGCCACCAAGAAGCCTGTGTGCAAGCACAGGTCACTCTCCACACCTCCCCTCCCGGGAGCCTGTGCAGCCCGCCACTGCCAGGGTTCCGTGATACAGGGACAACTTCCCTGGGAAAATGCACGGCGCGCCTCAGGCTGTTGCAATGTCACGTTGGCCTCTGCTGCCGCAGGCTTGCCCCGAGTTCTGTACCCCTCCCTTCCCCTGGCCTGAGTGAGCCAGAGCCCCCTAATCAGCTGCTCCTTTAACTCCACTGTGTCTGGGCGGGAACAGATGCCCTCAGACAGCTTACACTCAGAGACAGGGTGAAATCCTAAGCTGAACCCCGGGAGCTGTGCGAACAAAGAAGAGAAAGGGAAATCTCTACCAGCAGCCTCAGGAGCAGCGGATTAAATCTCCACAATCAACTTGATGTACCCTACATCTGTGGAATATCTGAATAGACAACAAATCATCCCAAATTGAGGTGGTGTAGTTTGGGAGCAACGATATATACATATATATTCCTTTTTCTGTTTTTCGGAGTGTGTATGTGTATGCTTCTGTGGGTAATTTTGTCTGTATAGCTTTGCTTTTACCATTTCTCCTAGCATTCTGTCTGCCCGCTTTTGTTTTTTTTTAGTATAGTTTTTAGTGCTTCTTATCGTTGGTGGATTTGTTTTTTGGTTTGGTTTCTCTCTTCTTTCTTTCTTTTTATTACTTTCTAATTTCTTTATTTTTAATAATTATTTTTTATTTTAATAACTTTTTATTTTATATTATTTTATTTTTCTTTCTTTCTTTCTTTATTCTCCCTTTTATTCTGAGCCATGTGGATGACAGGTTCTTGGCACTCCAGCTGGGTGTCAGGCCAGGGCCTCTCAGGTGGGAGAGCCGAGTTCAGGACACTGATCCACCAGAGAACTCCCAGCTCCACAAATATCAAATGGCAAAAATCTCTCAGAGATCTCCATCTCAACACCAAGACCCAGCTCCACTCAACGATCAGCAAGCTACAGTGCAGGACACCCTGGCCAAAAAACTAGCAACACAGGAACACAACACCACCCACTAGCAGAAAGGCTGCCTAAAATCATAATACAGTCATAGACACACCACTGGATGTGGACCTGCACACCAGAGAGACAAGATCCAGCCTCATCAACCAGAACACAGGCACTAGTCCCCTCCACCAGGAAGCTTACACAACCCACTAAACCAACCTTACCCACGTGGGGAAAAACCAAAAACAACAGGAACTATGAACCTGCAACCTGCAAAAAGGAGACCTCAAACACAGTAAGTTAAGCAAAATGAGAGGACAAAAAAACACACAGCAGATGAAGGAGCAAGGTAAACACCCACCAGACCAAACAAATGAAGAGGAAATAGGCAGTCTACCTGAAAAAGGATTCAGAGTAATGATAGTAAAGATGATCCAAGATCTTGAAAATAAAATGGAGAAATACAAAAAAATGTTTAACAAGGACCTAGAAGAACTAAAGAGCAAGCAAGCAATGATGAACAACACAATAAATGAAATAAAAAATTCTCTAGAAGGAATCAGTAGCAGAAAAACTGAGGCAGAAGAACGGATAAGGAACCTGGAAGATAAAATAGTGGAAATAACTACTGCAGAGCAGATTAAAGAAAAAAGAATGAAAAGCATTGAGGACAGTCTCAGAGACCTCTAGGATAACATTAAACACACCAACATAAGAATTACAGAGGTCCCAGAAGAAGAAGAGAAAATGAAAGGGACTGAGAAAATATTTGAAGAGACCATAGTTGAAAACTTCCCTAATATGGGAAAGGAAATAGTTAATCAAGTCCAGGAAGCACAGAGAGTCCCATACAGGATAAATCCAAGGAGAAATACGTCAAGAAACATATTTATCAAACTATCAAAAATTAAATTCAAAGAAAAAATATTAAAAGCAGCAAGGTAAAACAAACAAAAAACATACAAGGGAATCCCCATAAGGTTAACAGCTGATCTTTCAGCAGAAACTCTGCAAGCCAGAAGGGACTGGCAGGACATATTTAAAGTGATGAAGGAGAAAAACCTGCAACCAAGGTTACTCTACTCAACAAGGATCTCATTCAGATTTGATGGAGAAATTAAAACCTTTACAGACAAGCAAAAGATGAGAGAGTTCAGCACCAGCAAACCAGCTTTACAACAAATGCTAAAGGAACTCTCTAGGAAGGAAACACAAAAGAAGGAAAAGAACTACAATATCAAACCCCCCAAAATTAAGAAAATGGTAACAGGAACATACATATCGATAATTACCTTAAATGTAAATAGATTAAATTCTCCAACAAAAAGACATAGACTGGCTGAATGGATACAAAAACAAGACCCTTATATATGCTGTCTACAAGAGACCCACTTCAGACCTAGGGACACATACAGACTGAAAGTGAGGGGATGGAAAAAGATATTCTATACAAATGGAAATCAAAAGAAAGCTTGAGTAGCAATTCTCATATCAGATAAAATAGACTTTAAAATAAAGACTATTACAAGAGACAAGGAAGGACACAGCATAATGATAAAGGGACCAATCAAAGAAGAAGACATAACAATTGTAAATATTTATGCACCCAACATAGGAGCACCTCAACATATAAGGCAAATGCTAACAGCCATAAAAGGAGAAGTAGACACTAACACAATCATAGTAGGGGGCTTTAACATCCCACTTTCACCCATGGACAGATCATCCAAAATGAAAATAAATAAGGAAACACAAGCTTTACATGATACATTAAACAAGACGGACTTAATTGATATTTATAGGACATTCCATCCAAAAACAACAGAATACACTGTCTCCTCAAGTGCTCATAGAATATTCTCCAGGATAGACGATATCTTGGGTCACATATCAAGCCTTGGTAAATGTAAGAAAATAGAAATTGTATCAAGTATCTTTTCCGACCACAACACTATGAGACTAGGTATCAATTACAGGAAAAAATCTGTAAAAAATACAAACACATGGAGGCTATACAATACACTACTTAATAATCATGAGATCACTGAAGAAATTAAAGAGGAAATCAAAAATAACTAGAAACGAATGACAACGAAAACACAATGACCCAAAACCTATGGGATGAAGCAAAAGCAGTTCTAAGAGGGAAGTTTATAGCAATACAATCCTACCTTAAGAAACAAGAGACCTCTCAAATAAACAACCTAACCTTACACATAAAGCAATTAGAGAAAAAAGAACAAAACACCCCATAGTTAGCAGAAGGAAAGAAGTCATAAAGATCAGATCACAAATAAATGCAAAAGAAATGAAGGAAACAATAGCAAAGATCAATAAAACTAAAATCTGGTTCTTTGAGAAGATGAACTAAATTGATAAACCATTAGCCAGAGTCATCAAGAAAAAAAGGGAGAAGACTCAAATCAATGGAACTAGAAATGAAAAAGGAGGAGTAACAGCTGACACTGCAGAAATACAAAGGATCATGAGAGATCACTACAAACAACTATATGCCAGTAAAATGGACAACCTGGAAGAAATAGACAAGTTCTTAGAAAAGCACAACTTTCCGAGACTGAACCAGGAAGAAATAGAAAATATAAACAGACCAATCACAAGCACTGAAATTGAGACTGTGATTTAAAATCTTGCAACAAACAAAACCCCAGGAGCGCATGGTTTCACGGGCGAATTCTATCAAACGTTTAGAGAAGAGCTAACACTTATCCTTCTCAAACTCTTCCAAAATATAGCAGAGGGAGGAACACTCCCAAACTCATTCTACAAGGTTACCATCACCCTGATACCAAACCAGAAAAAGATGTCACAAAGAAAGACAACTACTGGCTAATATCACTGATGAACATAGATGCAAAAATCCTCAACAAAATACTAGCAAACAAAATCCAATGGCACATTAAAAGGATCATACATCATGATCAAGTTGGGTTTATCCCAGGAATGCAAGGATTCTTCAATATACGCAAATCAATCAATGTGATACATCATATTAACAAATTGAAGAATAAAAACCATATGATCATCTCAACAGATGAAGAAAAAGCTTTCGACAAAATTCAACACCCATTTATGACAAAAACCCTCCAGAAAGTAGGCACAGAGGGAATTTACCTCCACATAATAAAGGCCATATATGACAAACCCACAGCCAATATCGTCCACAATGGTGACAACTGAAACCATTTCCATTAAGATCAGGAACAAGACAAGGTTGCCCACTCTCACCACTATTATTCAACATTGTTTTGGAAGTTTTAGCCACAGCAATCAGAGAATAAAAAGAAATAAAAGGAATTCAAATCGGAAATGAAGAAGTAAAGCTGTTACTGTTTGCAGATGACATGATACATAGAGTATCCTAAAGATGCTACTAGTAAACTAGTAGAGCTAATCAACGCATTTGGTAAAGTAGCAGGATACAAAATTAATGCACAGAAACCTCTAGCATTCCTATACACTAATGATGAAAAATCTGAAAGAGAAATTAAGAAAACACTCCCATTTACCATTACAACAAAAAGAATAAAATACCTAAGAATAAACCTACCTAAGGAGACAAAAGACCTGTACGCAGAAAACTACAAGACACTGATGAAAGAAATAAAAGATGATACAAACAGACAGAGAGATATACCATGGTCTTGGATTGGAAGAATCAACATTGTGAAAATGATGATACTACCCAAAGCAATCTACAGATTCAATGCAATCCCTATCAAACCACCAGTGGCATTTTTCACAGAACTAGAACAAAAAATTTCACAATTTGTATGAAACACATAAGACCCCAAATAGCCAAAGCAATCTTGAGAAAGAAAAACGGATCTGGAGGAATCAGGCTCCCTGACTTCAGACTATACTCCAAAGCTACAGTAATCAAGACAGTATGGTACTGGTACAAAAAACAGAAATATAGATCAATGGAACAGGATAGAAAGCCCAGAGATAAACCCATGCACATATGGTCACCTTATCTTTGATAATCGAGGCAAGAATATACAATGGAGAAAAGACAGCCTCTTCAATAAGTGGTGCTGGGAAAACTGGACAGCTACATGTAAAAGAATGAAATTAGAACACTTCCTAACACCATACACAAAAATAAACTCAAAATGGATTAAAGACCTAAATGTAAGGCCAGACACTATCAAACTCTTAGAGGAAAACATAGGCAGAACACTCCATGACATAAATCACAGCAAGATCCTTTTTGATCCAGCTCCTAGATAAACAGAAATAAAAACAAGAATAAAGAGATGGGGCATAATGAAACTTAAAAGCTTTTGCACAGCAAAGGAAACGATAAACAAGATGAAAGGACAACCCTCAGAATTGCAGAAAATATCTGCAAATGAAGCAACTGACAAAGGATTAATATAAAAAATTTACAAGCAGCTCATGTAGCTCAATTTCAAAAAAACACACAACCCAATCCAAAAATGGGCAGAAGACCTAAATAGACATTTCTCCAAAGATGACACACAGATTGCCAACAAACACATGAAAGGATGCTCAACATCACTACTCATTAGAGAAATGCAAATGAAAATGACAACGACGTATCATCTCACACTGGTCAGAATGGCCATCATCAAAAAATCTAGAAACAATAAATGCTGGAGAGGCTGTGGAGAAAAGGGAACCCTCTTGCACTGTTGGTGGGAATGTAAATTGATACAGCCACTATGGAGAACAGTATGGAGGTTCCTTAAAAAACTAAAAATAAAACTACCATATGACCCAGCAATCCCACTACTGGGCATGTACCCTGAGAAAACCAGAATTCAAAAAGAGTCATGTACCACAGTGCTCTCTGCAGTTCTTTTTACAATAGCCAGGACATGGAAGCAACCTAAGTGTCCATCCACAGATGAATGTATAAAGAAGGTGTGGCACATATATACTACGGAATATTACTCAGCCATAAAAAGAAACGAAATTGAGTTATTTGTAGTGAAGTGCATGGACCTAGAGTCTGTCATACAGAGTGAAGTAAGTCAGAAAGAGAAAAACAAGCACCATATGCTAACACATATATATGGAATCTAAAAAAAAAAAAAAAAAGTTATGAAGAACCTAGGGGGAGGATGGGAATAAAGATGCAGACCGACTAGAGAATGGACTTGAGGACATGGAGATTGGGAAGGGTAAGTGGGGACAAAGTGAGAGAGTGGCATGGACATATATACACTACCAAATGTAAAATCGACAGCTAGTGGGAAGCAGCCACATAGCTCAGGGATATCAGCTCGGTGCTTTGTGACCACTTAGAAGGGTGGGATAGGGAGGGTGGGAGGGAGGGAGATGCAAGAGGGAAGAGATATGTGGATATATGTATATTTATAGCTGATTCACTTTGTTATAAAGCAGAAAATAACACACCATTGTAAAGCAATTTTACTCTAATAAAGATGTTTAAAAAAAGAAATTCTCAAATTTTTTAGTCTCAAGATTCCTTTACATTCTTAAAAATAATTGAGGATACCAAAGTGTTTCTATTTCTACACATTATACCTATAGCTATTTAGCATATTAGAAATTAAAACTGAGAAAAGTTTAAAGCCCAAAAATACAGAAGCACATGTTCCATTAGCCACATAGCAATGGTATCCTCATTTCATGCAGCCTCTGGAAAACTCTGCTTGTATACTCATTAGAGAATGAAACTTAACAGGGAAAACAACATTTTGGGCTTGTTATAAAAATAGTTTTGATCTCATTAATCCCCTGAAACGACATTTTGAGAACTGCTATTGAAAAGTTATGGTTCTTATCCTGGCTATTCTCCTCAATAAATGCTTTTAACTTACTGATTTAAAAAAGGAAGGGATTCTATAAGATTATTATGCAGGAAATAGAGATGAAGTTGATCTTCCGATTACCTTCTGGTCATTCTTTTAAGATAACTAATACCTGACCATAATGGTTAGTTCAAGATGAAATGTGTTAGTTCACTACCAAACTTCAGTGGCTACACTGGCTCTTGATGTTATACTCAGTGACTATTCACAAAAAGGCTTAATCGATCATACTGAAGTGCTGAGGTGGCATAGAATAAATAATGATCACTCTGAGTGTGCCCTCCGCAGGCACCAGGGATACCTTTGAGTCAGGGTTGGATTCAGAAGCCCGAATACAGGGTGTGTTCATGCCCAGTCCTATGCAATGAAGCCAGAAAGTCATTTCTTGACAAAAGCCAGAAAGTCAAGCTACAATCAACTGAATACAGTTGAGAACCAGATGTTATGAAGGAAGAAAGTTAAAACTTAAATCTAAGAATATGTCAGTTATACCTCAACAATAATAATAATAAACTAAGGGATGATCTAGAGGCAACACTAGATCTAGGGACAGAAAGCAAGGGTTTGAATTCTTCAGAAATATGGTCAGAGGAGGATCTAGGGCGATGGCTGTAGATAACTGTATTGCATTCGTGGATGAATTTTATCAGTCAAAAAGTGCATGCATGGGTGTGACAGACTAGCTTATAGGGTAGGGTTGTCTCCATGATGTTAAAAGTGATTGATAGGATGAATGTTAAGGTCTCATCCTCCTGTTAAACAACAAAAAACAAACAAAACAAAACCCCCGATTCAATGAGTACTTCTTACTTTGACCAATCACTTTGCCACTTAAAACACTTAAAAATAACATCAAAATATTATTTTCACTTTTAAACCATGTACATGAAGGCTATCACAGAATAAAAAAAACCTTTCATTTAAAAATTGTTATCCTTCTGCTTTTCATCAATTCAGACACACACACACACTCACAGAATGAGTAATGGCAATATTCCAAAAGCTTGGAATTTTTGCATCAAGGTAAATTCAGTAACCACCATTAAAAGTCTGTAATTTCTTATCATATGGTATCACCTATATGTGGAATCTTTTAAAAAGGGTACAAATGAACTTATCTACAGAACAGAAATAGAGTCACAGATGTAGAAAAAAAACTTATGGTTACCAGGGGGTTGGGAGGAGGGATAAATTGGGAGACTGGGCTTGACATATACACCCTACTATATATAAAATAGATAACTAATAAGAACCTGCTGTATAGCACAGGGAACTCTACTCAATACTCTGTAATGGGCTATATGGGAAAACAATTTAAAAAAGAGTGGATATATGTACATGTATAACTGATTCACTTTGCTGTACACTCAAAACTACCACAACATTGTAAATCAACTATACTCCAAAAAAATTTTTTTAAGTCTAATTTCTAAATTAGGTCACTTAATTATATTCATTTGTTTTGTATTCTGTAAGTTCAGCTTATGAAACAGGGAAGTGCAAAAAAAAAATAAAGGAATGGAATTGAGGCTTTCCAAGTTTCATTCCCAGCTCCCCATCAAACACATGCATACAGATGCATCTGCTTAAAACTGTCGTATTACCCTGTTCTTCCTCAAGTGCTCACCTTTAGGTGAATAAGCCTCTGCAGACAAGATTTATGTGACAGCATGACCTTTTTGAAACAGCAGAGGTGCCGTTGTATTAACAATCAGCGAATCCCAAAACATCAGCAAACATGTTGATTAAATGTTTGTCCTTCCCAAGTGCCGCATTTGACAGTTTCCTGGAGGTCAGAGACAAATAATCAAGTAGACGCCAAAATTTTACATTAAAGATTTTACTGCAGCCACCTAGAGGAAGCAATTCACTGTGGGGCAAGTTTTTCCTTCTTCTCTGGGACTTCCCTAAAGATAAAATTTGACAAACATTTTGAAGAGGCCAAATGGGAACGAATAGGAACTTCCCAACTAAGGTCAGGTAGCAATGTTTCCATTACTGAGACCAGGAATATCTCTGACGGAGGAGACAGTGCTTTAGAGTATCAACAGAGGAAACTCTCCTTATCTTTTGGACATGTAACTGAACTGGTTCCTGAACCTGATCTCCTTGCCAAGATAAGGAACTGCATCCTCATCAATGAAAACTTGTCAAATTATGTGTCATCTGAAAACTCTACCAGCCAAACATCCTGAGGGTTAGAAAACACTCAGTCCACAAAAGCACCCTCTGCATTTGACAGTTCTTTGAGTTCTGCCTACTTATATGCAAGTTTTTGCCTTACTGTGACTCCTTCTAGTCCAAGTAGAAGCTTAAAAAAAACACTAATGATTAAAGAGAAAGAAAGGCAAATTCACTCGAAAAGTTCTGAGTTCAGAGGCAGCGTCAACAGGCAAGAAATGTTTTTTAAAAGTTCTACCCCAAAACTCTGTGTTGCCATGTCCTTTGGTAAAGGCAATATAATATGCAGAATATCAGGACAACAGATATTCTGGACGTCTTCTCCTCTGCAGAAGGGCCCAACAGTGCCAGTGGCGTCTCTGCTCTGAGGCTACCACAGAAAGCATGTGTAGCGGTGATAACCTTGGCCAAGACTGCTTGGGAAGGATTCCTTGGGACCACGGGCAGCTCATGCTGCCTCCAAATACACATCTTCTCTCCTGCCACTCTTGCTCTGATGTTGAAAAGTTTGAGGACTACAAAGCTCTGTTATCAAGGTAGAAGCTGATTTTCTATCCAAGTTTGCCTCTAGCTTAACAAGACAATTCCAGAATGACTCGAAAAGGCAGAGGCAGCAATGATTTTAGGGTTCCAGAAACACCACTATAAACACCAATGAAGGAGAAAGACAGTTGGAATTAATGTGGCAAAAAATTTTTTTTTCAAAAACATTTCTGTTGCACCTAGAGTCATTGAATGAGAGTACAGTCTTTTTTAAAAATTTGCTGCTCACCAAGGTCACCGTCTGACAAAGAGTGTATTACTGTTTCCCATGACTGTTCCAGATAATTGCAGCTGTGTAAAATAAGAAAGCTATTTCAGGGGCTTCCCTGGTGGTGCATTGGTTAAGAATCGCCTGCCAATGCAGGGGACATGGGTTCGAGCCCTGGTCTAGGAAGATCCCACATGTTGTGGAGCAGCTAATCCCGTGCGCCACAACTACTGAGCCTGCGCTCTGGAGCCCATGAGCCACAACTACAGAAGCCCCCATGCCACAACTGCTGAAGCCCACATGCCTAGAGCCCATGCTCCCTCCGAAACGAGAAAAGCCACCACAATGAGAAGCCTGCGCACCGCAACGAAGAGTAGTCCCTGCTCGCCACAACTAGAGAAAGCCCACATGCAGTAATGAAGACCCAACATAGCCAAAATATAAATAATTAAAAAAAAAAGTATTTCAAACTAGTTGTTCAATGGATCATTATTGTCAGTGACATACAGTTATAATCAGGTATGAAAGTAATAAAGAAAGATAGGTGATGGCCTGTATAAATAAAATTACTTGACTACCACTCAACTAAGAGTTAAATTTCAGCTATTTCTTAGAATTCTCTGTTCCTATGAAATACCCCACAATGTGTGAATTGTCTCATATTTTAAAAATATTAGAATAGTTTTCATTAAGCACAAATAAACATCCCTTGGCCCCCACATTCCTTGTGAGCTTCCATCTCATTTTTTCACTCTTCATACACACACACACACACACACACACACACGCTAATTCAAAAGAATTGTCCACAATTTGTCTCCTCTTCTTCATCTTGCATTCACTTCTCAGCACATACCGACCTGGGTTGCAACCCCAAACTCCACTGAAATGGTTCTTGTCAAGATTCTCAATGGCCCAGGTTGTCAGATTAGAGAACACATTTGTCTTCATGCTGTTTGACTATAGCAGCATTTGGTAAAGACGGCCATTTATTCCTCCTTGGGACACTCTCTGCTCTGGGCTTCAGTGTCACTTCACTTCCTGGCTTTCCTACTACCGCTCTGGCCACTCCTTCTCAGGTTCCTTGGCTGACTTTTCCTCCTTTATCAAATTCCACACATAGCGGTCCCTCAGCATTCATTCCTAAGCCCTCTCACTTTTTTCCATCTACACTCTCTGATTCAGATTACGTCAAGTACCATCTACACAGTGACTCCCAGACTTACATCTCTGATCTAGACTTGTCCTTTTGAAGCCCCAGATTCATGCACTGATAGAGAGGCAGGTAGATGATGATAGAGAGTGAGAGAATGAGAGAGATACATTCACATCTCCACTTTGATGTCTAGTAGACATCTTAAATATAGAAAGCCCAAAGAAGCAAGTCTAAAAGTGAATTTACTCAAACCATTCAAGTCTCCAAGTCTGTTTCTCTCTCAATAAATAGCACTGCCAATCATACAGTCATGCATCCAGAAAACCATCATTTTTACTTACTTTCCCTTATCTTTCATATCTCACCCACAATGAATCCTATCATATTACTTCCAAAAATATCTCTCTACTTCAGGTACTTCCCTTTTTTTCCATTGCTACCATCCTAACCAAGTCATCAACATATCTGGCCTTAATTTAAAAGGAGAAAAAAAAACTATGGAGTTAGCTCTGCTTCTACTTTTTCACTCCCACCAACTCATTTTTTTCTATATAGAAATCATAAGTCAGATATGATATCCCTTTGTCTGAAAACATTTCATTGCTCTCCATTACACCTAGTATAAAATCTCAGCTCCCATCATGGACCGAGACTCTGTTGGTTGAGCCTCTGCCTCATCTCACATCATCTTCTCCCTTGCTTGTTACCTTCCTGCCATGTTGGCCCTCTTTCTTACTTCCTAGGATACACCCCCAGGATTTTCCCTAACTTAGGGCCTTTGCATTTGATGTCATCTTTGTCTGGAATTCTCTGTTCACCACAATTTTATAAGAAGAATATTGATGTATAGTTATTTTACTACATATCCGTTTATGCATTGCAAATAGTAAATCCCATAAAGGAAGTAATCATGTCTATCTTGTTCTTGTGGAATGCACATAATAGGTCTCTAGTGCCTGGCACAGCATAGGCAATCAATCAATATTCAGTTAACTATTTAATACTTAAACTCATGTAGCATAACCATACAGCATTAAGATTTTAAACTAAGTTGAATGTACTTCTTCTATTATTTTTTTACTTTTCATCTGACTGTTTTAATATCTCATATGCTGAAAGGTTTAACAATTCAGCCTTGCTGGGTTATATGACCCAATTATATGATAAACAGATGCAGCATCATCACAGACCCCTCCATTTAACCTTCACTTGGCTTTAAGAAAACAGAAGAATGGAGGATAAAAGTGGCTTCATATCCCATAGATAATCACTACTGAACCAACTATCATTAAGGATAGTTACAATATACGTGGAGTACTTATCCTATAACTACAAGTCAATTGATATACCTAAAGTCATATTAAATTATCTAAACTACAGGCTAAATATGTAGGGTCTGTCCTTTGAGTTGTTTGAAATAAAATTACACATATATTATATATATACACAAAAGCAGAATATAAAGCAAGTAATAGAAGCAAAGGTATTCAGAATATTTAATGAAACAGTGAATGAGGAAACTGTGAAGGGGGTAGTGTTAATCTTTTTCTGTGTTTTTAAGAAAGATAGAGAATTCCAGATGCTGGATGATAATGAAAAAGCAAAGTTTTATTGAGAAGAATAAAGTATTGTAGAATAAATGTAACCATCCAGAAGTCTTGGTCAGAGGAATGACTAGATACTGTAGTTAAATAACTACTACGAAAAAAACCCAAGGAGGGCAATACTGAAAGGTGAATAATTCAGTGAGGCCAAGTAAAGAGCATGGGTCCAGAGGATCAAAATTTTTCTCTGCTCCATACGGCACAATAATCTGTTATACAGTTAATACTTGAAAAGACATTTCCATCAGCCCGTGGCTTTCTCTCCCTGCTACTAAGATATAGTGATATTTCCTGTGTCAAGACCATGACTCCAATCCACTAGATTGATGCTGGGTATACATACACCCAGGACCTAAACATCTAATGAGAGAGCTGTCAAACCATAACTTTACACAGCTTCAATACCACTGCCTACTAGTCAGCTCAGGGCCCCTCTTCATGCTTGGTTTGATGTGACATATAACAAAACAAGCAAAAAAGCCTTAAGCTATCAAAAGGAAAACACAGAGAGAATTGGGATAATTAGTCCTGGATTACTGTCAACACTAAATTATTATTAACCTCAAATTACCATTACATTGGCAATTGTCACTTCATGCTCCTGTGTTGCCAGATGACATATTCAGTACCATGACAACAATTACATGGTATTTCCAGTAGCTTCAAAACAAAAACAAAAAATACACAGCAACAAAAACTTCACTGGAAAATATTACATACTTATTTCCACTGGAGAGATAGAAATTTAGATAGATCTATGATTTGTATTCAAAATACCAGGAAAAAATGATACAGGTGTAATGAATATTATATCTTATTATCTCTTAGAAAACAGTTTAAAAACAAACAACAAAAAAATGGTTAGTCTCTTATGGGACAGCAGTAATAGCTACTCAGTGGTTCTAAATTTTTCTTTTAGCTTAGAAAAATATAAATAAGAACACATCCACTCTCAATGAGACTTCACTGGTGACTAAATTCGTTTCATAAAAAAAAATAGGCTACTTTAGGAAAATGCACAGTTTTGGATGGATTGGAACAGATTTTAGTTTTCTTTCTAGCATTCAAGTGAGCATTCTTGTGTAGGAGATGATCTAAAATCTTTTCAGATAGATATCTTTTTCTTCATCATAATTAACTCAACAAAGATTGAGCTTTGACTAATGGCACTATGCTAGATGATAAGAATACAAAAATAAACAGTACCTACTCTTAAGAAGCTTACAGTTAAGTTTCTTTCATTATTTTTCAAGGTGACAATTATTTGTTCAAAAATAATGTCATCTAACATAGAAAATATAATTTATGTTTCACCCAAACTTCCATACTTTGGATGTTTGTAATGATTTTTAGAAATGATTCTATATTACCTACTAAAAGAAAATTTTAGTTCAAAGATTCCTAGTAAATGTCCTACGGGACATAAAATCAACTCTTCAGCATGTCAATAAGTATGGCAAGGGAAAAAAATACTGTATCTAAAAAAGTGAAACATAGTCGAAAGGGCTTCTTGATTATGTAACATCCTAGAGATTCTATCATACAAATATGCATTATAAATTCCTCAGTAGGAAAATATATTATCCGGCATTCCCTGAATTTATTCTACAGTGAAATCATATTTCATCAGGAGAAACTCACAGAGATGAAGTCTAATAGAACATATTTTTGGAACTCTAGATAAGCTGCAGTTTAATTGGCTCAGAGGTGGGTCAACAAGTACTCATATCTAATTTACCCTATTGACCAATCTACATTTATCCATTTGTCTTAGAATTCTCTACATTTTTAGCTCAATTTACATTTTTTAAAAAAATGACCCTTTACACATAATTTGAAAATGGTACAGAATCAATATACATTTAAGTAGATGTCTTTCTGCTCTCCCTTTTCTTTAAGAATCCCTCTGCCAGTTTCCCACTAGTGAAGATAAAATGGGATACAGAGAAAAGAAATGTCGGTGAATGGGGAAAGAGCAGCGTTTGGACAAATGTAAACAATTATGCAGAGATTATTTCAATTTTTCAATAGGAGAATGTAAAACCCACAAGAAAGAACTGGAATATTCTTCTCCATGAATAACTACTTCATAAGAATAAACATCATATGTGGAAATAAAATGATGTACAGAGTTCACTGCATATAGAATATCAGAATAGAGGCCCTGATCCCAGGAATCACAGTGCCAGTTTTTTCTCTAGAATCTCAGGAAGATCACTTCACTTTCCTGTGCCTAGATCTCCATGCTCACACAGAAGCTGGGTGAATAGGAGAAAGTAACAACAAAACAAACAAACAAACAAAACAAGAAAAAAGAGAAAGTAAAAACTTGTAAGAACTTTGAAGTTCCAGGGTGTTTTTTACTATTTCCATAGAAAATTTTACTAAAACCCAATTGAAAGAGTGAAAACCTGCTCTTGATATGCAGAAAATTTTACCTTTCAAAACATCTCAATAGACATAAATAAATGTATTTTTCTAGAAAGTTAGCTTTTATCATTAAACACTAATAAAAATTAGTTTAGGATTTTAGTGTGAACTTAGAGATAGCTCACCTAACATACATTCTGGAAAGACAATCCAATTTTTCTTTTTTCCCTGACTAAAAAAGTAAATTCTCAGAGTGTTTAACTGGACAAAGTATTACAATGACATCACACAACTACATTCTGCTTTTATGCAAACTCTTGGCAGTACCCCTATCACATCGAGTTCTGAAAGTAAGCTGAGGCAAAAACATGGCTGCTGCTCAGATATAACCAGACAAAAAACAGATACAAAGGAGATATAATGCAGAGCATGACAGCACATTCTTTTTAACAGCACAATTATGGAGGCATCTGTTCTGAAATACAGGTTTCTACTGCATCTTTATTTTACCTGATGGATGAAAGAAGAGAACTGTTTTAAAATCATGAGAATGACAAAGCTATAATATGTTCCTTATATGCAGGAGCTGTTCCTTTAATGATGTCATGCAGAGGGCTGATGAACAGCATCCTATCCCTAAGAATATAGCTATAAGCCAGAAAAGTCATCCTGCAGCCAAATGACTTACTGCCCCAGCTCCAAGCAGAAGGGCAGATCTGAACAACATCATGATAGCCCAGTCCTCCGGAAGGAGTGAGGGGGGTGTCTAAAGAGCACGATTTTTCTTAGGCCCTGACATATTTCTGCTAGCAGCAGAGTGATTTTACTGGCGTGAGTCAGAATGCATGTGAGTCATCTGTATAATAAATGAGACAACTTTATTTCCTTGAGCTTCTGCTCACTTCATTATAGCAAGAGAAAGTAAGGAAAATGTCTGTTTTCTGTCAGGTTTTCCCAAAATGATCAGTCACTGATGGCTCACATGTCCCCATCAGAACTGTAGGAGACGATGAAGCCACAGCTTGTATTGCCAGCAACCCAGGCAGAAGTGTGGTTGCCAAGCACACAGGCTCCTGCAGTGATTTACCACTTCCAAATGTTACACTTGACAACAAATCTAAGAAATTTATCCCTCTTAGCTAGAAGCTTCCAGAGTAGATCTTGAGTCGCTGCTGCTTGGCTTTGCTCTCTACACAAAGGAACCATCGGTTTTAGGGCATCGCTGTGTTTTCAAAGCTGAACCCCATAATTTGGACTCTGCATTCCAGGTTTCTTTCATCTTTCCTGTTCAACTAAAAGAACTAGTTCAAACTTAAAATCTCATTGAACTAACTGGTTGACTTTATTGGCAGCTGAATTCAATCAGGCAGGGGTGGGGGAGAGTAAAATAAAGGATGTATTTGTTGCATATGAATGGGACTAAGATGAAAAGCACTTCTTTGAGGATAGCGAATGGAATACAAGCAGAACAACAACAGGAGAATTTCTGCAACTCAATACCTGCTGTATAGGAGGAGAATGTTAAAGAATGTCACATAGCTAGTTGGAACCAGATCATAACTTTCAAACTGAGAAGATAATATTTTATAATACTTGAGAGTTATAAACGAGTTCAGCAACTGTCTAACCCCCTCATTCATATGATGCAAAAACATCCTCTTCAGTAGCTTCACAGGCAGTCATGAAGTCCCTGAAGCATTTCAGTCACTGGGAACTCGCTAACTCAGCAGGCAGCCCACCTTTCTGACAATCAATTCTGATGACTAAAAGGTATTCCTCCCAGTGCGCAGAAACCTGCCTCTTTCTGAAGCGTCCACACACTCATTCTCATTCAGGCTGCTTAACAGAGCTGGCTGAGAGCTTATCTAAGACATCTACTTCAGAGTTTACACCCCAGCACATTCTGATTCTTGCACTTTGAATTGTTCCACTTGGTCTGTGACTCTGATCAACATCCATCTGGACCGAATATTCCTTCTCCTGGCTGTGCTTCTGACTCTGCTTTGCTCGACTGAAGAACTCCATCTACAAATTCAGCCAACTGGACCATCAACGGGACCATAGTCTCTGCTCAGTTAATGAACCCTGTGCAGAGATTTGACACTTGGCTCTAACGTCCATCTTCTCTTTCTAGGAACTGCTCTCCCCAACTCTTGTACTTCTCTCCAAGTCCTATAATCCACCCCAATCCACCATGTAAATTGTACATTCCAATTTGGTTTTTTCTAACTGCTGTCTTGAAAGCTCTCTCCCACTTCCTCCTGACTCTGTGTGAATAATGAGTTAAAGGAAGACTATAACCAATTCTGGGAGAGCAGCTAGCAAGCAAAGATGTAAAAGGCAGCCTCCCCCAAAAAAACTTAGCCTGAATTCAGGCAGTGAGAATAGATGATAGATACAAAAGATACTAAAAAATAAAAAACTAGAAATTGTAGAATGTAGTAACTGAATTGATGATCTTCACTGAGGAGTGTGTATGTGAGAAGAAAGAATATGAAATTACAAGGCAGAGTAGAGCCGTTTACCAGGACAGATGATACTGAAGGCATTTGGTGGAAATTAATGATTCATTTTCGAATGTGATTGATTTGAGGTGCCTGGGAGCCTTCTAAATCAAAGTATTTATTAAACTGTGGGAAATATGGGTCTGGAATTTAGCAAAGAGTTCTTGATTAAATTTAAGAACCATCAAAATGTAAAGAAAATGTGGGGCAAGGGTTTTCTTTAAGATACTGCAGAAATTATATTTATAGTAGAAAGCTCAGAGAGATGACGATGGAGTCCTCTGGAATTATGACTTTGAGTTTTTGGTTTTTTTTTCGTGGTACGTGGGCCTCTCACTGCTGTGGCCTCTCAGAGCACAGGCTCCGGACGCGCAGGCTCAGAGGCCATGGCTCAAGGGCCCAGCCACTCTGCGGCATGTGGGATCTTCCCGGACCGGGGCACAAACCCGTGTCCCCTGCATCGGCAGGCAGACTCTCAACCACTGTGCCACCAGGGGAGCCCCTATGACTTTGATTTTTAAAGACTGAGGAGAGAAAGAACAGTCCTCAAAAGGAATCAAGAATGAATGGCTAATAAGAGGAGAAGGGAGGAGAAATGAAAATTTAGATCATGAAAATCAAAGGAGAAAGTGGTTAGTTAGTAACAAATGTTCATCAGAGTGTTCAATGCTACAATAAAATAAAAGTTCAATCTCCTCGGTGATACAGGGGCCAATAATCCAAATAGCCGAAACTGGTTAGCTGCTTAGCTAAACTCCTTCCTCTTTGTCCTGGGCACACAAGCAGACCAGTTTTCAGCATCGTTTGCAATTAAGTGTTGTCATCTGAGTGAGCCCTGGACAATAAAGTGTGGGCAGATATGATGAATACTATGTTCTGTCTGACCCATAAAAAGTATTACGTGTAAGCCTCACTCATCAAGGACATAATGATCAGGTCCTGAGTCCCTGCAGATGTAAAGGCTCTGTGTGTCAGGGCAGAGGTGGAGGGGGTGGAGGGTGAGAGTACACCCCTGTATTGATTATAAGTGATAGGACATGAAGAGTCCTGTTTCACTCTAGATATAGAAAACATACAAATCGAGTTCTGATTTTGTGTCAAAGAGCCCTACTATTTAAGTGGTTGCTCACTTATTCTATCACACATATATCTATATATCATATATCTTAACACCATAAGATTTTAAATTCCCTTATAATTTTCTTATTTTCTCATATTTTAAGATTTCTTTCAATAACTCATGTAAATGTTAAATTGCATTACAGAAACCTGTGTTATTTGTTCTATAGGACACTTATGGGTGAAAGGGTACTACAAGTGTTTAAAAACATGATTAAAGGAAACAGTTTAGGTGATACAAACAAACTGTATTTAACACTTCATGAAGCTGGTGGTCTCCATGCAAAAAACTTCAAAACAGGATGGGAGGCAAAAAGCTTTGTTAGTATAAATAAAAGAACAAGCAAGAGACAAATAGAAAATGTCTGATTTGGGGCCATGGAGTCAACCTTGTTCAGGTGAGAAGGCCCAGAGTTGCCTTGGTGTTTGGGAATTGGCTGACTGAATATACTGTGTTTCCTGTCAAGCGGATCTTTTATAGGGACAAAAAAGTTATCTAAGTTTTGGTTTGCTGACGTGGCACCCCAGGCAAGAGCGGCTCCATTTGGGGCCCTAGAAAGTTATTTCAACACAAGTTTTCTTGGTCTGTGTTCCAAAGGCATCAGTTCTTTTTGTTCATATATAACTTCTTACATCTTCAAGTGAAAAATAATAGGAAATCACTGGATTACTTTTCTCCCAGAGGCCAACAGAAAATGGCTGTGAAACTAGAGATAGTGCTATTCTACCTAGGCTCTTTTCTGGGTTTCCTATAATGTTAATGAGATACAGCTGAAGAAATGTTTCAACTGGGAAGAAAAAGGAACTGTCTCAGTCCTCTTCTGGCCAACCAATTCCCCTCTTCAGTCTCCACTTACCCATCCGATCCTGTGTTTCAGCAATAGGGCAGGAGTAAAGTTAGGACAGAATTGCACCAGCTCAGAAACCGGGAGCTAACATTAGGAGTTAACCCTAATGCACTGGTACCATGATCTTCTCAGCCTGTTCTATAAAACCCTACCTGTGCCCAGGTGGATGGGGAATGGTGAAAGGAGAGGCAGCCCTTCCCCAAACCCCCAGGCTGGAACAGGGAGGGGCAGCTCACCACTGCAAGGAATGCCGGGCATGTGTGCCCCAGTGTAACTATTCCTGCTAATTCTCCCACCTGCCAGTTCTACATATTTCGCTGTAGTCCTCACGTGCTCCTTCCTGTCCAGTTCACATCTCTGGACATGATTTTGTGATCACCTATACCTAGGGTATCCATCATTTTTTTAAATGTATGAGCCATTCCCCACCCCCACCCCATCTGTCAGTAGCATTCAGAAGCTCTAGCAGAGGATTCTAAGATCCTAGAGAAAGAAGGGAGAATAGGATGTAAGGAGCCCATGTCCCTATATCACCTTTGGAGCGCTTATCACCCCTCAAGAATCCTCTATTTTGCCCCACAGCCTCCATTTGGGCTTTATGAGAACAAAAATAAATTTCTGTTAAACCATTGAGATTTGGGCATCATAAATTTCAGCCACTAGGTTACCTTTACTAATGCAAAGACCTTCAAAAGGTATTTTCAGTGCACTGGCCACCAATCAGGAAAGGTAAAGCACAGATGACCATGCCATGTGCATTGGAGACTTGTTGACAAGTATGGTTATTATTTTGATCCCCATGCAAAAGAGGAAAAGAGCCACAGTGATGTTTAGAGTTCAGGTAGTACATCTTTTTTTTAAATGCTCAGTGGATCAAAATTAACTTTACAGCGCATAAGAACAGGATTACTAAATCTTTCCTCCCCAGCAATACTAAGAAACCAAACTGATGAAAGGACGCTGCTCCCAGGGCAGCTTCTGATTGCATAATCTTGGGAGCAAGGGGCTGTCAGAGAGTTAGAGCTGCTTCATAGAAGGGAGTGGAGTATAAACACTCTTCATTTATTTACTCAATTTTTTTGAGTGTCTACTATGTGTTGCTCTAGGCAATGGGCATATGGTGGTAAAGAGAGAAAATTTCCAGTCTTCATGTATCTTATATTTTGGTGTATTCTACATTCCTACATTCTTCACAATAAGAAAACAGTGAACTCCAATCACAGGTAGATATTCTTTGGTATATATCCTGCTTTTCAAAGTATATTTTAATACACAACTACATCCTACCCCAATACTCAGTGAAAACAAAAAAGTGAATAAAAATTGAGGCCAAGTGAGAGCTAAGTCATGGTTCAAGAATATTTAGTTGTTAATATCACATCTGTCCCAACCATGTCCTTTTTGAACAGAAATCCCCAGAATTAAGAGAACTCTCCACCTGAGAGCAGGGGTAGATGATTAGGGAGACAGGAGTCACAGATAACTCTAGCTTTTCTTTCATGGCTATCAGAGTCTCCAAAATAGATACCACTTGCTTTCATTTTGTGTATCTGTTAAAAGATATTCATTTCAGCTGAAATGAGAATAGGCTAAAAGGAATTTTAAAAAGGTTTCTATAAATCAATGAAGTCAATAAGCCATTCTGTAACAACCAAAAATATGTCCTGTACAACATATTTTGAAAGAACATATCTTGGTGATACTGTAATAGTACATTAAGTTGTCTTAAAGAATTATTTTTAATGCTTTTAATGTTCCTATCCTAAAAATCCAAGTGTATAAATAGGCGCACATGACATAACATTCAAAATATTACCATACCAAGAGTGATAATTTTCTAATACAGATAGGTAGCTCTTTTTCATAGATAGATGATAGATATAAATGACTGATTGATATGACTGATTGATAGATTGATTTATGCATATGTATATGCACATACACATATATCTATGTATCTATTCATATATACTTTGCTTACAGAGTTGCATGTACACTTCCTTCTGTCAAATCTCTCTAAAACCTGCCCTACTCAAATCCAAATAGCTCTTTATTTTTTAATGACAAATTCACAAGGAAAATAAAACAATAACTATTTCATTGTTTGATGCAACTAACTGGTCTCCAAATTACGGGGTCGAAATTTTATCAAAAGGGCCATAGAACACAGTGCCATCATTTCTACAGCTGCCAACTCAGCTCCCACAAACATTGCTTGTTCGGTGATCTGAGAGAGACTGTGCCCTTGGGCCAGGTTTCTTGTTCTAAGGACTTATGCCTTTATATTCCAGCACAAGGATGATTTTTTATGCAAATCCATCTGCCTGTTTTCCTGATGGGAAAAGGAATTCAAAACTTTCCCATTAAATTGTGAAATAAATTGATTAATAAAAAATGCACTTTCCCCAATTGAGAATTAGGGCTTAATGTTGTCTAATGAGTTTATTTTGAAACAATTACACAAAATGGTGATATCAAACCCAGCAGAGACACAATTTGAATAATAAACTAAAATTAAAGATCAGACATGTATATTGTGTTATTGAGTGACCAGTGAATGCAATGAGAGCTAAGGATGAGCAGATAACATGAGTATGCCATTATAAAGTTTTAGCAGTTTATAAAACCCTATCTGGAAAAAAAGAGCTGTATTATATATTTCAAATTCTATACTATTCTATCACCTATGTTAAAACATTCTAGGTATTATTAAACATAATTGGCTTTTTCCTTTCTCTCTTTCCTGCAGAGCTCTAGCCCATGTCAGTAACAGAGCGTTACCATCACCACAGAAGGCCTTTTCACACCACAGGCCTCCTAAAGATAACCACTACTCTGACTTTAGTGTAATGCTGCTTTTTACTGAACTTTAAGTAAATGGAAGTACAGTATGTGCTCTTTTGTTTCTGGCTTCTTTGATCCAGCATTGTGTGTGTGAGTTTTATTCTTGTTATTCAGTATATATAATTATAGTTTGTCCATTTTTATTTCAGAAAAGTACTCCATTATGTGAATATAAAACATTTATCTATTATTTTTGGATATTTGTGTTGTTAGCAGTTTGGGACTAAAAGTTATCTACATTCTCGTAAACATGCTTTGGTGATTATATGGAGGCTATTTCTGTTGAGTAATTACCTGGGAGTGGGATTCTTTAGTATTTATCATTAAACGGTTTCCCAAAGTGATTGTACAATTTACACTTCCATTTGGCATTATTCAAGAGTTTCCAATGTTCCACATCCTCTCCAGCACTTGGTATTCTCTTTTTTGTCCTAGTCATTCTGGTGTTTGTGTAGCCCCTTGTGGTTTTAATTTAAATTTCCCTCATAACTAATAGTGTTTTGCGTACCTTTTATATTTGTGTCAACCTTTTGAATATCTGCTTTTTGTCACCTTTTATATATTCTTTTTGGTTGTTTATTATTATTGAGTTGCAACAGTTCTTTGAAATCTTCCATTCCGTTTCTGGTTTAGTTTCACATTCTTAATGATGTATTTGATAAACAGAAGTTCTTAAAACTGCCTAAGTTCTCATTTTTCAATTATGGTTAGTGTGTTCAATGTCCTCTTGAAGAATTACTTGTCTACTCCTAAAGCATAAAGATATTTTCCAATGTCTTTTTCGAAGAGCTTTATTGTTTATCTTTTTTACTTAGACCTGGTCTACTTGATTGATGTGTGTGGGGCGAGAGGGGTGTTAAGTGGGGTCAATGTTTATTTATTTTCATATAAATATCCAATTACCCAGCACAATGTATTGAAAAGACTATTGTTTCCATTCTTCCTTGCACGTCAACTTCGTTAGAAATGAGGTGACCTGCATCCCTGTGCCATTAACATATTGTACTATCCCTTAATTACCACAACTTTATAATAGGTCCTTTCATTTGTTATTATGGGTCTCCAGCTTGGTTCTTTTTATTAAGCAAAGGTCTCCACCTTGACTACTGTTGGACATCTACATTTTTAAATGAATTTTAGAATGAGCTTGTTGATTTACACACACACACAACCACAGAATTTTTATTGGGGTGTATTGAAGCTATAAACAACTTTGTTAAGAACAAACATCTGCTATAGAAATAAAAAATGCCCACAATTTTCCATTCCTACCTACAGTCATCCTTTTGCTACAAAACTTTGCAAATCATCCTGCCAAGATACAAAGTCTATTTATCCAATGCCTAACTCTGGGCAAGGCCTATGGCTTGCTTTGGATCACAAAATGCTGTGGAAATGATATTGTGTAGTGTTATGGTCAGGCTTTAAGAAGGCTTGTGTTTATTCTCTCTATTTTGGAAACTACCAAGCCACCATATGAACAAGCTTTAGGATAGCCTGCATAAATATGGGAGACAAATGGTGCTATGACATCTGTTTCCCAAATTAAAGCCAGAAATCTCCCAGTATGTGACTGAAGTTATTCTGGACCAACTACACTCCAGTTAATCCACCAGAGAATCAAAAATGCGTATGTGAGACCAGTCAAGATCACTTGAGCATGACCTAAATCAGCAGACTTTTCCCTAAGACAAATAAAGTCATGAGTAATAATAAGTAGTTGTTATTTTAAGTCAGTAAATGTGGGAGGAGTTTGTTACACAATAATTTCTAACAAAATATAGTCACAATATTGTGTCTTTCAATCCATGAACATAGTATTTCACTTTATTTTACTTTTTAAACTTCTGTCAACAGTTTGTAATGTTCAGTAAAGAAGTCCTTTGATTTTCTATTTGTTTTGTAATTTTAAATACAATTGAAATTTATATTATTTTTTAAATTAATTTTCCAGATTTTTTTCCAGTCTAGGTTATAAAATTGTTTTTTGCATATTGAACTTGCATTTTATGACTATGCTAACACCATTTTATAAATTGTAATAATTTGTCCGTAGAGTCTTTGGAATTTTTTATTTCACAGTACTATTTTCTGAGAATAATGAGGGTTTATTTCCTACTTTTCCAACTCTTATTCCTTTTTCTTCTTTTGCTTGCCTTCTTGCACCATCTAGAGTATCCAGCACAAGTTTGAAAAGAATTAGTGAAACAAGCACTCTTATGACATTCCCAATCTCAAGGAGAGATCTTTTAATATTTCACTATTAAATACGATTTCTCTAGAGAAAGACAAATATAATATAGTGCTTATGTGTGGAATCTAAAAAAATGGTACAAATTAACTTATTTACAAAACAGAAATAGAGTCACAGATGTAGAAAACAAACTTATGGTTACTGGGGGGAAAGGGGTGGGAAAGGGATAAATTGGGGGATTGGGATTGACATATACACGCAACTACATATAAAATAGATAACTAATAAGGACCTACTGTATAGCACAGGGAACTCTACTCAATACTCTGTAATGACCTATATTGGAAAAGACTCTAAAAAAGAGTGGATAAACGTATATGTATAACTGATTCAATTTGCTGTACACCCGAAACTAACACAACATTGTAAATCAACTATACTCCAATAAAAACTTTTTTAAAATTGCATAAAACTACAAAAAAATGATGTCTCATAATTCTTTATTAGAAGAAGAACATTCTCTTCCATTCTTACTTTGGGACATTAAAAAAATTTTTTTAAATGCTCTCTGAATTTTTCAGGCACAGTAACTGAATCTGTCAATATGGTCATATAACTTTTCTTCCTTTTTATGTTAACATGATGAATTGGACTGACTACTTTGCAAATATCACTCCGGCATGCCTGAAATACATTCCACTTTATATGATGTATTTTCCTTTTAAATATTTTTAAGTTATTTTTGTTAAAAAATTTTATGGTTTTTATACCTTTATTAATGAAAGAGACTGGTCTGCAAGATCTCATTGATGTGATGTCCTTGTTAGGTTTTGATATCAAAGTTATACTGGTTTCTTTTCTTCTAATCTCTGGAAGAGTTTATATAATATAGGTGATGTTATTTCCTTAAGGTTTAGAAGAATTTACTGTTGAAGCCATTGAGCCTGAGGTTTTCTTAAAAGGAAAAATTTTAATAAAAAATACAATTATTAATAGCTACTAGACTTAAAATTATATATTCTATCAGTTTGAGTAAATATTTTTGAAAAAAAATTATATTTCATTTAAATGTTCTAATTATTGGCTTATACCTGTTTAGAATATAATTTTGTTGTCTTTTTAATTTCTGTAGAATCTGCAGTGATGTTCACCTTTTCTGATATGAATAATTTGTGTTTTTTCTCTTGTTTCTTGATAAAGTTACACTGAATTTATAAATTTTGCTATTCTTTTCATAAGGCAAATTTGCATTTGAATTTTTTGTTAGAAATTTTATCTGTTTTACTAATTTCTACTTTTATTTTTATCATTTTCTTCCTCATTCCTTCATCTTGTTTTCTCTTATTTCTCCAGATTCCTGTGGTTGAAGATATGATCATTGATTTTCCACCTTTCTTCTTTTCTAAATCTCACTCTAATCACTAATTTACCTAAATCTCACAAGTTTTAAAATGTTGTATCTTCACTATCATCCAGTTTAGATGTTTCTTAATGGTAGTGTGACTTCTACTTATAGCTCATAGACTATTTAGACATTATTTTTTAATGTCCAACTACTTACAGACTTACATGTTTATTACTAAATTTTTATTACTAAATTCTACTGTGATAGTAGAATATATTTGATCAAATTCTTTGATATTTGTGGAGGTTTTATTTATGTTCCAGTGCATGGTCAATTTTGGTAAATATTTATTTATGAGCACTATGTTTATTAGGTCAACTTTGTTGACTCTTTTCTAGATCTCTGTCATAGAATGTTTGTCTGCTTTTTCTATTAGCTATTAAAATATCAATGTTAAAGTTTTCTAGTATGAAATTGAATTCATTGATTTATCCTTGTGGTTCTTTCAGTGTTTGTATTATATATTTTGAAGTTATGATATTGAGTACACAGAAATAGGATTGTGATGTCTTCCTAGTAGAGGTACTGCTTTAATATTATAAAAACATCCCTCTTCATGTGTAGTAATTCATCTTGCTTTCAATTATACTCTTCTGATATTAGGATAGCCACACTAGAAGTATTTGTAAGCATTTGCTTAGCATTTCTTTTCCTTTTACTTTCAGTCTTTGTGTCAAAAGCATGTTTATGTATATAGCCTAGCAAACATAATCTGTTATTTGAAGTATTCAGTGAATTTACCACTGTCCTTGTTGCCTGATATCCACTGCCTTGAAAGCCAATGTTTCTTTTTTCTTTCAATTTTTTAAAATAGTTTTAGGTAGGAGAGTAAATTTGGTTCCTGTTATTCCAGTTGGCCAGAAGTACACATTTGTTGATTATCTTTTAAAGAGATTTATAAGAAGCAGAAAAAAAGTCTAAATTTATTCATATTATTACCACTTCAACTGGAGTATAAGTCTTTCAACCTTGTCTTTCTCCTTCAATATTGTCTATTCTTTGCAGTAACACACTGTCTTGATTGCTGTAGTTTTATAGTATATTTTGAAGTTGTGCAATGTCAGTCTTCCAACTTTGTCTTTCTTCTTTAATATTGTGTAGTCTATTCCAGGTCTTTTACCTCTCCACAGAAACTTTAGAATCAGTTGGTCAATATCCGCAAAACAACTTGCTGGGATTTTCATTGGGATCGTGGTGAAGGTACAGAACAATTTAGGAAGAAATGACTTCTTGACAACATTGAGTCTTACTCTCCATGAACATGGAATATCTCTCCATTTCCTTAACTCTTTGATTATTTTCATCAGAGTTTTGTAGCTTTCCTCCAATAGATTTTATACATATTTTGTTACATTTATACCTAACTATTTCATCTTGGAGTGTGCTAATGTAAATGGTATTGTGTTTTTAATTTTAAACTCCATTTGCTCATTGCTGGTATACAGAAGTTGAATGAAGCTGGAAGTCTTTATTTTTCTTCAGGCCTTAGCAGTAGTCTAATGTGCATTTATCACACATGTGGCAATATAGGAGAAAATAAACATGAGCTGACTATAGTCAGCAGAAAACCAAAGGCTCCTTTGCAGCTGTGAAGCCAGGAAGCATCTAAAAACAGGCTCCAATGGGCACAAAAGCAGCTTCTTTTAAGTTCCTGATCTTTCATCACATTTCTTTCTCTATTACTTCTAACAAACATCCACCCTAATAATCTATATTAACTACTTCCCTCAATGAAATATCAACAGTGGTTTTGTTTACTGACAGAATTCTACCTGCCATAGTGTTCCATTGATGTGTGATGAACTGTTAAATAAATAAATGAATTAATGAGAAATAAAAGAAGGAGCGAGAAGAGATTAGAAGGAGAGGAAGCATTGCAAGAAGGTTGGAAAAAGAAGAAGAGGTAGGAATTTGTCTATTACTATTGATTTTCAAAGCACTTTGAAGAACCTTTTCTGATAATGCCTACTTTTGTATGGGCTGTCACAATAAGATTTTGACAATTCCATAATAGTTTGAATTTCTCTCTTCTATTTTAAGCTTAGCAGTGTAAGAAAAAAGACTTGTTTTCTGATCTGGTAATTCCCTAGCAGTTGTTTTCTGATTTGGTAATTCCCTAGCACTCTACAATCAAATTAATCATGAAAATTGCAAATTTGCAAATGAAAACAAAAAATGCTATCTCATTAAAGTCACTGATATAATTTAGAATATCCACGATAACAATATATATTTTTGTTTACATCACCAAATTACTCCACTGTTTTCAAAGTTGTCTCCAGTGACTAACACACACAAAATATCACATGTACCAAAAACTAACATCAGAAATATTTCTATTTGCCATTTAAATCTGATTTCTCCATGTAGAGAGGATGCCTTGAGACAATCATAAATGTTAGGTACAGCCAGGGTGTTACTACATTCTTTCCTGCTGGCTTGTGTTTGATCCCCTATCTTCACTCTATTGGCCTTTACAAGACACAGTGTTTCATGTGATTTCAAAGGGTTTTGATTTTTAAACTGTTTCCTTCATTATCAAACGACCTAACAATCAAACATGCAGATTTATAGATGTAATTAAATGAAAAGTTTCAGCAACAGCTACTGCCACTTTATCTACCATGGCCAGGTTTATTTGCTGGGGGCATTTTTAATTTGTACCTGAAATTATCATTTGAGCTAAATCAAAATCATCTTCTCCTCCTTCTCTTCCCCATCCTTGTCCTCCTCCACTCCCCCCACTCCTTCCTTTACTTTGCAATATAATTTTAAAATAAATGAAAAATATGCAGATTGCAAAATGTTAAACCTTACCTTTACCACGTAGATATATGATTGATAGATAGATACATAGAGAGAGAGAGAGAGATGATAGATAGACAAAAAAGAAAATTTAAACTCTCCTGACTCTTCTTTGCTTCTCTCCCTCTAATGGAGATGATGGTGTGCCTACCAAATCCATTTTCAGGACTGAGGCTTTCATTCCCCCACTTGCTGGTGGTGTGAGTGCTGAGGTCTCCAGCTGAGTCCCTCCCCAGGAACTGCCCTTGGACAAAGAGAACATCCTGACAAGTACTTGTCATTTCAACGTTCTTCTTTATACTTTCAGTAGGTATCACTTAAAATAAATACTATTTCATATTTTATATTAAAATATAAATACAAATGGTATCATGTGGCATTGATTCTTCATCAACTTCTATTTTTGTACAAAATGATGTTTGAGAGATTTAACCATAATGACCTATAGCCCAGTTCTTTTCTCATTTTTACCATTTTGTAATATTCCATTGTGTTAAATGTCACTATTTATACATCCATTCTCCTATTGATAGAAATATGAGTTGTTTACATTTTCCTTTGCATAAAATGCTTTTATGAATATTCTTAATGTGTGCATATCTTCACCTTTTAGTCAAATTTATACTCCCTCCAGCAGCAGAGCAATCTTTTTGTTGTCCCATGATGCCTTCACACTCACTTGATGTTATGCAAATTTTAATCTTGATTGGGATATTTAATTCTTCTTTTCCCCTCTACAACTTATCTTCTCTTTCTCATTATTTAATTACTTACCTTTAAAATCATAACATACATATTTACCTGAAGTCTTAACACAAAGCCTCTAACCTCTTCCTGAAGTATAGTTTAGCTGGGTATACAATTCTAGGTTAATGGTTATTTTTTCTCAAGACTTTGAACACAGCTGTACTCCTCAGGCTCCTACCATCATTGTTCAGAAGGCTGGGCTCTTTCTAGTTTTTCTTCTCTCTGGCTGCTTTTATGTTTTCTCTTTTGCTTTGAGTTTCTAAAGTTCCACTACAATGTATTTAAAGGTAAATTTCTTCTTTTTTTTTTTCCTGCTTGGCTTTCATTCGGTTTACTGAATCTAAAGATTACATCAGTTCATCAGTTCCAGAAAAATTCTCTAGTATGACTTCTCCAAATAGTCTTTCTCCTTTATTCTTTAAATTCTTTCCCTCTGAAACAGCAATAAAGTTAGGCTAGATCTTCTCTTTCTAGCTCTATGTTGTCCAGCCTCTCAGATCATCTATTCCTTTGTCTCTCTTTCATGTAATTGTTCTTAAATCTATGCTTCAGCTTACAAATTATCTTCAATTTTGTCTCTTCTGCTATTTTACAGCACTGTCTATTTTTTTTTTTTTTTTTTTTTGGATACGTGGGCCTCTCACTGCTGTGGCCTCTCCCGTTGCGACGCACAGGCTCAGCGGCCATGGCTCACGGGCCCAGCCGCTCCGCGGCATGTGGGATCTTCCCGGACTGGAGCATGAACCCACGTCCCCTGCATCGGCAGGCGGACTCTCAACCACTGCGCCACCAGGGAAGCCCTGGGAGGTTTTTTTGTGCCTCTGTTTGAGAGAGATTTACGTTTGCTACAGCCAGCACCCAAAAGTACTGTCAAACAGAGGCCATTTAAGGTAAACTATCAGATTGGGAGTTTCTGGACCACCCAACTGGTACAAATTTGGATCACTAACCTATGTGAGTCAGGCCTGTCAATGCAAATTCTCAGAGGAGAGTTTTTGGTTTGTTCTGTTTTGATTGAAAGTCCAGGATAAGACTGTCAAGTTCCCTTGTCTTCTCTTTTGCTGGTACATGGAATTTTTCTAGTCCATTCCTTCACCAAATTTGTAGATTTTCAAGGGCCCCAGTTTAAGCAGAAACCTCAAGCCCACTCACCTCCTTAGATTGACACCTGCATGATCATCAAACCCAAAGCTCTAGAGAACTGAGATTGGCAGATCCCCTCAGGACTGCCTTGACTTTAGCATCACTTATCACTCCGCTTTTCTGCTACCCCTTCATATGCAGTCCCTGAGAATTTCCATTTCATTCTTCTTATTCCAGCTGTTCATTTTGAAGGACATTTGTCATAGTTTATCCAGCATTTCTAAATGTTTTGCAGTGGAACAGTTTTCAGGATATCTAATGTGCCAAACTGACAAACAGATGAATGCATGTAAATTTTAAATTGGGGTAAATGATAATAAATTGTTTTCCAAGTGGATGCTTCTAATGAATTTCCTCAAATGAAATATAAATTGACATACAATATACTTCTCATATTGAAAGTGAACAATTTAATATTTTAACATATGTATACACCCATGAGACCATTACCACATTGAAGATAATGAACATTTCCACCACCCCCATAAGTTTAACTGTCCTGCATTTTGCAAACATTTTCTCCTGTTCATCACTTGGATGTTTTGTTTTGTTTTTTAACTCAGATTATCGTCCTTTTTACTATAACGAATTTCCAATTTGTCTGAAGCTAAATTTGTTAGTCATTTACTCCAGAGCTGCTTATTTTTATTTTTAAAGCCATGCTTATAAAGCCCTACTCTAAGATTATTTATAAACTCACCATATTTTCTTATAATTTTTAAATTTCATTTTTATATATTTACATTTTAAATTTTGATTCTTTTTTTGGCAGCAGCCCAAAACATTCTATATAGTGACAAAAGATTTTCAAGTCAATCAGGGGCACCAGAATGAAGTCTCATTTAATACAAATTGCTGAATAAATTCCAAATTAAATGAATTGCCTCTTTTGTGGTATTGGCTATCAAACCTTAGAGGAGGTTACAGAGGGTCCCATTTCTTCTAACAACTCAATAGGAAATATATTATTTTAATTCTAATTTGAAATCAATGTTTGGAAGACTTCCTTTCTAATATACACATTCATAAAGTTTGACATCATATCTTATTTTAATTAATTGCCTCATTAATTGCTGTTTCATTTCTTAACTGAAAGCTTGATTCAGTCAAGAAGATTTTTGGTGTCGTGTATACAGAAGTAGAAATATAATGTTATACACATGAAACTTATATATTATAAATCAATGTTAACTCAATAAAAAATAAATATTAAAAAAAAAGATTGCAAAAAACCCCAGGCAAAAATAAGAAAGGGAACAGAGTAATTAAAAAATTAAAAGTTCATTGCTCTTTAAAGTGTATCAGCTAAGCAGTGATATATGAGAAAATGTGCTTCTTATTTTCTAGCTCTTGATTTGAAGATGATGTTTCCACAGTGATTTCTTTCCCTTACATTTCTTTTAAGTCCTGAGCCCTACCTACTCTGGCACAGATAAAAACTTTGCCATCTGAGTAAGTTTCATTTTGACAGGGTAGCATAAAAACTTAAATTTTAAATGGGTAGTAGGTCTAGCCCAGTTAGTGTTCTCATTAGTTTAATAGGTCTATTAGCAAACTCAAAGACTTAATACACCCTGACACACTTTTGGTTTTTTGTTACTCTTTCTGTGAGAGGAGAGATTGAGCAGGGTGGGGTAAGTCATGTAGAACTAGTGGAATGTTATATGTACTTTGGGAGAAGACATGTTGCTGACAGTTACAAACCTCAGTTACACTAGAGCAGAGGGTCCTGTTAAATTAACTCGTAGAAGGAAATGTTTCCCCTCCTACTATTCAGGCCAGAAAAGGAGAGACAGAAGTGGCAAGAGAAGTGGAAAGGGAAAAAATAAATTGAAGAAGAACTGGTGAGACTAGACAAGAAATGAAATAAAATATAAAACAAAGTAAAGAGGGGATATTTTAAAACAAGAAAAAATAAGAACAGAAGACGTGAGAAGTAAAAAGGAATGAGGAGTTAAGAGGTGAGCCAAAAGCATAAATATCGAACAGAAAAGATAGAAAAAGACAAAAGGAATCAGGAGAGAAAGGGAAAAGAATTGGAAGAGAATTAGATACCAAAAGAAAAAAGTGTGGGTAAGAGGATTAGAAAGCTGAACAGGGGGAAAGAGAGAGTGTGTGTAGGGCCTGGTGTTGTGTGTATGGACACAGATGTACAGCACACTTATATAATCCTTTCTAGTCTACGGGTTTCACCTTTGTTCCCAGATCATTGTAAACACAAACATGGTTAAATTAATAGAGCACTCACAGGCAGTATCTTTAAAGAAAAAAATGTTACAAGATAGTCCTTATGAAGTATTTTTTTCTAATTATAGCAAATAAATACCAATTTCTTTTGTTTCTATTTGACCATAAAGACACTATTTTATGCTAAAAGGGATTTTTAAAAACATCTTTATTGGAGTATAATTGCTTTACAATGGTGTGTTAGTTTCTGCTTTATAACAAAGTGAATCAGCTATACATATACATATATTCCCATATCTCTTCCCTCTTGCATCTCCCTCCCTCCCACACTCCCTATCCCACCCTTCTAAGTGGTCACAAAGCACCAAGCTGATATCCCTGTGCTATGTGACTGCTTTCCACTAGCTATCGATTTTACATTTGGCAGTTTATATATGTCCATGCCACTCTCTCACTTTGTCCCAACTTACCCTTCCCCGTCCCCATGTCCTCAAGTCCATTCTCTAGTCAGTCTGCATCTTTATTCCCATCCTGCCCCTAGGTTCTTCATAACCTTTTTTTTTTTTTTAGATTCCATATATATGTGTTAGCATATGGTATTTGTTTTTCTCTTTCTGACTTACTTCACTCTGTACGACAGACTCTAGGTCCATCCACCTCACTACAAACAACTCAATTTCATTTCTTTTTATGGCTGAGTAATATTCCATTGTATATATGTGCCACATCTTCTTTATCCATTCATCTGTCGATGGGCACTTAGGTTGCTTCCAGGTACTGGCTATTGTAAACAGAGCTGCAATGAACTTTGTGGTACATGACTCCTAAAGGGGATTTTTAACTCACTTTAACTCCTGAGCACTACAGAGCAAAATTCTTCCTTTAAAAAAAAGGAGATTTAAAACTTTTAAAAGTACACAATTTTGTTTAACTTTGCAACTGTACTGATATACATAAAATAAAAACCTAGGGATTTTTTCTGTGAATTGCCTTTGCATGTTTTATCCAGTGACAGAAGAGAATAATGTATGTTTCTAACATGTGAGTAGATGTAAAAATAATTCAGAAGAAATATTGGCTATTTTTTTGGTTAGATTTCTGGTGCAAAATTTGTTTTTGCTCCAGCAAATACCTTTTGTTGAGAAGAGCTTTTAGGAAGGGGACATTTCTGTTGCCTCTGCTCTAGGTGTGCTTGATTCACAAAATAGGTGTCTGTATATAAGCTATACATCAAAATAACTAAAAACAAGCCCTATATCTTCATAAATTTCATAAAAGGCATTAGAAATATGTTCTTCTCAGGGAGGGATAGGAAATCTAACTTCTAATTTTGGGTGACACATAGATACATGGATATTTTGCCTCATTGCCTGCTTTATTGAGTTTTAGGCCATATGTTCCTGGCTTTAGTTTACAATATTTATACCACTGGTGAGATGATAAAATTTTGAGCATAGTGTGTCCTATTCAAATTTCATCCAATAACTCATTTTTATTTCAGAATATATTCATCACACTAAGTCATATGATTTAAGGAAAATTTTTATAAACCAGGCAAAAATGCCACTCTGAGCTAAGACTACAGAAACAAAGTTTCCTCTTCTATTTGTATAAAAACGAATTAAAATGATAGTATTGAGAATAGAAGCAACATTTATACATTAATATATTTTATCTTTCCTAAAACGTAACATTTGAATATATTTCCTATTCTGGGTTCTGGCATCTGAATTATTTCCTCTCCTACGCGTTTCCATAGCCCACACATATCCTCTAGCCCTCATGTTCCACTTAATTGAAAGGCAGAGTGCATGCAAACCAAATGAAGTGCTTAAATCAGCTTGCTCCTCTACTACCAGCTCCAGAAAGAGATGCAGATGCCCTGACAGCAGTTTGGACCAGCGTCTTCCCCATTCATCCTCTGCAGTATGGTAGATGAGCAATTGCTCTGTTTCAGATCACAGAAACTGAATTCTCTGTGGAATGAACAAGCATCACCTCCACCACCACTAGTTTTTCACCCATTACCCATCTGAAAAACCTCTAAAGATCGAAGCCTATAGAGGAAGGTAGTCAGCAATGACATGAAATCTACAAGCTGAATTTATTTCATGCATAGTCTAATTTGATTTTTCAGTATCATCACAGACTGTATATGAAATCACACTGGCCTCTCTGAGAAGCTCTAAGTAAACTAATAGTGTTCCCAAGTCATAGAATTTTAGGTTGGAGATGGAAGTGACCTTACGAGTTTTGAAAAATCAGGTCTCAAAACTTTTACAAGTTTACTTGTCGGGCTAGCTGTTAGCTGCCATGAATTCAAATCCAAGACTCCTGATTCTTATTCCACTGCTCTTTCCATCCTATCACATGGCCTTTTTCAAGACCATCTAGAAGGAAAATAACCTGAAATATGAGTTATACTGCCTGTTAATTTTATTTAGTTCAATGTTAGTAAGACAGATTTTTAAATCTAGTTAGTAAGTTTTAACAAATCATTATAGTTCTTTTATTAGCTGTTAACTTAAAATGATCTTCTGTGTCATATTTAGAGCTGTCCCTTAATCCATCAGGCTCTGACCAAGCAGTTTTCATCATATCTTTACTATTTGCAAGTAAATGACAGCAATAAAAAAGAAAACTGGGAGAACATGAAGATAAAAGATAAAGAATTGAAGATAATTGGGGAAACCATATGATAGTGTTATTCATGAAAATCATAAATTTTGGGGTCTAATTAAATCTGTGTTCTAGTCTGGGTTCCCCCATTTACTGCTTGTGCCAACTTAACTATATTACTTAACATCTCTGAACCTCAGTTTTCTCATCTCTGAATGGGGGCAATGAAAGTATCTACCTCACAGAGTTGTTGTGAGTCCTGAGAAAAAGTATACAATACTTAATATAGTACCTGTTACTTAATGAACACTCAAGAAAAATTGGCCAAATCTAAATGTCTCCATGGAGGATTTTTTAAAAAGTCACATCTCGGAACTATTATTAAGCAATCCCCTCACTTAGGTGTATTCCCAAGATAAGCCGTTTGTAGAACAGCCTTAAAGACCTTTCTAGAAAGTCTTCATCAGTCACCCATCCCAGAGGTCATCCGCTCCAAGCGAGTGAATCACCTCTTTGCTTGGAGAAGAACCTTGGAAAAAGCATCTTCTAACCCACTACAAGTCTAGAAGCAGATTGTGATATATCCCACAGCTAGAAAGAGAAGCCAAGATGAGAAAGTGCTCAATTTGGTGAAGCTTATTTACTGACTCATCCCTGAACAGTTGTGCTTATATTAAAATTCTATATATATATATATGAAATGTACATACAAATGCACACAGATGGGATAAGCATATGGGAGCACATGCACACACACACACACACACACACACACACACACACACACACACATAGTCAACCGTTTTTAAAGACAATGGAGATGTATATATATCCATGCCACTCTCTCACTTCGTCCCAGCTTACCCTTCCCCCTCCGTGTGTGGTGGGATAGGGAGGGTGAGAGGGAGACACAAGGGGAGGAGATATGGTGATATATGTATATGTATAGCTGATTCACTTTGTCATACAGAAGAAACACACCATTGTAAAGCAATTATATTCCAATAAAGATGTTAAAAAAAAAAGACAATGGAGACATTTCCATCTCCATAGACAATTCAGAAGTATTCTTTACTCTTTGGAGTTCATTTTCAGATTTGGGGAGAAATATTTACTTTCCAAATTATGGTTTTCTTTAGCAAATATTTGCTTTTCCCAGGCACATAACTAACAAAACAGCAAAATCAGCCTGACAGCAGGAAGAAGACAATTTAAATTAAACATTTAAGATTGACTTTGAACTCTAGGATGACAGGGAAAAACTAATGTCACTGCTGTATCTATCCCCTAAACCAAGCTCAGTAACAGGCACATAGGTCATTATTAAACATTTTAGAAAATGAACAATGAGGAATAAATCTCCAAGTAAACCTCATATATCAATTTGGAGCAAGAAAAGTACTATCATCTCTCCTGCCCTGAGTCAATATTAGAAACTCTTCTTTCTATGGTTTGCTTATTTCACCTAGCATAATCCCCTCCAAGTCTATCATGTTGTCACAGATGGCAAGATTCTCATCTTTTTATGGCTGAATAATATTAAATTGTAGTTTTGATTTGCGTTTCCTTGATGATCAGTCATATTGAGTTACCTTTTCATATATGTGTTGGTCATTTTTATGTCTTCTTTGAAAAAATGTCCATCTAGGTCCTTGCCCACTTTTAATTAGGTTATTTAGGGTTTTGTTTTGTTTTGTTTTTTGCTATTGAGTTGTATGAGTTCCTTATATATTTTGGATATTAGCCCTTTATAAGATATATGGTTTGCAAATATTTTTACTACTCTGTAAATTTCTTTTTCATTTTATTGATGGTTTCCGAGGTTATGCATAATAATTTTAGTTGGATGTAGTCCCACTTGTCTATTTTTGCTTTTGTTGTGTGTGCTTTTTGTGTCATATACGAAAAACAAAAACAAAAAACCATTGCCAAGACCATGTCGAAGAAATTTTCCCCTATGTTTTCTTTTAGGAGTTATACAGCTTCCAGTCTTTAATCCATTTTGAGTTGATTTTTTACATATGGTATAAGATAAGGGCCCAATTTCATTCTATTGTGAAAACCCTTTTTTAAAGTTTTTTCTGTTCTGTAAATATTAAGGAAATTTCTCTATCCTTATTGCTCTGATATTTTACCAGGTTAAGCTCAGGAACAATCAATCATTCATTCAACCAGTACTTATTGAGTACTTACATACTCTATGTAAGGGTTAGTGGGGATTCAGAGAGAACAATATAGATGCAACCCATGTTCTCATTATATTTGAACTAGAGAAAGGGAAAGGAAGAAAAAAATCACATAAAGAGGTAAGTTAATTTCAAATAGTGATAAACACTATGAAGAAAATAAAACAATATAGAGAAAAAATGTTAAGTGGAGAGACCTTAATGTAGCTAGAGTGGTCATTAAAGGCCTCTGAGAATTGACATTTTATCAAAAGTTGATTGGTTAGGTAAAGACATTAGAATGCATTGAAAAGACCAATAAGGCGAGAGTGTTATGAATAAGGGGAGAGTGATATCAGAGCTATGGGCCCTAATAAGGAATTTGGGCCCATAATCCAGTACGTGGGAAAACCCTTGAAGGATTTTAAGAGGAATTCAATGATTGGAATTATGCTTTAAAAAATATTTCTCTTAATATTCTTCAAACCAAATACTGTATGGCTAGGGGAAAACATGCAACCACGCTGGAGTTTTTATTTTAAATTTACAACCATAAACCTAATGTTGCCCACCAATTATACAATATTTCCTAGAGCCACTCTTTTAGATAACATTTTCTATCATCAAATGAATATTCCTGCCTCACTCCCACTTTCAGTTGGTGACCTTTCTATTTCACCATGAAAATGAAAGCCATCAGAAGAGCACTTCTGCAGATTTTCTTCACCCAGTTTATTCACCCATCAGCAGCTGTACCCTATCCACTATCTGATCATACACCTTTGTAAAACTAATTCTTCATTTACATGCTAGATTGCATTTCCTCTTAACTACTCATGGATATCACATAAGCAAGTCTGCCTCTCCTATATTCTCAAATTTTCCTTTCTCTGCTGAAACATGCTTTTAACTCTCCCATCTTAAAAACCTTATCTTGACTCCCCTACCACCCCATTTACCTGCTTCCCTTTGCAGCAAAGCCTCTGAAGATATTCGCCTATACTGGCTTCCTCCAATACTCCTTCTAGCCACTCTTAAATCCATTCTTAGATGCATATGAACCTTTCCACCACTCCATGTTTTCTTCCTATCTCACAGATTTCTCCTCAGTCTCCTTTGTAGTTGTAGTTTCTCCACTTCTTTCTTAAATCTTAATATTAGAATATTCCAGGGCTCAGTATTTGGCTATCATTTCTTCTCCCCACTGGTGCTGTCATCCAGTCTCATAATTTTAGTTGCCATCATATGTCAACCTATTCAAATTTATATCTTCAGTTGAGCCCTTTCTCCTGAATTCGACTCTCATATCATTCCCAGCTTCTCATCTGATATTTCCACTTGAATGTCTAAGAGACATCTCAGATTTAAATGCCCAAAACTAAATTTCTGATATTCTACAAAAACCCACGCCCTTCCCAATTTTCCCCATCTCAGTTGATGATCATTCCATCTTCCCAGCTGTTCAGCCAAAATCCTTAGATTCATCTTTGACTTTTCCTTTTCTCTCTCATCCAGTGTTTAATCTGTCACCAAATTATACAAACAAATTCATCCCTTCTCGTTACCTACAGTACTATCCCCCTAGACTGACTACCATTATTTCTGTGAACTTATACTACAGAATCTTCCAATCTAGGGCTTTGTTTTGTTTTGCTCCCACACTTGCCTGCAGCTAGATTGATATTTAAATAAATCAGATTACATGGCTCCTTTTCTCAACATCCCGCAGTGGTTCTCCATTCACCTTGGAAAATAAAAGCCAAGGTCCTTAAAATTGTCTAGAAGATTCTACATCTCTGGCCCCATTACCTCTCTGACTTCATCTTCTAACAGTTTCAACCTTCACTCGCTCCACTTCCATTACACTGGCCTCCTTGCTGTTCCTCAAATATGCCAGACATGCGAGAACCACTGAGCCTTTGCACTTGCTATTTCTATCTTCCCCTAATGCTCTTTCTCAGTAACCCACCTGGCTAAGCCCCCCAACTTATTCAGTTTCTGCGTAAGTTGCCCTTTCTCAGGGTTGCCTACTCTGACCACTCTACTTAAAATTATAGCATTCCCCTCCAAGCATTCCTGTGTTCCCTTATCCTGCTATATTTTTACTATATCAATTTTTTTAACATCTTTATTGGAGTATAATTGCTTTACTATGGTGTGTTAGTTTCTGCTGTATAAAAAAGTGAATCAGCTATACATTTACATATACTGTATCAATTTTTAATTAATTTGCTAAATTATTTATTTATTATGTTTATTTACTATATCTTTCACTTGCATATTAGTTCAATGGGGGCAGGAATTTTTGTCTGTTTATGCAATATTGATTCCCATCACCTACAAGTAGGCCTGGGACACAATGGGCTCAATAAAATTTTTTTATTGTAAAAAATTAAATATGTAAATGAATCTTAAAAATTTAATATTATACTCAAAAAACAAGTCAGAAGAATACCTACAATATGATTTAATTTATATAAAGATCAGAAACACAAAATTAAAAACAACTATAGAAACTTTTATGATAAATTTTTTTTTAAAGGAATGCTTTTTATCTGGAAGCGAGCACAGAGAAGGTAACTGGGAATTGCAAGTTACTCTTTCTTAAGTCTGGTTGTGAGGACGTGGGTAGGCGTTTTATTGTTATTCTTTAAACCATACATAAATATAACATTTCTTTTCATATATGTAAAATGTTTCATAATAAAAATTAAAAACACAACATTATATTTCTGTACACTTGAGTTTTGAGGATGCATTTATACCTATGTGGTGATTTTTTTATAGAAACAAACACTGCTTTTGTAACCTCATTTGATCCTCAAAACCTCGTATCCCCACTCTACTCAGTAAAATGACTTCTCAAGCCACAAGACTAATCACTGGGACAGTCAGGCATAGGATTTGGGTCTTCTGATTTCAGAGATTTGGACTGAAAAGTACATTGATATTAACTCTGGGTTCACACTGGGTGTAAATTTGATGTAGTAACTTTGAGAATGTTCAGAGAAATCCGACATTAATTATGTCATTAACTAATCATATTGATTCTTATTCTCCTGCATAAAATGTTGGCCCTCACATTAGGTTGACCTGAAGTTAAATTCAAGCTTTCTGCCTTGGCATTTAAGAGCCTCATGATCTGACTACAACCTTCCCCACCTCATCTTCTACATTCTACTCCAGTTGTACTGGTGCATTTCCCAAGCATGATATGTCCTTTCCTATTACATTTCCTTTGTTATGATCATATGGTTATCTTAAGACACCATCCCACCATCTCTGCTTATTGGACTTTTGCCTTTCCCTCAGAAACAGCTTAACTATCCCCCACACCCAAATAAGCCATCTCCAAAATTCCCTTTTGTAATTAATTGCTATCTTCTCGGTGAAACCATTGTAGAGTATTGGTACTTTAATCAGAGTAAATCTTTTATTCTATCTTGTACTATACCTCATGCTTTATACTAAATTAGAAGCTACTTGAAAAAACAGTCTATCCTATGTGTATTTTTATCCAACAGTAACAATGGTATAGTATATTCTTTCGACAATCTTTACATGGAATCCAGCAATTTGCTCAAATAAATAGGAAATAAATCCTTAATGGGTTCCATAGACATGTAATTTTCTTTAAAAGTTTTCCTTAAATTCTTAAATTTCTTAAATTCTTCAAGTTAAATTTCAAAGGATACAGTTTTTCCTATTTGAAGTTATAATCATGTAAATAAATGGCATTTGATTCTATCATAATCACTATTATCACTGTTATTGATGATGGTAGTGGTTAAGGGCTTACTGTAGAGGCTTAGAAATCCAAACAAGGGTGTTTTCTAATGGTAGGAGAAATCAACATCTCATCTACTTGTTGCTGTAGATTAGGCACAGATGAGAGTGTCGGGTCTGACCAGCACTCCTAATTTCATTCTTCATTTGTTATACAGTATTCCAGGTATACTGCTGTTTCTGAGACAGCCAAGAGGCTGTGAATCAAATCTGGTAATCTCATTCTTTGCATGTACAGGCACGTTTCAGTAACAGAGCAAGTGTCAGCGTAAATGAATCTATTGATCCTTTTTCAAAATTCGACTACGAACAAATTTAGAATCAGATTTATTAGATGTCAAGTGCAATAGTTATAGCAAGGTCAGTGACATAATTAAGAACACTGTTGAGTATTAGGAGGAAAATGAAAGGGTATTTTTTTTCCTGTTAAAGAGTAAGAAACGCTATGTGAATACCAATAATTTGGTTGCCCATTAAAGTACAAGTCACATTAATATTTGTTTCTTAATGGTCCTTAAATTCTGCCTATTTAGCACTGACATTGACAGGTTACATAATAAAGTACTCCCAAGGAAACCCTCCTCAAAAACTTTTTATTTAGAGATGGCACTCACACTCGCTTCCACAATACATAACACTGATTGTTCACTACCTTTCTAAATCTACGTTAAACATTTCCTCTGAGAGAACATATGAAGTATAGATACAAAAAAGCAACATCCCACTAAATTGATATTACGAAACCACCTCACTAGGAAAAAAAAGGGAGTTGTTTATTTGACTAAATTAAAGACAAATGACGTAGCCTTCCTTTTCTGTTTATACCAACCCAGCAGTCAGCTTTGCTTATAGAAATAGATGTGTCTTCAATTTCTTGCATCTCAACCACTCACCATTTTAGCTTATTCCAGGGCTCTGCAAGCTATCATACATTTCAAAACACCTCCATAAGAACAGCATTCAACTACTCTCTGAACATTTCTTCTGCTTTTATTTACCAGTCTCTCTCTTTTCCTAAATGAATTACCCTTTCTAGGTATACCACGCTAACAACTGTCAACCTATCATCTACAATACAAATCCCTTAATCCTATGTGTCCTCCAATTTCCTACTTTCCCTTTTCAGCCAACCCTTTGGAAAGAGAAATCCTTGCTTACCATCTTACCTGTTTCTTCACATTTTATTGCCTTTTATTTTACCTGCTTACCACTCTCTTAAAACTGCTGTGATGGTGCTCAGCCTTCACTTGAACTATCCAAAGAACACTCTTCTCTCTCTGCTACATTATATACTGTCGACTCCTGGCTCCTTTCTTAAAGTCTCCACTTGCTTGGTTCCCATGCCCCTGATCTTGTGCTCTTACTTATTCCAGATAAATTCTTGCTTTCTTTCACAGACTCTTCTTCAGATGTTCACCAATGGGATGTAAGAAAATTGGTTTACGATATTCCAGGAACATCCTTAAAGGAAGGGGATGTACTCATCTTCACCCCTTCCCTTTAGATGAAGTGCAGATGAAATATCTGGAGATCCAGCAGAAAATGTGATATCTGGAGATCTTGGCCCCTGAGGTTGGTCCACGTGTTGAGAATGTAGGAGTAACAAGATAGAAGGAGTCAACAATAATAATATAACTGCTCTACCAGCCCTTGTATTAATCATGTTGTTTATTTTACAACGTTTTGACATCTTGGAGGAGCAGGGGTGGGTGGGGGGACCTGCTGGCTGAGGACACTGCCCCTCTCAAGGTGAGCTGATTCTTGTTGTCATTCAATCACCTTTATAAATTAAGAACCAGGCACAAATCAGCCTTGGACTCTTTCATCTCTGAACTTTATTGATATAAGATATGACTTCTATCTTGTTCAAATAACTGTTATTTACAGTCAAATATTCTAACACAAACATATATCATTGGTATATCCCCTTCAAATACAGCATGTTTAAATCATGCTCATTATTCTGTCCCCCTCAAACCTGCTCTTACTATTTTTTCTTTTCCAGAAAATATTATCATGATGTAAGCAGAGTCATCCAAACGAGAAACCCAAGAATCATCCTAGAATTCTTCTCCACCTTCATGTCTCAAATCGAACCAATATCCAGGGTTTTTTATGTTTTACTCACTCCCCTAAATACTTCTTGACTGTATCTTTACCTTCCTTTGCATGTTAACTGCCTCTGCCTGAACTTCTGTCCTCCACTGATAAAGACATTTAAAATACACATTATCTATTATGGCCTAAGAGCCCCTTGCCTCATCTTACCCTTCTACTTTTACAACTTTACCTTTTTCTACTATTTTCTTCTCTCCTTACCCTCCAGGCATAAGGCCCTCCTTTTTGTCTCTTGAATACCTGATCTTATTTCCATTTTAGAGCCTTTACATTTGGCTGTTCACTCTGCTTGGAGGACTAATTCTTTCCCCAGGCCCTTCACACAGAGATACATACAACTACTATCTATCATATTACTATGCTAATTTTCTTTATAGCAATTATCACATCTGGAATTACCTTTTGCATATTATTTACCTTGTCATCTGTCTCCCTCTTAATCTGTCACCTTCACTTCTGCATCCCTCTTACCAAGCACACAGGAGGTGCTCAAAAATTTGTTGAATAAATGAATGAATGTTCTTTTTCTAATTGTCCCCCTCTTCAGACCTATCCTCCCCTCAGAATGATCTAGATAGAATCTAACTATGAAATAATATTAATAAAGCTTTTCAGGGCTCCATTTCAACTCCACCAAGGGTTCCTAAATTTTAGTGTACTAGTTAGGAAACACCTTGAAGCATAGATTCCCAGACTTGCTCTCAAGAGATCATGATTTGATACATCTAGTTTAAGGTCTGAGAAAAGTCATTAAATGTACTTTCAACAAGCACTTCAAGAAATTCTAAGGCAGGTGATTCATGAAACATGCAGAATAAAAATTCATATCCCTTAACCTGGCCTACAAGGTCTTCTATAACCTGGTCTATAAATGGGAAATGGGGAGTTATTGTTTAATAAGTATAGAGTTTCATTTGAGATGATGAAAATGTTTTGGAGGTGGATAGTGGTGATGGTTGCCCAACAATGGGAATCTACTTAATGACAGCAAACTGTACACTTAAACTTAGCTGAAATGGTAAACTTTGCTTCATGTAAATTTTACCAAAATAAAAAGAAGCAATCCAAAACTGTAATCCTTATAATTATCATTGCCCCATACCAGTTAAGTACAACTATGTGATATTCAGTATGTTTTCCTTTACCTCATTGAGCATAATTATAATAGCTGTTTTAAAATCATTGTCTGATAACTTGCAACATTGAGTAATCTCATGGTTGGTGTATATGTCTTGTTCTTCCCCTGGGAATTGGTCACATTTTCCTGATTTTTTGCATTGTCAGTAATCTGGTATTGTATTCTAGACATTGTGAATAGTATGTTGCATAGGTGCTAGGTTCTGTTATAATCCTCTGGAGAATGTTCATGTTTCTATTTTAGAAGGCATTCCACCTGGTTAGGTTCATACCTTAAAGTCTGTTTGCTTTCTGTAGAGGTAGTTCAAATTTCTATTTAGTTATTTAAGTCTTTGTTACAATGGTTTGAGCCTGTCTCATATATGTTAGTCAGGAGACTTGTTCAGGTGATTCAAATTTCTGTTAAGCTCCCTAAGCCTTGCTATAGTTCTTTGGTTGTATCTCATGCATGTATAGTTCAGGGATTAATCTGAGACTGTTTCTGGTTAATACACAGAATTAGGAGAACCACTTTCAGGCTCTATTCCTTCCAGGATTTCTCCCCAACTCTCTGGCCAACTGAGGCTCCCTTTTCTGATTCTTCTATCCAAAGAGATAGAATTTATATCAGTTTTAGCTGCTTGTGCCACTGTACGACTCCATGAATTAGGCCTGCCCTTGGGGTAAAATTGTAAGAGGCAGGAAAAAATAGTGAATCCCCCTCCCAAGCACTTGACTTCTCCAAGTTGTGATATGACTCCACAATCCTGTGCTTTGGTTTACTTTTGAGTCTTCATGTTGGTGTTCATTTATTTTGTTCTGAGTTTTTAAGTGTCATCAGCAGGTGGATCTGGCTGGAGTGAGCTTACACTATCTTGTACCAGAACTGATGCTTGTTCCACCTTTCTGGTTTTTTATTTGTGGACGTTAGTAAGCTGCAGCCAGGAAGTAAGAACTGTTTTAGGTTTTTCAAACACAAGGACTTTAAATATAATTGAATTGGTTTCACAGGTAATGGAAGGTCTGAGAAGCTTACAAGGAGATGAAAATCAACAAAAAGACTGACAACAGCTGAAAACTGCTACTAACCCTAGTGTTGGAGAGACAATGAAAGGAGATGTTGTTATCGGAGCCCGGATGTCAGGGCTCTCTGGCAGGAGCTAGAATATCAGAAGATGCACTACTGGGACCACAGTGGGAGTTGCTCAGTTAGGCTTGGAGCTACAGAGAAGCTCATTCACAGCCAGAGATGCTACAATAGGCACAGTAATTTTGGACGGGATACCCTGGCTTCTCCCATCCTTCTCACCTTCCAATATCAGTACCCACATTGACCAAACATTCCTGGAAGCCAGAGTGCAAGAGAGCCAGGGAAATGTGATTTCTAACAGACAGCAAATCAGGAGAAGGTAGGAAAATAGATTGGAGTCAAACAAGCACTTGGCTAGCGCACTGGAATATTCTGAAGTAAATCTGAGAGATCTATTATTTTGCCCACAAGTACTAACACTTGAAACATTTAAGGTATGTTTTAAAAAAATCAAAACAAATAACGTCAATTGCCTAAAAGCTTGATATCTGCCAGAAATGTAGGAATGGCTAGCATTTGAAATTATTATTTCTCAAGATGCATATGTGTCATATCATTCCAATTACTGGTATGAGAGAGTGAAAAGTCAGCCATTCTCTGGTCCATGCCTTGATCTCCAATCAAGAGCAAAAGGAAGAGCCAGGAATCAGGGGCCAAAAGTATGTGAGTGAGTGACATTCTGAGTAAAATGAACAGGAGGGGTTCTTCTTCCTAACTGAAAATTCAGAAAACCCTTGAAAATCTGGGAAATGCAGCTCACAGGGAAATGAGCTCACATTCTCTGACAATATAACACCAGTTTCTGGTAGAGTGATTTTTTTTAATCCATAGATCTTTAATAGCAAAACATTTTAGGAGAGCTGTCAATATGTGCCCTCTAGCATGGCTCAGATCTTTCTCTCTGAAGAGGATATACCTTGAATTCTTAGGAAAAAGAATTCAAAGTGAAATTGCCAATACAAAAATTATAGATACTTTCTTTTACAGTCATTCTCAACCTAGAATATTTTGTGTTTCTATGTTAATAAGATACCGAAATTCTCCCATTTAACTTTCTCTTGTTCCCTAAAACACAACCGATTTGCTTCCAAAGCCATTTTTAAGTATCAGTTTTTTGCATAGGTAATTTCAGCTAGGACTCAATTTTTCTGAAAAAAAAAAAAAGAAATGAAAATGGAAAATGCTATGGCAGTTTCTGTTTTCATTATATGCTTTTCATATAAGTGGAGTTCTAAGCTAACACCTCATAGCTTAGAGCTAAGAGCCAAATACTTTAACTCATTTGTCCATATAAGAATTTTTTTATATGAAGTAAAACAAACACAAGAGTGAGCCACTATAATTTGTTAGAGAAGAGGATGAGAATGGGGCTTGACTCAGTTAAAAGTGGTTTAATACAGAATATATTTCTCTTGAGATAGAATTAGTTTGTGTAATTTTTAGACCAGTTAACTACTGCATAATTAAAGTTTGCAAATATGCCAGTGGTTCTCAAACTTCTCCAGCCCCAGCAGCAGTGACAAAGCTTCCCACGTGAGACAGCCCCATCAGCAGTCCCTGATCTGGCCGCACAGCTGTAGCCAAATGAGCATTCGTTCTCCTTTATCTCTAACATCACTCTTTACTACAACTGAGCCCACCATGATTTAAAGAACAGTTTTTTTCTTAAAGAATACACAAAACAAAACCAAAAACCTGTTATAATGATCAAACTGAAAACAATGCATGCATCTCTTCTCAATTTTTTTTTTCTTTTTGTGGCACAGATTCACCTGGGTTAGCATAAATACTGTAGAAAGCATTCAGAGCTGATGCTTTAACATTCCCAGGAAAATACGTGAACTTGCTTTAATGCCTTCACAGAAATAGTACGGCCAATATAGTGCTTTGCACATGTGTAATTTGTCAGTTTTATCACACACAAGAAACAGTATTGTCTACTAAAAAATGTTCTCTTTGGATGTAAAACTAACCAAAAAAAAAAGTGTTAATCACAGTTGAGAAATGTGGGAGGTTAGCTGCAATTGCTCCAAAAGATTTTCCCCAACCACACCTGGGGAAGGACGAGGAGAGAAAAGAAGTGGAGGATGATGAGCTGCAGGTGTGGGGGGGGGATGGAAGGAAGGGAGGGAGGAGAGAAGGTAAACTATGTCTTTCTTTTCCCCCACAATCTTAGTTTGATTTTATCCTGATACTGCCTATGGGTAGTTACATTACCTAGATTTCACATGGATCTCATGTAGAAAATGCACAAGACTTTACAACCGAACATGTTTATGAAGGAATCACCAAGCACATATTTCATGTTGAGCATAGTAGTCAAACATGATATTATAAAAGAATCATGTCTAATCTTCCCCAGATTCCATTACAATTTTAAGTCCCTGATCATCATTATCAGCATCGGTAAAAACAGATAAAACAAGAGTTTTAGATTTACCTTTGCTCCATGTCACTCTATAGAGATTTCTCCCACCTTGGGAAAATAGAAAGGGCTCCACCCAGAAGGATCAAGCCAAGCTATTGAATACATATCTAGGTTTGAGTCTGGCAGGAAATATTTGAATAGACACTTCACAAAAGAAGATAAAAGAATGGCTAATCAGCATATGAAAAAATACTCAATACCGGGCTTCCCTGGTGGCGCAGTGGTTGAGAGTCCGTCCGCCTGCCGATGCAGGGAACACGGGTCCGTGCCCCGGTCCGGGAAGATCCACATGCCGCAGAGCGGCTGGGTCCGTGAGCCATGGCCGCTGAGCCTGCGCGTCCGGAGCCTGTGCTCCGCAACGGGAGAGGCCACAACAGTGAGAGGCCCGCGTACTGAAAACAAAACAAAACAAAACAAAACCTCAATACCATTAGTCATCAGGGAAATAAAATTAAGACCATAATGAGATACCACTCCAAACCCAGTAGAATAGCTAGAATCAAAATGACTGACCATACCAAGGACTTACAAAGATATAGAGCAGTTGGGGCTCTTCTGCCCTGATGGTAGGGGTGCAAATGGTATAAACACTGTGGGAAAAACTGTTTAGCCATTTCTTATAAAGTAATACAGTCTTAGAAAGTGAAAGCCTGCAATTCCACTCCTTGATCTTTGCCCAAGAGAAGGGAAAATGTATTTTACAAAAAGAAAAAAAAGAACAACAAAATGCCCATCAACATTTAATTGAGGGGGAAAAAGGTGGTATATTCATAAAAGGGAATATCACTTGGCGATAAAGGGCATCAAACAACTGACACACAACATGAATGAATCACAAAAATTATGTTGAGTGAAAGAAGCCAGACACAAAAGAATCCACAGTGTATGATTCCATTTATATGAAATTCTAAAAAAGGCAAACTGAAACTACAGTGTCAGAAAGCAAATCAGCAAGTGCCAGTGGCAAGGGAAAGTTGGGGGACTAACTCCAAAAGAGCATGAGGGAAATTTGGAGGTGATGGAAATATTTATCTTGATTGAGTTAGTGGTTAATGAGTGTATACATTTGTCAAAACATCAAAATTATAGGTTTACCTTATTGTATAGAAATGCTAGGCTCAAAGGATATTTTCAGAATCTTATACAGTATCTTTAATAATTTTGACTATTTGCTATCATTTGTTGTGCACATAATTTAAAATATATCATCTCATGTAGCTCTCATAATACACACCCAGATAGATATTCTTATTGTTATCATCTTAAAGATGAGAAAATGGGGCTTAAAAATGTTAAGTAATAGATTAGCCTGAGATGTTATAGTCAGTAAGTTGCTGTAGTATGATTAAACTTAATTCTCTCAGAACCACGATTCCACATAATCCTCCTATAATTCTTTAGGATTTATTTTAATCAGCACTACTTTCTGTCATATTAATCTACTGATATTTTATTTTAGAGATTGATATAAAAGCTCTCACTCATGACTTCCTTTGAAGAAGATGAAATTGGTGCAATTATCTTTACCCTGACTTTCTTATTACCTATGTATTATCTCCTAATTATTGCCTCTAGACATTTTTAACTAATAAAGCTACAACATAGGTGAAATTACTTAATTCTCCATCAACTATCTGAAAATAAGTCTTCTGATTTTGTGCCACTTTAATTACCTATATCCTCCAAATAATATTTGGTCCTGCTTATTATATCAATTTAAGAGTATTCTGAATTTTCTTCTGGTACCTCAGTGATGAACTCTTTTATCATTTATTCTCATAATATTGGAAACGCCCTTTCACAGACACACAGAAAGACTTATTGATTAGGGCCAGATTCTACTGTCAGGTTTGCACATGGTTTCCCATTAAATTTTACGTTTAGTCCACCTAATCACTCATTTGAAAATTTTTAGTTCACTCTACTTACTGGTAGATATCTGCTGATACCTACTAACTTATCAAGGCACTATAAAATACCTAATTTAAACTACAGTTTGCTCTAACAAGGGCCAAGTTTATTTATATTTTAGTCTTCCTGAAAAAAAAACTTTATACCAAAAAGCCCTATAAAAATCTCACATAGTAAGCCAGTAAATTTTTGCAATCTTTAAAAGGGTATAAAAAATTAGGAGTTGTGTTAAATAACACTTACATATCAGACAATTCATGAGTAGGAATCAGAACGTTCAACTCTACAAGTGGATCTCTTCCAGGGTCTCTTTAACAGGTCTTACATAGCAAACTTAGTTCTTTCTAACTATTTTCAGATTCAAGATATGATCTTTACATAATGAGCTTTAAATAATTACCACATCACAGATAAGTCACTGATAGTTGGTTTACTTCAAAAAATAAATTTGAATCCCTTGCCTCAGACAAGGATAATACCAGTAATAGCATGTTCCCTACATCACCAAATGTATAAATGCTATTTTTGTGCTTTTGTCAACACTAGCCAGCAAGCCCTCAGTCCATATTTGCCTTGATTTACCTCCTCAGGGAAAGCATGCTGCTCCCTCAAAGATGCAAGCTCAGGTAGTAGACGACAAGGAAGCTGAGGGAGACCTTCCAGATTCCTGAAAAAACCACTGTAGCTCAGTCAGCCTTCCAATTATGGTGACATTCAAGAAGCTCTGTCCATCCTTTACGTCCAAGACTCAGAGGATTTGAGGGGTGCTGCCGTTATTCTCCACAGATGCAAGGGAATCAACAGGGTAGAAGACAATAGCATCCCAGCTAAGGAACCTGCTTCAGATACTACAACCAGCTATTCCGTCTCTGGACATTATTTCAGAACCTAAAAAGTCAGCAAGTGTGTACAATACTTGAACAGAATATCCTAAGCAGGCAACTTTATCATGGTCCACATGTAAGCATTTCATTCATGAGGAACCATCTCATTCCTTTATACCTTTTGGAAGAAGCATCCATCAGGACATTAGCATGTCCTCTCTGAGAAAAAGAGAAGTATTAATTAAGTGCTTTTAACGGCTGAAATCCCACGTTAGTGGCTTCCTTTGGAGCCAGAACAAAGTCAGTACAAACTCCAGCACTAACAGAGGAAGCAAAATAAATGACATGCATCAGAGATACATGACCTCTCCAAACACGCTTTTTAAGAAGAGTTTAAGGGCTTTTAAAAGCCAAATTTGGGCTTCCCTGGTGGTGCAGTGGTTGAGAGTCTGCCTGCCAATGCAGGGGACACAGTTTCGAGCCCCGGTCTGGGAAGATACCACATGCCATGGAGCAACTAGGCCCGTGTGCCACAACTACTGAGCCTGCACGTCTGGAGCCTGTGCTCCGCAACAAGAGAGGCTGCGATAGTGAGAGGCCCGCACACCGTGATGAAGAGTGGCTTCTGCTGGCCGCAACTAGAGAAAGCCCTCGCACAGAAACGAAGACCCAACACAGCCAAAAATAAATAAATTAATTAATAAAATGAAAGTTAAAAAAAAAAAGCCAAATTTGCCAAGTCCCTGCTTCGAGTAGCCAATGAAAATGGGAGCCAACCCATAGTCAAATTATTAACACTATCTTCTTAACCATAACTGAAAATCTATTAAATGTGCCCTTGCACATTAGGTGACTCACCAGCATATAGCAATTCACTAACCCCAGATATGTAACAAGGAGGTGTGTCTTGACACAACTTAAAACCCTCCATGGTAATTGAAACTTCATGGAGGCGTATTCACAAATACATATTTCCAGAATGTCAGAGGTCAGGGACCACAGCCTAGACCATCCCCTCCCTAAGACAGCCAACACCCAATTCCTCTCTCTGGCAGACTATGGCTCATGACTAACCTTACTTTAATTTGTGCTAGCATTATCACCTTCGGGAAAGTAATTTAGGCTAGTTTGGAGTAAGAACTGGGGAATGGGTCCATCAGACTTGGACAACTAGAATCCATCCTTCTCTGGTCTAATTGCTTCCTTCCCCTCAACCTACCCCCGTGCCTCCAGCCAGGATCTGCTCTTCTCATCCTAAACTAACCAAGGTTTATCCCCAGTGTCACAGATTGGCTCAGCAGACAGTCCTCCCCCAATTAATGCTTCTCTTTTTCTCAGTCCCTGTCATTGAGGTCCAGAGGTACAAATCCTCTCAGCTCTGTCCTGTTGCACATTTATCCCTTAATTGCATCCTGCCTTTCCCTCTCCTGTAACCACCTCCTGTGTATGCGGCCTGTCCCTACAAGCTAATTGTAAGCTACTGGAGAGCAGGGACCTTGTTCTCTGTCTGTTCTCAAGGAACATTTTTTTGGCCATGCCATGAAGCATGTGGGATCTTAGTTCTCCAACCAGGGATCAAACCTGTGCCCCCTGCATTGGAAGCGTTGAGTCTTAACCACTGGACCACCAGGGAAGTCCCTCAAGGAACATTTGATAAAGTAATACACGAAGATGTCAGATAACTAAGACTACCTAAATTATTTTTCTAAAAATGGTGTAATTAAACCTTGCCCCAAATGATACTTAAAGAATTCACTGTTTTAGAGAAACTGGATATTTTGGCTGCCCTGCCTGCTACCTGAGCCTGGAAGCAATTGTAAACCTGACCTGGAGAATTAAGAGCCTAGTCCAGTATGCAGCATGCACGTGAATCAATCACAAGTCACATTAGTGATGTTCTTATCCACACCTTACACATCAGTTAAATTACTGGGTCTTTATTACCACCACTGGGCTTAAGTCCTTCTTCTGCTTCCATATCTGTCCTACTAACCCCCCAACTCATTCCTGGAATCATATTACTGATCCAAAATTCTCATGCCAAAACTGGGTCCTTGCTAAATCCATCCACACCTTCATGACACTGTCTGCCCAGCTCTATCTCTCCCAATTGTCTTGTCATTCTCTTCCAAGTCTCTGTTAAGCTCTGTCACCTTTCATCTGGTGTGTCAGTTATCTAGTGATGTGTAGCAAATCCCCTCCATAGCCAAGGACTACAACAACCATAAATTATGTCTCATGATTCTGTGGGTGGGCTGGGCTCAGCTGGTTGGTTCTTCTTTTGGTCTCACCTGATCACTTGTGTATCTTCAATCATCTGTTCTCTTGACCAGGACTAAAGGGTCTAACACACCCTCACTTACATGTCTGGGACCTCGGCACTAGCTCTCAGCTGGAGCTCTCTCTCCACAAGGTTCATCTTTTGGAAGTCTACCCAGGCTTCCCAATGATGGTGAGGTTCCAAAAGGAGACAGGAGCAGAAGCTACAAGGTCTCTTACAGCCTAAGCTTTGGAACTCACACGACGTCATTTCTACTACCTTCTATTGGTGAAAGCAAGTCATAAATCTGTCCCATATTCAAAGTAGTGGACAAAGAATGTCCACTTCTAGCTGAGAAAAGCAACAATTTCACATTGCAAAGCAGTGTGTTTGGGAGCCATTATAATGATCTTCCACATCTGTTCTGTGTGGTCCCTCAGAAAATCTGAACTTCTGCTGCCCTCCTCCTAACATGGGCAGCCAACAAATAACTGCACTTATTCTCACCTCAAACTACTCATGGAGGAACATGAGGATAATAAAAAACATACAATGGAGTCATAACTGAGATTAAAGGGAGAAAGAAGTTAGAACAGAGAATTGGCAGACAGCTTCCTCTCCCACCTGTGCTGCCCCAAAACATTATCCTTCAAGGAGCAGGTGTCACACTGCAACCAAGGGGTGCTGACCTTTGCTGTATGGGACCATCTTATGAATTGCTTCAAGCACTTGGGAGCCCTGGGTAGCTGAGGTCAAGTACCTAAGGTCAAGTGGAGCATTAGAAGCCAGAACTGCTGCAGAGGGGAAGGCATGGGGACTTGATTACTTAGCCCTTCCTCCTTTGAGGGAGTGAAGTGCAACCCTAAAATTTGTCATATATTACCCATCCAGCTCACCAGGGCTGACTAGACAACTAGAATTCAGAAGGGAAGTCCTGTTTATAAACAGGAAGTCCTGTTTATAAATGTTTATAAATGAGCAAGTGACCAGGGCAGCTCATAGTGGTTGATAAGCAAAGTGCAGCAAGAAGTTTTCAGTGAAGAACCTGCAAATGTGGCAAAATCAAGAGAATTAGTTAGAATTAGGAGGTGGGAGGACTCTGGTTTTTAAATTTATGCATGTTTATGTAAGTAGAACATTGTGCAGTGTGTCACTGGCCTTGAATGACTGGATTTTAGTCCCTTCTTGGTTCTGTGATCTAACTATGGATATATTAAACCTCCACTTATGTCATCTGCACTTAGAACTAGTACCTCTTATCCAGCCCATAATGCTGGCTATTTTAAGGAGGAATTTAGTCACCCTTATCACATAGTTTCCAAAGTTAATGATTTCCTAAAGCAAGGGAATCATTATAAATGGGTCCATATTTCTTTCCTCTAATATCTTTTCTGAGTTGAAATGAGTTTATATACTAATGAGCATTAAAAGTAAATTTTCAGAAGCATTTTTAGGGCTGGTGTCTGGCTCAGACATTTACATTCCCTTGCAGGAAAAGAAACTGTGAAGAAGGAAAATAATACCCTTTTAAGGTGAGTCTCAGTGAATTGATACATTAAACACAAGTGCTGATGAAGCGATCAATATAAATCATATTATGCTAATCAGAAAACAACAAATGCAAACCAAATTCCTCTATCATGTTATTTTTATGTTGGCCTTGACATAGAAACATGGAATCTGAGGAGATTCTTAACTTGAATGTACAAGCAACAACATGAATATCAACAGGATAAACATTTTGGAAGGAAATAAGAATAAGGTATCCTGCATGGATTTACAAAATGGAGCCATCTTGAGGGGGAGAAGTTTGCTTTGGTAAGGGTAGAAAAATTCAGTAAAATTTTCTCAACCATGACTAATAGAATAAAATGAACCAGAGGATTTGTTATAATTATTTGTTGGATTTCATTTTACTTTTGGGGGTGGTCGGTAGAAGGAGAGTTGTCTAATAGAAACATCCAAGACCTGTTTTCTTAAGATTTTAAAATATATCTCTAATATAAGCAAGTGTATTACTGTATATTTTTCTGGGCCTTTATGAAAACTGTGGATAATTCTGGGCACCAAATAGACATTGGACTAAATGATTTATATTACTTGTACTCATTCTGATGAGATCATGCTCGTAAGTAAATGAGTAAAAACAAGATGAGTGACAATAAAACTCAGAAGCTTTTAAAGAAATATTTTAAAGAAGTAAGAAAGTTGAAAATTAATTTCTCTGCAGCTTTGCCATGTTATCTCAAAATTCAAAGATTTCAAAACAAATTTGAGAATCTCAGAGCAAAATGTGACTCAAAGATAGTATCTGTTGTTCTCTTTGTTCCCTTGACATTGCATATTCTTTCAAATGCCTCTGGTGAGAGGTGGTAAATCAGTTGGTAATAGAAGTGTGAAATAAAAATCAGTGAAAAGTACAAACAAAGAAAAGATAGCTATGAAATTCTGTACTGGAAAAACACCTAAAGAGCATAGTCTATATGAGTACAGAGCACTTTTGACAGAAGTAATTGAATTATAAAGCAAGTTCAGATTCTAGTAGTTAAAAATTAGGATTTTAAGGAGATTTCTAAAACAATACTCCATACTTCTGCTCACATTTCACGACCATAACTCAATCCCACAGCCATATTAGGTGGTGAAAGAGATTAGGAGTGGCAGACTATATCAGTGAGCAGTAATTCACTCAGTACAAGCCTAAGTTCTATGACAACGGAGAGGACGGTTATCAGGAGACAGCTAGCAATCTCTGCCGTGTTCCGATTCCACAGCTCTTCTTCAAACACTCCCCTCATTTGACTCCTAAAATGTGGTCATAACATCTTGTTAACATAGCACATGCTGATTTGGGAGACAACACCTCCCCCATTATCACATTTAGCTGCATATGACCTTGTAAAGTAGACATGATTATTCCCTTCCAATTCTACCGGTAAGAACCAGATGCTCAGGGGATTACCGTAACTTGTCAAGAGTCAGGACAAGCATGAATAAGTTTTGTTTTTGTTTTTTCTCAGTTTCATTCTAGACCCACTTTGTTCACCACTACACCACAACTTTAGGTTCATCTTCTGCCTCTCAGATTATCCTTCTACCATCTGCTAAGATAATTTTCAGAACAAAGTAAAATCATGATTCACATTGACAAAGGCTCCCTCCTTGACCAAACTTTTCTTGAGGACTTCTGAGTTCTCTTCTCAACAAGGACTTTGTCCTCAGGGCTGCCTAGCCCTGTTGTAGGAAGAATACTGCTAAGCCAGTTTAGAGAGAATATTTCCGCCCTTGATATCTGAACGCCCTAATTAGCTGATCAAATTCCTTACCCCACTCCATTCTCCAAGTGATAGCTGATCACCATGAGCTGCCATTAATAAGAATCCTATTCAGCCAGTTTAACAAGAATTTCCCTACCTTTGATGTCTCCTCTCAGTAATTTTCCATACACTGACCCCTCTCAGCCTGCTCCTTGGCTATAATTCCCACCTGTTCTTGTTTTCAGAGTTGAACCTGATCTCTCTCCCCTATTGCAATGGCCTTGACACCTATCACAATAGTCCTGAATAAAGTCCTCCTTACTTTCAAACAAATGTCAGAATAATTTTTTCTCTAACAACATACAAATATAAAAATGCATGTGTGTTAAGGGATTTTTAAAAATTCATATGATATGAGGGTTCAAGGCAGATGATGTGACAGGTTCAAAGGGAAAGTCAAAATAGTACAAATTTATATAAGGGAATATTGAGATACATTATAAATGAAGACAAACTGGTTTTTCCTTAGACAGGGGAGTCACATAAAAATCACAGAACAGCATTTACACATCTATCAGTTACCTACAACATATGAAGGAAGAGTTGTAAAATAGCTCAAAAACAAACTGTGACCAGGACTAGAATCTGATCACCTGAGAGGGTGTGCTACAGATAATGAATAGTTTTCCAATGAAACACACTTTTTTTCTACACATCTGTGTTTGTCCTTGAATTAGTCCATACATGTAGGCTCATCTCCTTCTTTATTACTCCCTCAGATAACACATTCTATTTTATGGGTTAAATTCGCCTTCCTATACTGATCATCTCAAAATACTTACTTCCACCCCCTGTATGTCTCACCCACAGTATTTTAATGTTATGCTATGTTCATCCTGTACTTCAGTGTTATACATGGCATCTATATTTGAAAGCTCAAACATTATGTAAAACTTCAAGTACATAAAATTAATACCTCTGTGCGTCTCATAAAATTAGACCTACTTTTCAATAGACCCACTTCTGCTATTGTCACAACTATTATACTAGTAACCCAGAATTAATGCCTTAGAATCATTTTAAATCTTCTAACTTGTGCTCCATTTCCAATAGTAATTAAGTTCTGCTTATTTTTTCAACAAAAGGTTTCTTAGATGCAAGCTTCCCGTTCCCTTTTATTATTCACTTAGTCCTAAATGTTTTCTAATCTTTCCTCCCTCATTTACATATCCTATTAATCTAATGTAGGGCTACCAAATGAATCTCTGTAAACCACTTTCAGCATGTAACATAGATATATAGCATAGTAAGTATACCAGATACAAAATTGAATAGGTATGGCAGTTGTAATTTTCAAAGGTGGCTTGTAACAATATCTCCATATACTCTTATTACTACATGATATTCCTTTGTGATTGCCTCAACCAACAGAGTACAGTGGAGGTGACACTATTGACATCCAAGGCTGGGACTTAAACTCTGATACAGTTTCCACCTGGCTCTCTCTCACGATGCTTACTCCTGGAACTCAGGTTCCATGCCTTACGGAAGCCCAAACCACATGGACAGGCCACTTGGAGATACTGTAGCCAAGAGCCTCAGCTGAGGTCCTACCTAATAATCAGCATTAACCACTGGACGTGGTGAGGAAGTCTCCAAGATGACTCCAACCCCAGCCCCTGTGACAGCCACCACACCAAAGAACCCAAGTGAGAACTGCCTGGCTGAGGCTGATCAATACCTAGAACACTGATAGATAATAATGATAAGCTACTATTGTGTTTTATGCCACTACATCTGGGTGGGCTGTGCACCAATGGCTTAAGCAATACCATAGGGCAGGCATATTGTATCATAACTTAGGTTTTTTTATGGCAAAAAAATTAGCCAGTGCAGAGTTTGTAAATTGTTAAATAGGTGTGGCATTTGTAAAATAGAAAACTGTTTTGCAATAACAAAATCACAAAGGGAAGAATGACATATTTGACTACCAAAACATTTATAAAACTTATAATGTAAGAAAAAAATACTAAAGAAAACCAGCTTGAGAAAACATTTGATAATGTATGAAAAACAAAGTATCAGCACCCATACAAAATAAAGAGCTTATGTAAATGCCCCCCAAAATACAAAAGATGCCAGGCACAATTCATACTAAAGGGAAAAAGTTACAACGATTTTGAAGAATATTCAGTCTTGGTTTGCTATAATCAAAGAAATGATAATTAAAGCATCATTAAGATATAATTTTATATCTATTAAAACAAAAAAATTAAAATATTGACAGCAAATTCTGATAATGTGTTGAAATTTATGTATTTATACACAACTGTGAAACTACAAAATTGTGTCCCTGACTGTTCCTTGCTGAAAAGTGATATACGTTTTGAAAGTCATAAAATATTCATAAGTAATTAATTCAGCAGAAAAAGAACAGCTACCCAGGCAAAGATATTGATTACAGCATTATCAAAAATAGTAAAAAAAATAATTTAATAAAATTTAGGATGACATGGAATGCTGAGTAAACCACAGGGCAACATCTAACAGAATACTATGTAGTTATTGATAATAATTGTAGAAAATTAAAAGTACTTAATCATGGAATCTTAAAGAAAAGGAATACAAAACCATATAAGTGTATTCACAAAGCAAAGACAAAAAGGAATATTTTTTAAATCGTTGTGTTCACTTCTTGAAATTGAGAGATATCTTTTCTTTAAAAAACTAGCTGTAGGACTTCCCTGGTGGCACAGTGGTTGAGAGTCCGCCTGCCGATGCAGGGAACACGGGTTCGTGCCCCAGTCCGGGAGGATCCCACGTGCCGCGGAGCGGCTGGGCCCGTGAGCCATGGCCGCTGGGCCTGCGCGTCTGGAGCCTGTGCTCCGCAACGGGAGAGACCACAACAGTGAGAGGCCCGCGTACTGCAAAAAAACAAAACAAAACCCAAAAAACAAAAAAAACTAGCTGTAATGTGAAGTCATGGTTTTGTAATAATAAGGGAAGAAAATAGATCAGTGACAAAATGAATGTAAAAATCGCAAACCTCAGAAACAATCTTTTAAAACGTTTGTTTCCATTACGATTGGTTCAGTCAAAAGACATTAATTAAAACATAATGAAATAAATCTACCAAGTATATTATCTTGGAGAATGTTAAACTCGTATCTCACATTTTTACCATTTCCAAAAGAATTCCAAACTAATGATTACCCCAAATCAAAAAAAGTTCACAGTGTGAACTGCCATATCTAAAAGAATCAAAAATAAAAGGAATCATTCTATCTCCACAATTCAAAAATTCTTGTTAATATTATAGTACAAGTATAAATATATACCTTTCAGTTTAGGATTATTATGGCGATGATTGAAGATGAGATAGAAAGTGAAGAAGGTACAGACACAAAGGTATGAAGAATGTGTGCAACATTTGTAAGTAAATAACCATCAACAGATAGTAAATTCTTTTTGAGTGAACTTCAGTAACAGGCACTATCCCACTTACAAAGCAGATGCCACACAGAAGTCCTATAATTATCCATCAGTAAGGAGAATTTGGAGGAGATTAAAGAATAGAGAGGTCTGTGCTTTCGTTTAACACACACACACCTCATATGTAAAATGGTGGCCTTTTAAAAACACAGTATGCTGTCAGGTCACAGATGGAAAGGTGATTTCAAAGACATGTTTCATATGTAAATTGTAAATAATTTACTCAAGAACATGGCTTGGGCTAGAAAATATTGCCAGTCAGTCCTCTGTATGCATCTTTATATGCCAAGCCTGACAACCCATCTGTCTGTAGTTCTCTTCCTTACCCTAATAAAATTCTATACATCCCTCAAACATAAAGATGAGTAAGGGAAGTAACACAGGCAGAGCTAAACAAGAAAGCCTATTTTTTCTCATACAGTAGAAGTGATTTATAACCAGCTGAAAAATTAGTAGCCAGAGAGAACAAAGTATATTCTTTCTCATATGTCAGTTAGATCAAGGTCTGGAATATGCTGACAAGCTCAATGGCTAATGCAATTAGATTGCATCATTGGGACTCTGAGGGCTGACATGGCCATGCATTTCCTTAGACCTGTATGGTAACCAAGTTCATGGTAGGTGCAAATCTGCAGGATGTAATAAGCCCAAAGACCTTTAAGAATGTCCTCAGAATCTCTAATTTATATCTTATTCAACTTGAATAATAGGTTCCCTAAAGCAAAATACTGTGCATTAGAATAATTATGTTTACATGCGTATGAAAACCATATTTTCTTTAAAAAGCATTTGAATATAGTTCCTGGTACTCTCTGACATTTATTATTACTGAGATGTAAGAAATTCAAGTAAAGGACTGAGCAAGACAACAGGAGCAATTGAATTACTTTAATGATTTTATATACCACAGCATGTAATGCCAAGTGTTTTCACATGTTATCCCACTTAAATATGATTTTTATGTTGTATGAAGGAAGCAGACAAAAATCAGCACATATACTATGATTCCACTTATATAAATGTTTAGTTAATGAAAATTAATCTATAGTGATAAAAAGCAAATCAGTGGTTATCTGGGGATGGAGCAGGAGACAGGAAGGAGGAAGGAATTACAAAGGGTTTTTACAGGGAAATTTGGGGCATGATGTAGCTCTCCATTATGTTTCATGGGTGTACATGTAACAAAAATGATCAAATTGTACACTTTGTGTGCAGTTTATTATGTCAATTATATGTCAATAAAACTGTGTACAAAAAACAAATTAAAATGTTATTAAATTATTTTTAAAGAAAAGGGGACTTCCAATAAGGTTTCAGAAAATTAAAAGCCCTCCCTTTTCCAGAACTGGGTTTCTTTAGTTTATCAAGGTAACATTCATATTTTTTCATCTGACTTCCCCATCTACACTACACTGACAGTAATAAGTTATTTCTCTCTTCTTTTAATCTCTTCCCTAATTACAGAGAAAACTATAGACTAGATGCCAAAGAAAGTTACAAAGGCATGTGTTCCTACCATTAGGACATATAGTAGACCCCTGTCAGTGAAGTATCTCCTTTCCTGTTAGAATAGTAGAGATGCTCAGAGATCATCTCTTACCATCTTGGCCTTGAAAGTTTGCCAATCTGAAAAAGGCTATCTGTTTTTCCCATTCTAAAAGTTTCCCTATGAAGAAAATTCCACCAACAAAGTAATAACTTCTTCTGTCTGAGAGTTCTTATTTAGCATTTTCTATGTGAAATTTTCCCAAGTAGGTAATTCCCAAGGTATAGAATTTTGGACCTGCACACTTGCTCAACACATATGCTTATATACAGGGCCATGCTTCTTTTAAATTTGCTAAATTTCTCTGTGAATACAAATCTGCATTGCATGTAATGAATAACTAGTGTAAAAATAGAGCCTCATCAGCTTTAGTCGCAATTAAGCCTTTTATTAGATATGCTCTGATTCCTTTTATTACTTACCACAGAAGAGAAAACTATTTAGTCAAGTACTAGTTATAGAAATGCATGCTATCTTTTCAAATTAGTTTTGACCAAAACCAGACTAATTTAGCTACAGAAGAGGTTTGACTCTACAGGTAATTATCACAAATTTCATTTAAGAAGGATTCCTTCAACAGTGGTAAACACCTGCTTTCCATATTAGAAGCAGACAGGATTTTAATAACTACATATACTTGTGCTACTGCCTAGGGAAAATTTAAAGACTCCTTTAAATAAGATCGAAAGTGTCCCAACATTAACAGATCTTATAGCAAGTAGATTCTTTCAGGCAGTTGAAAATAAAAGCAGGATATTTCATATAGCATTCATTTATTACATCCCGACAGTCATAGAGAAATGCCTTGGGAATGATTTATTTGAGAGGCATTGAATGTTCTAACTTTGAGTCTCAGAGATAATCATAGACCTGCTATTCAGAATTGTCACAGAACTCAAACAAGATATTGATTTCCTTTAGCCTATTGATTTCCTTTAGCCTACATACAAAGGATGTCAAAGTTCTGATCAGGGTCTGACTAAGGGAACCGACTCAGTTCTAATCTTTACTTAAAAGTAAATGAAATGTATATAGTGATCCTCTTGATCATTTAAGCCAGTACCATTCTCACTTGGTATGAACATATAAAAATAAAAACAGTAGGAAACAGTTCCAAGAGATAATAAAGTAAAAAACAAATGACATCTCTATAGGACATTACAGCTTTTCTAAGTGTTTCATATTCATTATGAACTTCCTCAAGACAAATCCAGGCAATAAAGTAATGACTACTCACATCTCATAGGAGACAAAACTGAGTTACAGAAGAATTGTTAAGTGACTTGACAAAAGTCACACAGTCAGTATTTTAGCCACAGAACCTAAATTTTCTGACTTCAAATAGAGTATTCTTTCTTATTTTTGTACTGTATACCTTGTTATTGCTTTATTCTTATTATGGCAGTAATATATGAGAAATGTAGGAAAACTGTAAAAGCAGAACAATATAAAGTAGAAAATTAAAATCATCCAAAGTCCCATCACCCAAGACAAGCTTTGGTAAAATCTGGTGTATTTCTATAGATATGTATTGATAATACATTTACGTATCTACTATCTCAGATCAGATTTTCTAGAACACAGACTCTGAAATGAAGATTTGCATGCAGAAGGTTTAATGGTTTATTCTCTGGAGCAATGCCTGTAAGAGTAAGGGAAGCAGACTGGGCAAAGAGAAGAGCTGGAGAGCAATGCAGCTGCAAAGAGACCTCAGCCAGTTCCACAGGGGTGATCTAGATCTTGAATGGACTTCTCTAGCGGTACTGAATTGAGATCCGGAGCCCCTCTGTAATACAAATTGACTAGTGATTGGACATAAACTGCCCTGGGGGGGACAGGACATCAGACAAGACAGTTCCCGTGGGTCAAGAGCAGTTCTAAGAGAGGGACTCAGATGTGGGCTCTCTGTCAGCAGCCAATCTTCCAGGCAGCTGATGGAGTAAGTGTCTCTGTCCTGAAGAAGAAACCACAGCCTTCACTACAGCCCACCCCATGTGCCACACAGGTCCATTTGCCTCATAGAGTAAATCCACTTCCTGAGCAATAAGTTCTCTGGGATTCTGGTTGGTCTCTATCACTGAGGAAACGTAAAAGGGGAAGGTTAGCAAAACAAATGATAGTCACTGCTACAGCAGCTGGACTCAAAGTCACAATTGACGCTCATCGCCTCCCTCGTCAACAATCCTCTCTAGATCCTCACATCTTTGGCTAACACGTCTGCTGGGCTAGACCCTCAAACCTGAGAGATCTGAGCCTCCTGGTCATCACGCCCTTCACAGGCCTTGTCTGGGGCCCTTGTCCATTTATCACCAAAACTGGCCAGAAAAACATCAAGAGACACCCCCGAGCTGGCCCGTGTCATGTACAGCAGTCCCACCACCTCCAGATGATCGAGGTCAGTTACCTTCCTAGAATGGAGAATCCTTTCCTTGCCCATGGATCCCTCAGCCACAGGAGCCCAAAGTGGCCAGGCAACAATTGATGGGTTTTAAGCTTAAATTAAATGGAACTCCTGCACCATGGTAGAAGGCTTTCTCCTCTAAGAGCCAGGACTTCCAGCCCCAAAGAGCCTAGAGTTGTGGGGATAAGCCCAAATTATTCTCCAAGTGGAAATGCCAATTAGCTTGACTGTCATAACCACTTCACTATGTATATTTAGATCAAATCATCATGTTGTACCCCTTCAATATATACAAATTTTATTTTAAAAAATCAAACAGATAAATAAAATTAATTGTTTCAGGACTACAGATATATCTAGTTCTATATTTCCTTTTTATTATTTATCAGTAACTATTATTCTTATAATATCTAACACCAACATGAGGCTACAAGTTCACTAATAAAGACTTTAAAAATGATTCCTCACTAAAATGAGCAAAAAAACTCATCCACAATTATTAGTCACTATTAATTATTAGTCATATCATTGATTATGTGTTGCAGATTTAATATTTTAAAATAATGAACCAGCACTACTTCGGGTGCTCCCTTTATTTTAGCACAGTCCAATGTCCACTGAATCTAAAAGCTTTGCAGTAAAATTTTCTTTGATGTTTGACTCTCTCACCAGCATACAAATCCAAAAATGTTGGTGGTTATGGTCTCCACTTTCCTTTTTGAGTTTTTTAATAAACTGTATTCTTCATATGCTAGGAATAAAAAATTCTTAGTTAATAGCAGAGTGAAGATGTTGATCAATAGCATGTGTATTTTTAATAAGGCAAAGTTATCCTAGTTGAAGGAACATTTCCCTTATCCTTTTTATTTCTTGAGAATCGTAAAACAGAAATCTTCTCCCCTCTACATGCACACTATCATGGATAAGCTACTACAGAACCCACTCTCAAACCACCATCAGGACCAGAGCAATTTGGAATGCTTTCAGCTAATTTCTTTTATTAATTCCTGATCAACTTTCAGGAGGATTCCACTCTACTTATTAATGTTTTATCAATAGGGAATTCAAAGGGAACTGAGGTGGACCTCTTCCACTCATTTTCAAACAAAAATGTCATTCTTTCTGTACTAGTAACATTTCTTCTGAAAACCATGTATTGGGAGCCTTAATAGTTGTGCTACACATTCATCTCTCTTTTTCTATTAAATGGGATCTGATCTTTCCATGTTATTTTTAACTGGATTCCTTTTCAATCATCTCTATAAGTGAATGCTGATTCTCAATTTTGAAGGATACCTATAACTTGAGATTTTATAAAATTTTATTCTTTTTAAAGTTTATTAAAGAAAAATATAGTTGGTTGTTTAGATTCTCTTCTTCCTTATTGGAAATAATCAAAACTTGTTGTTGACTTGAATATTTTTGGTCAGTTCTCAAAATGCAGGTCTGACACAGAGGTTTATGATGCTAATGACTCCCTCTCAATTGATGGGTTTGTCCCACACCAGCCCGAGGATCTTTCCTACTCCAGCTTCAACTGTCCTTCATTAGCCCATTTTCTCTATGTTAGCATCCCTAATGTTGCTGTCCCTTTAGCTCATTCCTGATATTACCACTTTTGCCTAACCCTTACTCTCTTTTCAGCTTTTGAACTATCCTCAGCCCTAAACATTATTTTCACATGCCCTCACCTCCTTTTCTGTAACACTAACAACGACCAATGGTAAGACTAACAACCAAGGATTAAAAGACAATATTGCATATATGTGCCACATCTTCTTTATCCATTCATCTGTTGATGGACACCTAGGTTGCTCCCATGTCCTGGCTATTGTAAGTAGAGCTGCAATTAACATTTTGGTACATGACTCTTTTTGAATTATGGTTTTCTCAGGGTATTACTCAGCCATAAAAAGAAACAAAATTGAGTTATTTGTAGTGAGGTGGATGGACATAGAGTCTGTCATACAGAGTGAAGTAAGTCAGAAAGAGAAAAACAAATACCATATGCTAACACATATATATGGAATCTAAAAAAAAAAAATGGTCATGAAGAACCTAGGGGCAAGACGGGAATAAAGACACTGACCTACTAGAGAATGGACTTGAGGATATTGGGAGGGGGAAGGGTAAGCTGTGACAAAGTGAGTGAGTGGCTTGGACATATATACAGTACCAAACATAAAATAGATAGCTAGTGGGAAGCAGCCACATAGCACAGGGAGATCAGCTCGGTGCTTTGTGACCACCTAGAGGGGTGAGATAGGGAGGGGGGGAGGGAGGGAGACGCAAGAGGGAAGAGATATAGGAACATATGTATATGTATAACTGATTCACTTTGTTATAGAGCAGAAAGTAACACAGGATTGTAAAGCAATTATACTCCAATAAAGATGTTATAAAACAAAAGACAATATTGCTAAAATGTCCATACTATCCAAGGCAATCTACAGATTCAGTACAATTGTTATCAAAATTCTAAAGGTATTTTTTACAGAAATAGAAAAACCAATCCTAAAATTCATATGGAACCATTCACAAAGGACACAGCATAGCTAAAGCAATCTTGAGAATAATAAAAAAAAAAGAACTGAAGGCATTACATCACCTGATTTCAAATTATATTACAAACATGGAGTAATCCAAACAGTATGATACTGGCATAAAAACAGACACATAGACCAATGAAACAGAACATAGAGTCCAGAAATAAAACCATGCATAAATGGTCAACTGATCTTTTACAGGGTGCCAAGAACACACAATGTAGAAAGGTTACTCTCTTCAATAAATGGTGTTGGAAAAATTGGATATCCACATTCTGAAGAAGGAAATTGGAAACTTGTCTTACACCATACACAAAAATCAACTCAAAATGGATTAAAGACTTAAACATAAAACCTGAAGCTGTAAAGCTCCTATAAGAAAACATAGGGGAAAACCTTCTTGACCGGGTCTTGGCAATGATGCACAAACATGACACCAAAAACATAGGCAAGAATAGCCTAAAAAATAGGTAAGAGGGACTACATCAAACTAAAAAACTTCTGCACAGCAAAGGAAACAATAAAATTAAAAGGCAACCTATGGAATAAAAAGAATATAGTTGCAAACCATTTATATATAAGAGGTTGATTTATAAAATACATATGGAACTACAACAACCTAATAGCAAAATAGCTAATAATCCAATTAAAATATGAATTTATGACCTGAATAGATATTTCTCCAAATACAATATACAAATGGCAACATGAACATGAAAAGATACTCGACATCACTAATCATCAGGGAAATCAAATAAAAACCACAATGAGATATCACCTCACACTTGAATGGAGATCATGAACAATACAAATGTTAACATGGATGTAGAAAAATTGGAACCCTTGCACACTGTTGGTGGGAATGTAGAATAGTGAACCTGCTATGGAAAACAGTATGGAGTTTTCCAAAAATATTACTAACAGAACTAGCATATGATCCTTCAATTGCACTTATGAGCATTTATCCAAAAGAATTGAAATCAGGGTCTCAAAAAGATATTAGCACTTCCATGTTCATTGCAGCATTATTTACAATAGCCAAGATATGGAAACAACCTAAATGTCCGTTGATGGACGAATGGATATATGACATATACATACAATGGTATATTATTCACTCTTAAAAAGGAAATCCTGCCATGTGTGACAACATGAATGATTCATTTTGCTAAGCGAAATAATCCAGTCATAGAAGAAATTCTGCCTGACTCCACTTACATGAAGTATCTAAAATCATCATGCTCATAGAGTCATAGAGTGGAATGGTGGTTACCACATGAGTTGTTGATCAAAGGCCATAAAGTTTCTGTCATGCGAGGTAAATAAGTTCTAGAGATCTGTTGTTCAACATTGTACTAATACAAACAATACTGTGTTGGATACTTGAAAAATTTTGTTAAGAGGGTAGATCTCATGGTAAGTGTTCTTACCACAATAAAATATTTTTAAAGCCAAAATCTAGAATGCTTATAACATGAAGATTTTATTTCGCACTCCTTTGTCATGTCCACCATGGGTTGGCTAGGAGGTTTACTGCAAGGCTCTGTACTCTAAGACATAGGCTGATGAATATCCATAATTTCAAATATGCCTGTCTGTGGCAAAGAAAAAGAGAGAAATAGCAAATAGACATAGCCTCTTAAAACTACCACCTGGTAGTGATATATGTAATTTCTACTCACATTGAGTTACCCAAAGCAAATCACACTTAACTCCAAAGGGGAAGAGAAGCATAATCTTACCATGTTCCCAGAAGGAAAACCAGAAATATTCTATATGAGCATAATAGTATTCTTTATTTTAAAAGTATAAATATCAACCAGTATTATTAATCTTCTTAAGTGGGATTCACAACTATTATAAGATTTAAATAAATATAAACATCAAGGACATCTTACTCACTACTATTACAGAATCAGTTGTCAGAATTCATGCCCAGAGAGTTTGAGCAGCCCTGTCAGTCTGCAACTCTTGGAAGCCTCTTTGTAAATCCAGAAAGTGAATCTTCCAGGAAGAGAAAGGTTTTGATTGCCACAGGCTGTCTCAGTCAGACCACAGGAGATCAGAAATACCATGAACAGGGCTGACTTTCTACTTACTTGTAGAAACCAGCAGAGAAAACTTAATGTAGCACCAAAATACCACTTGTTGCCATAACCTTCTTCTTTGAGAAGAGTCCTATTTTTCCTTTCATTCAGTCATTTATTCCATAAATATTATTGGGTGCCTGTGTGCAGTGCGAGGTACTAATTGATGGAGATACAGGTAGTAAACCAGCAGATAAATATTAAACAACTAATTGCATAAATTAATATTTAATTTAAATTGTGGTGGGAAACTGTCTTAAGAGGTAGAGGAATGTAGAATCTAATTTCAAGTGATTTTAAAATTCCAGTTCACTCTGTTCCTAGCTATGTGACCTTGAGTAACTTTACTGAAATGTCTCCAGGTCTCAATTTCCTCATCTCCAAATCAGGAATATAGTGTCTACTAATGCAATAAGAATGCCCACATTATAAATTTGTTGAGAGGATTAATTGAGATAATATATGGAAAGTTAAATGCTTTCCATATATTATCCATCATTAAGTTAAATGCTTAAAAGATTTTTACTGTTATTTTTGTTTTTGCTCATTAAAAAGGAAAAGTACTGGCAGCATACCATCCTAAAACGAATAGAAAAACCACTTTCACTAAGAATTTTGCTGAAATCAGAAAACTAAGAAAAATATGATTGCTTAAACAAGTACAAAACAAATTAATTCTAGGAATGCTAAAAGTTAGCAAAAGTTGGCATAGCTAAAACTTTATAGACGAGTGATCAAGTCAATCCTGATAAACATCTCTTCTCTATATCTCATCTCATTTCTGGTCAGTCAAGAATCTACTGAAAAAGGAGGAAATGGCACCATCCTAAATTTTCTTTGATTTTTCCAATGAAGCAAATAAGCCAGGTACTATTATTCTCAACTGGCTTGAAGAGAGTGACACACACTAATCCCAAATCCCTTACTAGGATTAAGGCTTGTTGGATTCCTAATTTACACTTAAATGGCTTTTGCTATTCAAATTTACTTATCTACTTGTGCAGACAATTTCCATATATCCTGGGAATGAACATGTTAGCAGCAGCAATTATTAACATTTGTAGTGGGGATACCAGTCACAAAGCACTCTTTGAATACACCAATTTATGTTTTCTTTTTAAAACTCTGAGAAGTAAGTAGGGCAGATCATGTTATCCCTCATTTTTCCAGCGAGGGAACTCATGGCCTCAATGTAAGTGACTTGCCCAAGATCAAATGTGGGTGACAGATTCTGATGCAATTGGAAGCCCTCTGATTGAAACATCCAATGCTCATTTTATGCCTTGGAGTACTGATTAATTACTCAGGAAGCCATGGACCTCTGGGGAAGGGTAAGAAATTCAGGGACAATCACAAGGAAGTGGGGACATTGTTAACAATAGCTTTAACTGTCAACTCTGGTCTAAATATTTGTTGAATTTAAGAGGTTTTAAATAGCTTTGCAAAATGGCAGTGTATTAATGGACTTGACCATTCTTTTTTCTCCACTCTAGTCATAGTGTTTGAGTTAATGTGCCTACAAATGCAGACTGCTTGTGAGTGCATATTTCCATGGCATACACCACAAAGTGATCCTAATTTGATTCAAGGGCTGGGAAGACACAGTTCGAGCCCATATGGCCATTTGCCACACCAGCTGGCACTGGCTGGCAGGATGCTGCCAGATGGGTCTTCATAAGACTCCTAAATCAACAGTAAAATTAGGAGTGGAGTAATCAAATATGCCATTACTCTGAAAACAAGAAAATGACACCGCATACCTACTTGGTACACTGGAACAGCCTTGAATCACAAATAGAGTTCTCTCTTAAGAAAACTGAAATGCAAGGTAAGAAAAAAAGTACTTTAGATACAAATCTGTCTCTTACAGTCATGGTAAAACTTTTTAACAGAGAACAATTCAAGGGACAGTGGTATCTTTTTCCACTTGATTTATAATCCCTCTCAGGTTTTTGCATAAAGGAGAGGGTGATAATGATGTACTGGGTAGAGAGGCCTAAAAACAAGGTGGCAGATTCAGGAAACTGGCAAAGAGAGATAAGGGTACCCAACATGGTCACTTCAGCTAAAAATGCAGCCCCGAATTTATAATCCTAATGTTGGAGCATGGCATTCATCATATACCACCTTGTAATGTAACTATTATACATATATCACTGTCCTTGCTAAAACAGTGTAATAAAAAGATGCAGATTTTATAACTGGATCAACCTGATTTGAAATCTAGATAATTACCATCTACATGGCCTTGAGTAATTTACTAACTTCTCTGGGCCTTGTTTCTTCATATTAAATAAGGCTGATATTTACATATCAAGGTTGCTAAAAGGATTAAATGAGATTATATATATATGATATAGTACATTTTATTATTATATATTTATTAATTATTTATACACATTAATAATTAATATTATATATTCTGTATACATGTCTGGCACAGGATAGGAATGTAATTAATGACAACTGTCATTTTTATTGTCATCATATAATTTGGAGATTTACCCAAAGGCTAGCAATTTTGCAGAAAAGGTAATAGAATCTTTCTGGAAAGAAGAATGGATGAATGAATGAATGAATGAAGACATAAAAATGCCAAAGTTAATAAAGAAATGCAGGCTGTGTGCCATACTAGTTCAGTGAGATGGCAGCAACACATAGAATATAAAGAAGGCCAAATGCTGAGGTTGTGCTTTGTTAATGAGGAAATAATAATTTTTTATTTGGTTTAAAATGAAGCTTCCAAATGAATAGCCCCAATTTCTTTCTTTCTCCAAATTTTCTTAAGACATAAACAGATATACATACAGCAGCATTTGTACTGTTTGTTCCTTCACAGTATTTCTCAGCTTACAGCTATGTACTTAGTTTTGTGGGCACTTGATTAAGAATGCCTCATTCTACTAAACTCAGAGGTCTATGAGGGCAGGGACTGGGTCTCTGACTTATTTCCATAGCCTTAGTTTCTGGCACATTGGCAGCGTGTGCTAGGGATTCACAGTAACTGTTCAAAAAACAAAAGTTCCCCTCTTCATATCCTAGAAGCACGCCAAGGGATCGACATTATATGTTTGGGTTTAGTTTTCTTTATTAAATAACTAGGTTTTTTATTGAAGTAGAGTTGATTTACAAAGTTGTGGCAATCTCTGCTGTACAGCAAAGTGACTCAGTTATACACATATAGACATTCTTTTTTTATATATTCTTTTCCATTATGGTTTCAACAAAAACAGCTAAGCTTTAAAAAAATTGTGTAGAATTGACCATTGATCATTTTAGACATTCAGACACTCTATCGCTTGCATGGGTTACAGAGCTTTCAAAATCAAATGTCAGAAATGGAAACCTAAAATAGCATTCTGCTTTCTGGTAGTGATCCTACAAAGACTGTCTCTGACTCCAACATTATTTAGCATAATCTCTTAAGATGTTCTTCATTGCTCTGGTGGCACAGTCAGAAAAGCCCCCAGTGCTTAGGAAAACTGGTACCAGAGCTAGTGACAGCCTCTGCTCTGGACCATATGCAGAAGAAAATTCCAAAAGTAAAAATCCTATTCCTGAATCCATGCACTTAACTACATTTATCCACTCTTGATAGGTCCTGGTCTGACATCAGGATCAAGAACCATATGTCAAAACAAAACAAACAACAACAACAAAACGGAACTTGAAAGCAAGAGTATGCGGTATGTTTTTTAAGTAGAACAGACCTTATAGACAGGATTCAACATCAATTGCTAGTACACACACACACAATTTATTCTGTTCTCAAACAACTCTGAAAAGCCATAATATATAATAGTATTTGGTAAAGATACCTACTTCCCATGGCTATTTTAAGGAGTAGCTGAGAACATATATGTGAAATGCTGAGTCAAAACTGGAATCTCTTGAATGTTGGCTGGAATGCAAGAGTGAGAACTTGATCTATGAGAGTAAGGGGATGAGGAGATCATTCAAGAGCTACCTCTCAACCACTGGTATTTGAGAAATGAAGATTTGTTTTCTGTTTGTAATCCTCTTACGCCTTCACATATATTCCAAATTTAATCATTTCCCATCATTTCCACCACTCCCACCTAGTGCTAGTCACTACCATGTCTCCTCTGGACTCCCTCCTTTCAAACAATCCCCTTATTACCCTTTACCTCCCCACCCTCCAAAGGCACCTCCCAATTTCGTCTATTAACAATTGAGCATCCAGAGTGATCCTTTTGCCAAAAAAAAAATCTGATCTGGTCACTCCCTTCCTCAAAACCCTCCAATAACCTCCCAATAAAATCCAAGTTCCCTACCATAGTCAGAAATATCTGGCCACTGATTACCCCTCCAACCACACTTTCTGAAACTTCACAATATCCAACATTATAGTTTACATTTATTTGATTATTACTTCTTTTAACTACCAGAATGTAAATTCCACAAGAACAAGGACAATGTAGGTTTTACTTATTATTCTATCCCTAAGAGCTAGAGGAGCTCAGGCACATAACAGACACTGAATGACTATTTATTGAATGAAAGAATGTATGAGTCCTTCTCATCCATATTAAAAGTCAGATGTATTCATTGCAGATGAAGTCAACAGAAAAAGAACTCCTAACATAGCCGTAAGAAAGACAGAAGACAGTTTTCAGTGGTAAAGGCGATGAAATCAAAATAGAAAAAATAATTGAATCTACAAACATATACAAAAGCAAAAGTGCATTGGTTGTCTATTGTTGTATAATGATAGAAACTGTGGCAACCATTTATCAGCTCCTAGTTCTGCAGGTCAGTCTAGGCAGGCTCGATTAGATTCTCTACTTCGGGTCTCACTAGGCTGAAATCAAGTTGTCAGCCAGGCAGCTCTAGGGAAGAATTCACTTGTAAGCTCATTCAGGTTGCTGGCAGGATTTAGTTCCTTACAGTTGTGAGACTGAAGTGTACATTTTCTTGCTGGCAATCATCTGGGAGCTACTCTCAGCTCCCAGAGGCTGCCCATATTCCTTGTCACATAGCCCCTCCATCTTCTAAGGGAGCTAGGACATGTTCAATCCATCTCATGTCTGGAGTCTCTCTGACTTCCTCTTCTGCTATCAGCCAGAGACAATTCTCTGGTTTTAAAGAGCTCATGTGATTAGATTAAGTTCCTGGATGATCTCCCTTTTGATTAACTCAAAGTCAACTGATTAGTGACATTAAGTACACACCTAACTGTGGACAAGATAGCTCTTACATTCACAGTTCTAAATCCAGAGCAGGCATACACTTTGGGATTCCTTTCCTGCCCTTTACAATTAATTAGCTTAAGTGTCACACTTCCCATTTGGAAGAATAACAGGTATCCTTTCCTTTTATCCTGGCAGCAGCACCTTCACAGAGAAACCTGCAGTCAACTGAGCTGAAAACCAAAACCAAACAAAATGTTATGATAGAGATCAGAGATAAAAAGCCAAATTTCCCTATAACCCATCCTCGAACTAATTTCTTATAATCATCAGAATCCTCTTTAGCAGAAAGGATGCACAAATGCATAGTTCCCGGACACTGATTCCATTTTCTACAAGCTTATATCACTATGCTTGCATCAATGTGCTGCATGGAAACATATTCCTACTTTTTATTTGTGCAGTTTCTTATATTTTTCAAAATAAGATATTTTATCTCCATCCCAACCCTATGAAGTAAAGTTAGGCAATCATTGTTTTCTTTGTTTTATGAATGAGGAAGTTGGTGATTAAATAATTTGTCTGTAATCCCATGCGGATTTATTGAGACTTGGTACTAAAATCCACATCTCCTAATTCCTCGACCAGCATTCTACCTCATTCCTTCTAGACTAAAAGCAGGAATGTCAGTAGACAGAGTTCTCCCGTGCAGAATTCCCCTCTTGGTGGAGGTGCTGGTCTTCTGGGCCTGTCTGCCTTCTTTATAGTAGGCAACATTTAAGATCACCGTGAACTGTTTGGTTAATGCTCTTACTGCAGTGCCTGGGTTTTCGCATAGTACAATAAAGGAAAATGCCTTATTTTACAAAAGAGGAAATATAAGATGAACTTCCTCTTGAATAAGAAGGATATATACCAAGGAATAACAAGAGAGACTCTCTCAGGATGCCATCTCTGACTGCACAAGCAAGAACAATGAAGAGAACTACTATCAGTATACTCATATCAAGAATGCTCAGTTAGAGGGCAGTGGTTGAGAGTCCGCCTGCCGATGCAGGGGACGCGGGTTCGTGCCCCAGTCCGGGAGGATCCCACATGCGGCGGAGCGGCTGGGCCTGGGCCATGGCCGCTGAGCCTGAGCGTCCAGAGCCTGTGCTCCACGATGTGAGAGGCCACAACAGTGAGAGGCCCGCGTACCGCAAAAAAAAAAAAGAATGCTCAGTTAGAGATTTTGATTACAAAAGTCCATCTCAGCCACAATTGATTTTTTCAACACAGCTTCCAGACAACTTAAATATCAAAGAAAGCTGTCTACTGAAAGCTGAATTACTAAGTGACAAAGCACATAGAGTTTAAAAATGCTGACTTTGGGAGCAAAGTGATTCAGAACCTGATTCCAGATTCATATCTGTCAATTATTTGCTATGTGACTTTGGGAAATGTAATTAACCTATCTAGACTTTCATCTCCTCATCTATAAATTTAGAATGAGAATACTGCCTACCTCAGAGGGTTATTGTGAGGGTTAATTCAAATAATGTAGGTAAAGAACTTAATTCATAGTAAGCACTAATTAAATGTTTGCTATTTTTACTATAACTTAGTGTTAAAGAATATGTCTTATATTTTTTCCAATATTTACTGTCATAAATATTATTCATTAGATTAGTGATACTTATTTACAATTATTAAAACAAGGAAGGTGACGTGTGAGAAAATTTGTGTTTAAATTTTTAAAAACTAATTAATTAGTAAAATTTAATCTCAGAAATAACAAACCATATGGCTAGGCAATTATATCTGTTTGTAAACATAACTGCCAGAATATATATGAATATATTTAGCTATTATATATCACCCAAAACAGTTTCTGGAAGAAAAAAGAGTGGGTGTGGCAGAAGATGTGGCAGAAAACACTCACGTTTAAGACTAAGTGTGCAGAGGACCTTCAAGATGGAGGAGGATTAAGATGTGAAGATCACCTTCCTCCCCACAAATACATCAAAAATACATCTACATGTGGAACAACTCGTAGAGAACACCTACTGAACCTCAGACTTCCCAAAAGACAAGAAAATCCCCATGTACCTGGGTAGGGCAAAAGAAAAAAGAAAAAACTGGAACAAAAGAATAGGGATGGGACCTGTACCTCTGGGAGGGAGCTGTGAAGGAGAAAAAGTTTTCACACACTAGGAAGCCCTTTACTGGTGGAAACAAGGGGTGGTGGGGGAAGCTTTGGAGCCACAGAGAGCACAGCAATAGGGATGCAGAGGGCAAAGCGGAGAGATTCCAGCACAGAGTATTGGTGCCGACCAGCACTCACCAGCCTAAGAGACTTGTCTGCTTACCCACCAGGGAGAGTGGGGGCTGGGAGCTGAGGCTCTGGCTTCAGAGGTCAGATCCCAGGGAGAGGACTGGGGTTGGCTCTGTGAACACAGCCTGAAGGGGTCTAGTGTACCACAGCTAGCCAGGAGGGAGTCCAGGAAAAAGTCTGGAATAGCATAAGAGGCAAGAGACCATTTTTTCAGGGTGTACGAGGAGAGGAGGTTCAGAGCACCACCTAAATGAGCTCCAGAGATGGGCATGAGCTGTGGCTATCAATACGGACACCAGAGATGGGCATGAAATGCTAAGGTTGCTGCTGCAGCCACCAAGAAGCCTGTGTGAAAGCACAGGTCACTACCCACACCTCCCCTCCCAGGACCCTGTGCAGCCCACCATTGCCAGGGTCCTGTGATCCAGGGACAATTTCCCCATGAGAACAAATGGCATGACACAGGCTCGCCCCGCATTCTGTACGCCTTCCAACCCCTGGCCTGAGTGAGCCAGAGCCCCCTAATCAGCCAGTCCTTTAACCCCATCCTGTCTGAGCAAAGAACAGATGCCAGAGAGCAACCTACATGCAGAGAGGGGCCAAACAGAAAGCTGGACCCCAGGAGCTGTGAGAACAAAAGACAAAGGGAAATTTCTCCATGCAGCCTCAAGAGCAGCAGATTAAATCTCCACAGTCAACTTGATGTACCCCGCATCTCTGGAATAGCTGAATAGACAATGAATCATCCCAAAATTGAGGCGGTAGATTTTGGGAGCAACTGTAGACTTGGGGTTTGCTGTATGTGACTGACTAGTTTCTGATTTTTACGTTTATCTTAGTATAGTTTATAGCACTTGTTATCATTGGTGGATTTGTTTGTTGGTTTGGTTGGTCTCTTCTTTTTTTAATTACATTTTTACTATTTTTTAATAACATTTTTTATTTTAATAACTTTATTTATTTATTTTCCCTTTCTTTTTTTCCCTCCTTTTTCTTCTGAGCTGTGTGGCTGACAGGGTTTTGATGCCCTGGCCGGGTGTCAGGCCTGAGTCTCTGAGGTGGGAGAGCCAAGTTCAGGACATTGGACCACCAGAAACCTCCCAACCACGTGTCATATCAATCGGCGAGAGCTCTCCCAGAGATCACCGTCTCAACTCAAAGACCGAGCTCCATTCAACGATCAGCAAGCTGGAACACTGGACACCCCATGCCAAACAACTAGCAAGAAAGGAACAAAACTCCACCCATTAGCAGAGATGCTGCCTAAAATCATAATAAGGTCACAGACACCCCAAAACAAACCACCAGGATGTGGTCCTGATCACCAGAAAGACAAGATGCAGCCTCATTGAACAGAACACAGGCACCAGTCCCCACCACCAGAAAGCTTACACAACCCACTGAACCAACCTTACCCACTGGGGGCAGACACCAAAAACAACAGGAACTACGAACCTGCAGCATGCACAAAGGAGACCCCAAACACAGTAAATTAAACAAAATGAGAAGACAGAGAAATACACAGCAGATGAAGGAGCAGAGTAAAAACCCACCAGACCAAACAAATGATGAGGAAATAGGCAGTCTACCTGACAAGGAATTCAGAGTAATAACAGTAAAGATGATTCAAAATCTTGGAAATAGAATGGAGAAAATACAAGAAATATGTAACAAGGACCTAGAAGAACTAAAGAGCAAACCAACAATGATGAACAACACAATAAATGAGACTAAATATTCTCTAGAAGGAATCAATAACTGAAGCAGATGAACGCATAGTGACCTGGAAGATAAAATAGTGGAAATAACTACCATAGAGCAAAATAAGGAAAAAAGAATAAAAAGAATTGAGGACAGTCTCAGAGACCTCTGGGGCAACATTAAACACACCAACATTCGATTTATAGGGGTCCCAGAAGAAGAAGAGAAAAAGAAAGGGACTGAGAAAATATTTAGAAGAGATTATAGTTGAAAATTTCCCTTATATGGGAAACGACATAGTCAGTCAAGTACAGTAAGTGCAGAGACTCCTATAAAGGATAAATCCAAGGAGAAACATGCCAAGACACACATTAATCAAACTATGAAAAATTAAATACAAAGAAAAAATATTAAAACCAGCAAGGGAAAAACAACAAATAACATACAAGGGAATCTCCATAAGGTTAACAGCTGATCTTTCAGCAGAAATTCTGCAAGCCAGAAGGGAGTGGCAGGACATATTTAAAGTGATGAAAGGGAAAAACCTACAACCAAGATTACTCTACTCAGCAAGGATCTCATTCAGATTCGAAGGAGAGACAAGAAAAAGTTAACAGATCTCAGCACCATCAAACCAGCTTTACAACAAATGCTAAAGGAACTTCTCTAAGTGGGAAACACAAGAGAAGAATAGGACCTACAAAAACAAACCCCAAATAATTAAGAAAATGGTAATAGGAACACACATATCAATAATTACCTTAAACATAAAAGGATTAAATGCTCCAACCAAAAGACACAGACCGGCTGAATGGATACAACAACAAGACCCGTATACATGCTGTCTACAAGAGACCCACTTCAGACCTAGGGACACATACAGACTGAAAGTGAGGGGATGGAAAAATATATTCCATGCAAGTGGAAATCAAAAGAAAGCTGGAGTAGCAATTCTCATATCAGACAAAATAGACTTTAAAATAAAGACTATTACAAGAAACAAAGAAGGACACTACATAATGATCAAGGGATGAATCCAAGAAGATATAACAATTGTAAATATTTATGTACCCAACAGAGGAGAACCTCAATACATAAGGCAAACAACCATAAAAGGGGAAATTGACAACAACACAATCATAGTAGGGGACTTTAGTACCCCACTTTCACCAATGGAGAGATCATCCAAAATGAAAATAAATAAGGAGACACAAGCTTTAAATGATACATTAAACAAGATGGACTTAATTGATATTTATAGGACATTTCATAAAAAAGAACAAAATACATTTTCTTCTCAAGTGCACATGGAACATTCTCCAGGATAGATCATATCTTGGGTCACAAATCAAGTCTTGGTAAATTTAAGAAAATTGAAATCGTATCAAGTATCTTTTCCAACCACAATGCTATGAGACTAGATATCAATTACAGGAAAAAAAATATGTAAACAATACAAACACATGGAGGTTAAACGATACACTACTAGATAGCCAAGAGATCACTGAAGAAATCAAAGAGGAAATCAAAAAATACCTAGAAACAAATGACAATGAAACACGACGACCAAAAAACTATGGGATGAAGAAAAAGCAGCTCTAAGAGAGAAATTTATAGCAATACAATCCTACCTCAAGAAACAGCTCAAATAAACAATCAAACCTTACACCTAAAGAAACTAGAGAAATAAGAACAAAAAAACCACAAAGTTAGCAGAAGGAAAGAAATTATAATGATAGATTAGAAATAGACAAAAAAGCAATGAAGGAAACGATAACAGAGATCAATAAAACTAAAAGCTGGTTATTTGAGAAGATAAACAAAATTGATAAACCACTAGCCAGACTCATCAAGAAAAAAAGGGAGAAGACTCAAATCAATAAAATTAGAATTGAAAAAGGAGAAGTAACACTGACAGTGCAGAAATAAAAAGGACCATGAGAGATTGCTAAAAGCAAAATCCTAACCCTTACCCGAAGCCTTACCCTAACCCGTCCCCAAATCCAAACCTGTACACTAACACTAACCCATACCCTAACATGTACACTAACTGTAAACCATTAACGTACGCTAACCTGTACCCTAAACCATCCCCGTACCCTAACCCTAACCCTTCCCCGAAGCCTTACACTAACCCTTAGCCTCATCCTAACCCGTACATTAACACTACCCCGTACCCTAACATGGACGCTAAAACTAAAAGGTTGTCATACCCTAACCTGTACCCTAAACCGTACCCATTCCCTAACCCTAACACTAATCCTAACCCTAAACTTAACCCTTACCCGAAGCCTTAAACTAAGCCATACCCTAATCCTAACCCGTACACTAACACGTACCCTAACACGTACACTAACATGAAACCATTGTCGTAGTCTAACCAGTACCCTAACCCGTACCCGTTTGCTAACCCTAACCCTAACCCTAAGCCTTACCCGAAGCCTTACCCTAAGGAATACCCTGATCATAACCCGTACACTAATACTAACCGGTACCCGAACACATACGCTAACACTAAACGGTTGTCATACCGTAACCTGTACCCTAAACCATACCCGTTCCCGAAACCTAACCCTAAACCTAACCCTAATCCTCACCCGTACTCTAACACTAACCTGTACCCAAAAACATATGCTCACCGTAAACCACTATTGTACCCTAACATGTACCCTAAACCGTCCCCCTCCCCGGCCCCTAAGCCTAACCCTAACCCTTGCATGAATACTTACCCTAAACCATCCCCTAATACTAAACCGTACACTAACACTAACCCGTACCCTAACACTAACCCATACCCTAACAGGTATGCTCACCCTAAAACGTTGTTGTACCCTAACCTGTACCCTAAACCGTCCCAGTCCCCTAACCCTAACCCTAACCCTAACCCTTATGCGAAGCCTTACCCTAACCCGTCCCCTAATCCTAACACATACACTATCGCTAACCCGTACCCTAACACATACGCTGACCCTAAAACGTTATCTTACCCTAACCTGTACCGTAAACCATCCCCATTCGCTAACCCTAACACTAACCCTAACCCTAACCCTTGTCCGAAGCCTTACCCTAACCCATCCCCTAATCCTCACCCATACACTAACACTAACCTGTACCCTAACACGTACACTCACCCTACACCATTGTCAAATACTAACCTGTACCCTAAGTCATCCCCATCCACTAATCCTAACTCTAACCCTAACCCTAAACCTTACCCGAAGCCTTAGCCTAACCAATCCCCTAATTATAACCTGTACATTAAGACAAACCCATACTCTAACACATACACTCACCCTAAACGGTTGTCATACACTAACCTGTACCCTAAACCATCCCCGTCCCCTAAACCTAACTGTAACCATAACCCTAACCCTAACCTTTACCCGAAGCCTGACCATAAACCGTCCCCTAATCCTAACCCGAAGGGTAACACTAAAACGAACCCTAACACGTACGGTCACCGTAAACCATTGTCGTACCCTAACCTGTACCCTAAGCCAGCCCCGTCCCCTAATCCTAACCCTAACCCTAATGCTAACACTTACCCGAAGGCTTACCCTAAACCATCCCCTACTCATAACACGTATGCTAACACTAACCCGTACGCTAACACGTACACTCACCCTAAAACATTGTCATACCCTAACATGTACCCTAAACCGTCCCAGTCTCCTAACCCTAACCTTAACCATAACCTAAACCGTAACCCTTGCCCGAAGCCTTACGCTAAACCGTCCCCTAATCCTCACCCGTACGCTAACATTAACCCATACCCTAACACGTACGCTCACCGTATACCGTTGTTGTATCCTAAACATTACCTGCCCCCGTCCCCAAACCCTAAACCTAATCCTAACACTTACACGAAGCCTTACACTAACCCGTCCCGTAATCGTAACCCATACGCTAACACTAACTCATACCCTGACACGTACGCTCACCCTAAACCGTTGTTGTACCCTAACCTGTACACTAAACCTACCCCATCTCTAAACCTAACCCTAAACCTAACCCTAACCCTTGCCCGAAGCCTTACCCTAACCCATCCCCTAATCCTAACGTGTACGCAAAGACTAACCCTTACCCTAACATGTACACTGACACTAAACCGTCACCGTCCTCTAACCGTAACACTAACACTAACCCTAACGCTTACCCGAAGCTTTACCCTAACCTGTCCCCAAATCCTAACACGTACGCAATCACTAACCCATACCTTAACACGTACAATCACCCTAAACCGTTGTCGTACTGTAACCTGTACCCTAAACCGTCCCCGTCCCCTAACGCTAACCCTAACCCTACACTTAACCCTTCCCGGAAGCCTTACTCTAACCTGTCCGCTAATTCTAACCTGTATGCTAACACTAACTCGTACACTAACACGTACGTTCACTCTAAACAGTTGTCGTACCCTAACCTGTACCCTAACACGTCCACGTCCCCTAACCCTAACGCCAACCCCAACCCTAACCATCACACTTACCTGAAGCCTTACCCTAACCCGTCCACTAATCCTAACGCGTACGTTAACACTACCACGTACCCTAACATGTACGTTCACACTAACCGTTGTCATACACTAACCTATACCCTAAACTGTCCCCGTCCCCTAACCCTAACCCTACACCTAATCCTAAACCTAACCCTTACCGGAAGCCTTACGCTAATCCTTCCTCAAATCCTAATCCGTACGCTAACATTAAACTGTACCCTAACATGTACGCTCACTCTAAATCGTTGTTGTACCCTAACCTGTACTCTAAAGCATCCCCATCCCATAAACCTAACCCTAACCCTAACCCTTTCCCGAAGCCTTACCCTAACCCGTCCCTTAATCCTCATTGGTACGCTCTCACTGATCTGTACTCTAACACATACGCTCATCCTAAAACGTTGTCATACCCAAACCTGTACCCTCAACTGTCCCCGTACCCGTCCACTAACACCAACACCAACCCTAACCCTAACCCTTACTCGAAGCCTTACCTTAAATGTTCCCCTAATGCTAACCCGTAACTTAACACTAACATGTCCCCTAAAATGTACGCTCACCATAAACCGTTGTTGTACACTAACCTGTATGCTAAACCGTCCCCATCCCCTAACCCTAACCCTAACCCTAAATCTAAACCTTACCCGAAGCCTTATGCTAATCCTTCTCCTAATCCTAATACGTACGCTAACATTAAACTGTACCCTAAAACGTACACTCACTCTAAATCGTTGTCATGCCCTAACCTGTACCCTAAACCACCTCCGTTCCCTAAACCGAACCCTAACCCTATCCCTAACACTTATCCGAAGCCTTACCCTAAACTGTCCCCTAATCCTCACACGTGCGCTAACACTAACCCTTACCCTAACATGTACACTCACCCGAAACAGTTGTCGTACCCTAACCTGTACCCTAAACAGTCCCCGTCGCCTAATCCTAACCCTAACCTTAACCTTAACCCTTACCCGAAGCCTTACACTAACCCGTCCACTAATTCTAACCCGTATGCTAACATTAACGCGTACCCTAACACGTACGGTCACCCTAAACCGTTGTCATATACTAACCTGTACCCTAAACGGACCCCATCCCGTAACCCTAACTGTAACCCCAAACCTAAACCTAACACTTACCTGAAGCCTTACTCTAACATGTCCTCGAATCCTAACCCATACGCTAACACTAACACAGGCCCTAACACATAAACTAACCCTAAACTATTGTACACTATCCTGTATGCTAAACCATCCCCGTCCCCTAACCCTAACCCTAACACTAACCCTAACCGTTGCCCTAAGCCTTACCCTAACCCGTCACTTAATCCTCATCCTTATGCTATCACTAATCCGTACCCTAACACGTACACTCACCCTAAACAGTTGTCATACTGTAACGTGTACCCTAAACCGTCCCCGTCCCCTAACCCTCACCCTAACCACAACCCTAACCATCACACTAACACGAAGCCTTACCCTAAACCGTCCCCTAATTCTAACCTGTACATTAACACTACCATGTACCCTAACATGTACGCTCACCCTAACCGTTGTCATACACTAACCTGTACCCTAAACCGGCCCCGTCCCTGTCCCCTAACCCTAACCCTAACCCTAAACCTAACCCTTACCCGAAGCATTACCCTAATCCTTCCCCTAAGCCTAACCCGTACGCTAACATTAAACCGTACCCTAACACGTAAACTCACTCTAAACCGTTGTCATACCATAACCTGTACCTTAAACCGTCCCTGTCCCCTACCCTAACCCTAACCCTAACCCTAACACTAACACTTACCCGAAGCCTTACCCTAAACCGTCCCCTAAACCAATCACGTACGCTAACACTAACCCTTACCCTAACACGTACACTCATCCAAAACAGTTGTCGTACCCTAACCTGAAGCCTAAACCGTTCCCGTCCCCTACACCTAACCCTAACCCTGACCCTAACACTTACCAGAAAGCCTTACAGTAACACGTCCCCTAATCCTAAACCGTACGCTAACACTAACCCATACCCTAACACGTACACTCACCCTAAACCGTTGTCTTACCCTAACCTGTACCCTAAACTGACCCATCCCCTAACCCTAACCCTAACCCAAACCCTTACCTGAAACCTTACCCTAACCCGTACCCTGATGCTAATGGGTACGGTACTACTAACCCATACCGTAACACGTACATTCATGAAAAACTGTTGTGGTACCCTAACTTGTACCATAAACCGTCACCACCTCCTAACCCTAAATCTTACCCTAACCCTAAACCAAACCCTTGCCCGAAGCCTTACACTAACCCGTCCGCTAATTCTAACGCATACGCTAACACTAACCCGTAACATAACAAATACGCTCACCTTAAACAGTTGTCATAACCTAACATATACTCTAAACCGACCCCTTCCCATAAGCCTAACTGTAACTCCAAACCTAAACTTAACTCTTACCCGAAGCCTTACCCTAACACGTCCCCGAATCCTAACCCATACGCTAACAGTAACACGTACCGTAACATGTACACTAACCCTAAACTGTTGTCGTACACTAACCTGTAAGCTAAACCATCCCCATCCTCTAACCCTAACCCTAACACTAACCCTAAGAGTTGCCCTAAGCCTTACACTTGCCCTAAGTCTTACCCTAACCCGTCCCTTAATTCTAATCCGTACGCTATCACTAATCTGTACCCTAAAACGTACGCTCACCCTAAACCGTTTTCGTGCACTAACCTGTACCCTAAACAGTCCACGTCCCCTAACCCTAACCCTAAACTTAACCCTAAACCTCAAACGTAACCGAAGCCTTACCCTAACCCGTCCCCTAATCCTAACTTGTACGTTAACAGTAACATGTACCCTAACATGTACGCTCACCCTAAACCATTCTCATACCCTAACCTGTACTCTAAACCATCCCCGTCGCTGTCCCCTAACACTAACCCTAAACCTAACACCCGAAGCCTTATCGTAACCCGTCCCCTAATCCTAACCAGTACGCTAACACTAACCCTTACCCTAACACGTACACTCAACCTAAACTGTTGTCGTACCCTAACCTGTACCCTATACCGTCTCAGTACCCTATCCCTAAACTTCACCCTAAACCTAAACCTTACCCGAACCTTACAGTAATCAGTCCCCTAATCCTAACCCGTAAGCTAACCTTAAATGGTACCCTAACACATACACTCACCATAAACTGTTGTCATACCCTAACCTGCACCCTAAACCGTCCCCGTCCCTTAACCCTAACCCTAACGCTGACCCTAACACTTACCGGAAGCCTTACCCTAACCCGTCCCCTAATCCTAATCCATACGCTGACACTAACCTGTACCCTAACATGTACGCACACCCTAAGCCGTTGTCGTACCCTAACCAGTACCCTAAACTGTCCCTGTCCCATAACACTAACCCTAACCCAAACCCTTGCCCAAAGCCTTACCCTAAACGGTCCCATAATCCTAACACGTACGCTAACACTAACCCATACCCTAACACGTACACTCACCCGAAACACTTGTACCCTAACCTGTAGCCTAAACCATCCCCGTCCCCTACACCTAAACTAACGCTGACCCTAACGCTTACCAGAAAGCCTTACACTAACCCGTCTCCTAATCCTAAACCGTACGCTAACCCTAAACCGTACACTAACACGTACACTCACCCTAAACCATTGTCTTAACCTAACATGTACCCTAAACCATCCCCGTCCCCTAAACCTAACCCTAACACAAACACTAACACATGCCCTAAGCCTTACCCTACCTAACCCGTCCCTTAATCCTCATACGTACGCTACCACTAATCTGTACACTAACACGTACGCTCATGCTAAACCATCCACGTCCCTTAACACTAACTCTCACCCCAACCCTAACCCTAAGCCTTACCCGAAACCTTAACCTAACACGCCCCTAATCCTAACCTGTACGTTAACAGTAACAGGTACCCTAAAATGTACACTCAATCTAAACCGTTCTCGTACCCTAACCTGTACACTACACCATCTGCATCCTCGAAGACTAACCCTAACACTTGCTCGAAACCTTATCCTAACCCGTCCCCTAATCCTCACCCGTACGCTAACACTAACCCATACATTAACACAAACGCTCACACTAAACCGTTGTCGTAGCATAACCTGTAACCAAAACAGTCCCCATCCCCGTCCCCTAACCTTAACCCTAACCCTAACCGTAACTCTTACCCGAAGCCTTACACTAACCCATACCCTAATCCTGACCCGTATGCTAACACTAACCCATACCCTAAAACGTACACTCCCCATAAACTGTTGTCGTACCCTAAGCTGTACCCTAAACCGTCCCCATCCCCTAACCCTAACCATAACAATAACCCTAACACTAACCCTGGCCCGAAGCATTACCTTAACCCGTCCCCTAATCCTCATCCATACGCTATCACTAAACCATACCCTAACAAGTACAGTCACCATAAATCATTGTCGTACCCTACATTGTACCCTAAACCGTCCCCGTCCTCGTCCCCTAACCCTACCCGTAACCCTAAACCTAACACTTACCTGAAGCCTTACACTAAGCCGTCCCCAAATCCTAACCCATACACTAGAACTAAACCTTACCCTAACACATACACTCACCCTAAACCGTTGTCGTACCCTAACCTGTACCCTAAACCATCCCAGTCCCCTAACAGTAACTGTTACCCTAACCCTAAACCTGACACTTACCCGAAGCCTTACCCTAATCAGTCCTCTAATCCTAACCCGAACGCTAACATTAAACCGTATCCTAACACATACACTCACCCTAAACAATTGTACCCTAACCTGTACCCTAAACTCTCCCCATCCCCATCCACTAACCCTAACCCTAACCCTAACCCTTACCCGAAGCCTTACCCTAACCCGTCCCCTAATCCTAACCCGTACGATAACACTAACCCATACCCTAACACGTACACTCACCCTAAACTGTTGTCATTCCCTAAACCGTCCCCGGCCCCGTCCCCTAACCCTAACTCTAACCCTAACCCTAACACTTACCTAAAGCCTTACCTTAACCTGTCCCCTAACCCTAACCCGTATGTAAACACTAACCCATACACTAACACGTACGCTCACCGTAAATCATTGTCGTACCCTAACCTGTACCCTAAACCGACCCCATCCCCTAACCCTAACCCTAAGCCTAACCCTAAACCTAACCCTTACCCGAAGACTTACTCTAACCGTCCCCTAATTCTAACCAGTACGCAAACACTAACACGTACAATAACACGTACACTCACCATAAACCGTTGTTGTAACCTAACCTGTACCCTAAACGGCCCCCGTCCCCTAACCCTAACCCTAACCCTAACACTAACCCTTACCTAAAGCCTTACCTTAACCCGTCCCCTAATCCTAACCAGTACACTAAAACTAACCGGGACCCTAACACATACGGTTACCCTAAACCGTTGTCGTACCTTCACTTGTACCCTAAACCATCCCGTACCATAACCCTAACCCTAAGCCTAACCCTAACTCTAACCGTTACCTGAAGACTTACCCTAAACCGTCCCCTAATCCAAACCCGTACGCTAACACTAATCCATACCGTAACACGTACGCTTACCCTAATCCGTTGTCATGCACTAACTTGTACCCCAAACCGACCCCGTCCCCTAACCCTAACCCTAAACCTAACACTTACCCAAAGCCTTACCCTAAACCGTACATTAATCGTAACCCATACCCTAACACGTATGCTTACCCTAAACCATGGTCGTACCCTAAACTGTACCCTAAACCGTCCCCTTCCCCTAACCCTGACCCTAACCCTAAAACTTACCCGAAGCCTTACCCTAACCCGTCCCCAAGTCCTAACCCGTGCGCTAACACTAACCCGTACCCTAACACGTACGGTCACCCTAAACCTTTGTAATACCCTAACATGTACCCTAAACTGTCCCCGTCCCATAACCCTAACCCTAGCCCTAACCCTAAACCTTACCCGAAGCCTTACCCTAAACCGTCCCCTAATCCTAACCCGTATGCTAACACTAACCCGTACCCTAACACGTACGATCAACCTAAACGGCTGTCATACCCCAACATGTACCCTAACAGTCCCCTAACCCTAACCCTAACACTAACCCTAACCCGAAGCCTTCCCCTAACCCGTCCCCTAATCCTAACCCGTATGCTAACACGAACCCGTACCCTAACACGTACGCTCACCCTCAACAGTTGTCGTACCCTAAACCTTACCCGAAGCCTTACCCTAACCCGTCCCCTAATCCTAACCCATACGCTAACACTAAGCTATACGCTAAAACGTACACTCACCCTAACCCATTGTCGTACCGTAACGTGCACACTCAACTGTCCCCGTCCCCTAACCCTAAACCTAACCCTAGCCCTAAACCTTACCCGAAACCTTAACGTAAGCCACCCCATAATCGTAACCCATTCACTAACACTAACACGTACCTTAACACGTACGCTCACCCTAAACCGTTGTCGTACCCTAATCTGTACACAAAACTGTTCCCGTCCCCTAACCCTAACCCTAAACCTAACCGTAACCCTAACCCTTACCCGAAGCTTTACACAAACCCGGCCCCTAATCGTTCACCGAACGCTAACACAAACACGTATCCTAACACTTATGCTCAGCCTAAACCGTTGTCATACACTAAGCTGTACCCTAAACCGTCCCCGTCCCCTAACCCTAAACCTAACTCTAACCCTAACCCTAATACTTACCCGAAGCCTTACCCTAACCCGTCCCCTAATCCTAACGCGTACGCTAACACTAACCCATACCCTAACATGTACACTCACTCTAAACCGTTGACATACCCTAAACCGTCCCCGTCCCCGTCGCCTAACCCTAACCCTAAACCTAACACTTACCTAAAGCCTTACCTTAACCCATCCCCTAATTCTAACCCTTACGTTAAAACTAACCCGTACACTAACACGTACGCCCACCGTAAATCGTTTTCGTACACTAACCTGTCCCCTAAACCGTCCCCATCACCTAACCCTAACCCTAAGCCTAACCCTAAACCTAACCCTTACCCGAAGACTTACCCTAACACGTCCCCTAATCCTAACCCGTACGGGAACACTAACCCATACCCTAACACGTACTCTCACCCTAAACCGTTGTCATACACTAAACTGTACCTTAAAATGTCCCTGTCTCCTAACACTAATCCTAACCCTAACCCTAACCCTAACCCTAACCCTTACCTAAAGCTTTACCTTAACCCGTCCCCTAATCTTAACAAGTACGCTAACACTAACTCGGACCCTAAAACGTATGCTAACCCTAAACTGTTGTCGTACCCTAACCTGTACCCTAAAACGTCCCCGTCCCCTAACCCTAACCCTAAAGCTAACCCTAACCCTAACCCTTACCCAAAGCCTTACCCTAACCTGTCCCCAAATCCTAACCAGTACGGTAACACTAACCCATACCCTAACATGTACGCACACCCTAAAACGTTGTCGTACCTTAACCTGTACCCTAAACTGTCACCATCCCCTAACCCTAACCCTAACCCTAACCCTTACCCGAAGGCTTACAGTAACACGTCACCTAATCCTAAACCATATGCTAACACTAACAGGTACCCTAACACCTACGCTCACCCTAAACCGTTGTCGTACGCTAAACTGTACCGTCAACCGTCCACGTCCCCTAACCCTAACCCTAACCCTAACCATAACCCTAAGTCTCACCCAAAGCCTTAACCTAACCCGGCCGCTAATCCTAACCCGAATGCTAACACTAACACGTACGATCACCCTAAGCCGTTGTACACTAACCTGTACCCTAAACCATCCACGTTCCCTAAACCTAACCCTAACACTAACCCTAACGCATTCCAGAAGACTTACACTAACCTGTCCCCTAATCCTAACCCGTACACTAAAAGTAACCCGTACCCTAACACGTACATTCAACCTAAACCGTTGTCGTACCCTATCCTGTAGCCTAAACCGTCCCCGTCACCTAACCCTAACCCGAACCCTAAATCTTACCCGAAGCGTTACAATAACCCGTGCCCTAATCCTAAACCGTACGCTAACACTAACCCGTACCGTAACCCGTACGCTCACCGTAAACCGTTGTCGTACACTAACCTGTACCCTAAACCATCCCCGTCCCCTAACACTAACCCTAAACCTAAACCTTCCCCGAAGCCTTACCCTAACCCGTCCCCTAATCCTAAACAGTATGCTAACACTAAACCATACCCTAACACGTACGCTCACTCTAAACAGTTGCCGTACCCTAACCTGTATGCTAAACCGTCCCCGTCACCTAACACTAAACCTAACCGTAACCCTAACACTAACCCTTACCCGAAGCCTTTCCCTAACCTGTCCCATAATCCTAAGCCGTACGCTAACACTAAACCGTACCCTAATACGTACGCTCACCCTAAACCGTTGTCGTACCCTAAACTGTACCCTAAACAGTCCCCGTCCCCTAACTGTAAACCTAACCCTAACACTAACACTAACACTTACACAAAGCCTTACCCTAACCCGTCTCCTAATCCTAACACGTACGCTAACACTAAACCGTACCCTAACACGAATGCTCACCCTAAACCTTTGTCGTACCCTAACCTGTACCCTAAACCGTCCCCGTCCCCTAAACCTAGCCCTAAACCTCACCCTAACCCTAACCCTTACCCGAAGCCTTACCCTGACCCGTCCGCTAAACCGTTGTCAGAACCTAACCTGTCCCCTAAACCGTCCCCGGCCCATAACCCTAACCCTAACCCTTACCGGAAGCCTTACCCTAACCCGTCCCCTAATCCTAACCCGTATGCAAACACTACCCCTTACACTAACACGTACGCTCACCCTAAACCGTTGTCGTACCCTAACGTGTACCCCAAACCGTCCCCTAACCCTAACCCTAACAGTAACCCTAAACCTAACACTTACCCGAAGCCTTACACTAAACCGTCCCCAATCCTAAACCGTACCTTAACACGTACGCTCACCCTACACCATTGTCATACCCTAAACTGTACCCTAAAGGGTCCCTGTCCCCTAACCTTAACCCTAACACTAACACTAACCCTAACCCTTACCCGAAGCCTTACCCTAACCCGTCCGCTAAACCTAACCCGTACGCTAACACTAACCCATACCCTAACACGTATGCTCACACTAAAAAGTTTTCGTACCCTAACCGGTCCCCTAAACCGTCCCCGTCCCCGTCCCCTAACCCTATCCCTAACTGTAACCCTAACCCTTACCCGAAGCCTTACCCTAACCCGTCCCTTAATCCTAACTCGTACGCTAACACTAACCCATAGCCTAACACGTATGCTCACGCTAAAATGTTTTCGAACATTAACCTGTCCACAAAACCGTCTACGTCCCCAAACCCTAACCCTAACCTTAAATCTAACCCTAACCCTTACCCGAAGCCTTACCCTAACCCGTCCCCTAATCCTAACCCGTATGCTAACACTAACCCGTACCCTAACACGTACGTTCACCCTAAACCGTTGTCATACCCTAACCTGTCCCCTAAACCGTCCCCGTCCCCGACCTCTAACCCTAACCCTAACCCTTACCCGAAGCCTTACCTAACCCGTTCACTAATCCTAACCCTTACGCTAACACTAACCCGTATGCTAACACGTACGCTCACCCTAAACCGTTGTCGTACCCTAATCTGTCCCCTAAACCGTCCCCGTCCCCGACCTCTAACCCTACCCCTAACCCTTCCCCGAAGCCTTACCTAACCCGTTCACTAATCCTAACCCTTACGCTAACACTAACCCGTATCCTAACACGTACGCTCACCCTAAACCGTTGTCGTACCCTAATCTGTCCCCTAAACCGTCCCCGTCCCCGACCTCTAACCCTACCCCTAACCCTTCCCCGAAGCCTTACCTAACCCGTTCACTAATCCTAACCCTTACGCTAACACTAACCCGTATCCTAACACGTACGCTCACCCTAAACCGTTGTCGTACCCTAATCTGTCCCCTAAACCGTCCCCGTCCCCGACCTCTAACCCTACCCCTAACCCTTCCCCGAAGCCTTACCTAACCCGTTCACTAATCCTAACCCTTACGCTAACACTAACCCGTATCCTAACACGTACGCTCACCCTAAACCGTTGTCGTACCCTAATCTGTCCCCTAAACCGTCCCCGTCCCCGACCTCTAACCCTACCCCTAACCCTTCCCCGAAGCCTTACCTAACCCGTTCACTAATCCTAACCCTTACGCTAACACTAACCCGTATCCTAACACGTACGCTCACCCTAAACCGTTGTCGTACCCTAATCTGTCCCCTAAACCGTCCCCGTCCCCGACCTCTAACCCTACCCCTAACCCTTCCCCGAAGCCTTACCTAACCCGTTCACTAATCCTAACCCTTACGCTAACACTAACCCGTATCCTAACACGTACGCTCACCCTAAACCGTTGTCGTACCCTAATCTGTCCCCTAAACCGTCCCCGTCCCCGACCTCTAACCCTACCCCTAACCCTTCCCCGAAGCCTTACCTAACCCGTTCACTAATCCTAACCCTTACGCTAACACTAACCCGTATCCTAACACGTACGCTCACCCTAAACCGTTGTCGTACCCTAATCTGTCCCCTAAACCGTCCCCGTCCCCGACCTCTAACCCTACCCCTAACCCTTCCCCGAAGCCTTACCTAACCCGTTCACTAATCCTAACCCTTACGCTAACACTAACCCGTATCCTAACACGTACGCTCACCCTAAACCGTTGTCGTACCCTAACCTGTCCCCTAAACCGTCCCCATCCCCTAACCCTAACCCTAACCCTAACCCTAATAATTAGCCGAAGCCTTACCCTAACACGTCCCTTAAACCTAAACCGTACGCTAACACTAACCCGTACCCTAACACGTATGCTCAACCTAAAACGTTGTCGAACCCTAATCTGTCCACTAAACTGTCCCCATTCCCTAACTCTAACCCTAACCCTAACCCTAACCCTAACACATACCAGAAGCCTTACCCTAACCCGTCCCCTAATTCTAACCCGTACGCTAACACTAACACGTACCCTAACACGTACCCTCACCCTAAACCATTGTCGTAACCTAAACTGTCCCCTAAAAGGTACCTGTCCCCAAACCCTAACCCTAACCCTAACCCTAACCCTTACCCGAAGCCGTACCCTAACCTGTCCCGTATTCCTAACCCACACGGTAACACTAACCCATACCGTAAAACGTACGCTCACCCAAAAC
>NW_020174884.1:0-731 GCF_003031525.2 Neophocaena asiaeorientalis asiaeorientalis
ACACATACCCTTACCCAACTGCACCCTAACACATACCCTTTCTCCAACTGCACCCTAACACATAGGCCAACCCTGACCCCAACTGGAGCGTGACACATACCCTTGCCCCAACTGCAACCAAACACATAGGCCAAACGTGACCCCATCTGGAGCCTCATACATACCCTTGCCCCAACTGCACCCTAACACATAGGCCAACCCTGACCCCAACTGGAGCGTGACACATACCCTTGCCCCAACTGCAACCAAACACATAGGCCAAACGTGACCCCATCTGGAGCCTCATACATACCCTTGCCCCAACTGCACCCTAACACATAGGCCAACCCTGACCCCAACTGGAGCGTGACACATACCCTTGCCCCAACTGCAACCAAACACATAGGCCAAACGTGACCCCATCTGGAGCCTCATACATACCCTTGCCCCAACTGCACCCTAACACATAGGCCAACCCTGACCCCAACTGGAGCGTGACACATACCCTTGCCCCAACTGCAACCAAACACATAGGCCAAACGTGACCCCATCTGGAGCCTCATACATACCCTTGCCCCAACTGCACCCTAACACATAGGCCAACCCTGACCCCAACTGGAGCGTGACACATACCCTTGCCCCAACTGCAACCAAACACATAGGCCAAACGTGACCCCATCTGGAGCCTCATACATACCCTTGCCCCAACTGCACCCTAACACATAGGCCAACCCTGACCCCAACTGGAGCCT
>NW_020174884.1:1104-1947 GCF_003031525.2 Neophocaena asiaeorientalis asiaeorientalis
CCCCAACTGCACCCTAACACATAGGCCAACCCTGACCCCAACTGGAGCCTAACAAACACATACCCTTTCCCCAAATGCACCCTAACACATAGGCCAACCCTGACCCCAACTGGAGCCTAACACATACCCTAGCACTAAATGCACCCGAACACATACCGTTGCCCCAACTGGAGCCTAACACATAGGCCAACCGTGACCCCAACTGGGGCCTAACACATACCCTTGCCCCAACTGCACGCTAACACATACCCTTGCCCCAACTGGACCCGAACACATACCCTTGCCCCAACTGGAGCCTAACACATACCCTAGCACTAAGTGCACCCTAACACATACCGTTGTCCCAACTGGAGCCTAACACATAAGCCAACCCTGAGCCGTGTCGTACACTAACCTGTAGCTTCCACTCTGCCCACTCCACTCTGCCTGTTCCCGAATCCTGACCATAACCCTTACCCCAACTGCACCCTAACACATACACCAACCCTGACCCGTGTCGTACAGTAACCTGTATGCTGCACTCTGCCCGTTCGCTAATCCTGACTATAACCCTTACCCTATCTAGACCAGGCAGGATTTACCTCACAGCCGAGGGCCCACTTCACAGAAGGGTGAGGAACCCAGCCAGTATAAGACTCTTACCAGAGGGCCGACATGACTAAGGCGTTGGAAACCAGGGAGGAGTGTCCTCACACCAGATGACCCGTGTCGTACAGTAACCTGTATGCTGCACTCTGCCCGTTCGCTAATCCTGACTATAACCCTTACCCTATCTAGACCAGGCAGGATTTACCTCACAGCCGAGGGCCCACTTCACAGAAGGGTGAGGAACCCAGCCAGTAT
>NW_020174885.1:0-192 GCF_003031525.2 Neophocaena asiaeorientalis asiaeorientalis
GATCCAGCCTCATCCACCAGAACACAGGCAATAGTCCCCTCAACCAGGAAGCTTACACAATCCACTGAACCAACCTTAGCCATTGGGGACAGTCACCAAAAACAACGGGAACTACGAACCTGCAGCCTGCAAAAAGGAGACCCCAAACACAGTAAGATAAGTAAAATGAGAAGACAGAAAAACACACAGCAG
>NW_020174885.1:590-783 GCF_003031525.2 Neophocaena asiaeorientalis asiaeorientalis
GGTCCCAGAAGAAGAAGAGAAGAAGAAATGGACTGAGAAAATATTTGAAGTGATTATAGCTGAAAACTTCCCTAATATGGGAAAGGAAATAGTTAATCAAGTTGAGGAAGAACAGAGAGTCCCATACAGGATGAATCCAAGGAGAAACATGACAAGACACATATTAACCAAACTGTCAAAAATTAAATACAAA
>NW_020174886.1:0-764 GCF_003031525.2 Neophocaena asiaeorientalis asiaeorientalis
CTTGTCTTTTTGTCATACAGCGAGTCAAGGAAAGAAAGAACTTCTGTCTTTAGGGAACCTCTTTTCTGTGGCCCGGATAATAGGTTCCTGCCTAGCCTGATCCACCTGAAGAGACAAAGGATGTCACAGGAAGTCAGAATGATGGTTGGGAATTGCCTGGAGGAGTTCAGAGGGCTTTGGAGCCCCTGGCCACACTGCCAGGTCCATGTAAAACAGCATCTGGAGGGTCCCGGGCCTGCCACCTGCTTTTGTGAGATTTGAGTGAGTCAGTTCCTCTCCTTGGACCTGTGCCCTCAACTGTAAGATCAGAGATCACACTTGACGACAGTTCTAGTTTTTCAAGGTCTAGATCTGAACTAGGGTCATCCAAGTTTGATTAGGCATAGTCTCTACTGTTCTCCACCCTCAGGGTCTGTGCTGGGTCAGGATTAAAAAAGGAAGTCCTTAGGCCATTTAAAAAGCATTCATTCTTTCATTCATTCAGTGTCCATTCCTTTATTGAGCATCTGCTCTATGCTAGGTACTGTGCTGGGGACACAAAGATGAATGACAATGCCACTGTCCTAGAGGAACAGACTTTCTGGGGGAAGAGGTATAGTAAATGGTTGTAAAAAGTGTGATGAGTATTGCACATACAGGTAAGTATTGAATGCTACGGACACACAGAAGAAGACTCAATTCCTGCTTTGGGTTAGGCCATAGCATAAGCAGGCAGCCCAAAGCAGGTTAGGCCAGGAAAGGCTTTTAAGAAGAGGTGATATTTG
>NW_020174887.1:0-589 GCF_003031525.2 Neophocaena asiaeorientalis asiaeorientalis
CGGGTCTTAGTTGTGGCAGGCGGGCTCCTTAGTTGAGGCTCCCTGGCTCCTTAGTTGCGTCACGCGAACTCTTAGTTGCGGCACGCGTGTGGGATCTAGTCGGACCAGGGATCGAACCTGGGCCACCTGCTTTGGGAGCGCAGAGTCTTAACCACTTTGCCACCAGGGAAATCCCAGAAGATACTCATTTTTGAATGCAGCAGGAATATTATTAAAAGAAAGTTTTAATGTATTTAAAGAAGTCAAGTACATTGGACAAAATCTTAGGGTTTCTCAAATCAGAAAACATTGTCTCATTATTTGGGGAGAAATGTGATCAGTCCATGCTGTTTTCGTTTTACCAATGGAGCCTTATGTCAACTGGATTAATTCTGGAAATTGGAACAGAAAAGTTAAATTGAAGCTGGGATCCATGTTCTTTTAAGTTTTAACACCAGTTCTGATCCTCTTTAGCACTCAGTGTGACTGAACAAATAACTCAGTTTTTTGCATATTTTTTATTTTGGGGAATACGCGGGGGAATTGTAGGTTGTTGGAAATATGAAAAGCATAATTAAAAAAAAAATCCATGCATAACACCTCTCTAGAT
>NW_020174888.1:0-179 GCF_003031525.2 Neophocaena asiaeorientalis asiaeorientalis
CTTAGAAAGGTATAACCTTCCAAGACTAAACTAGGAAGAAACAGAAAACATGAACAGACCAATCACAAGGAATGGAATAGAAGCTGTGATTAAATATCTTCCAACAAACAAAAGTCCAGGACCAGATGGCTTCACAGGTGAATTCTATCAAACATTTAGAGAAGAGCCAACACCCATCC
>NW_020174888.1:213-485 GCF_003031525.2 Neophocaena asiaeorientalis asiaeorientalis
AACTCATTCTATGAGGCCACCATCACCCTGATACCAAAACCAGACAAAGATACTACAAAAAAAGAAAATTACAGACCAATATCACTGATGAATATAGATGCAAAAATCCTCAACAAAATACTAGCAAACAGAATCCAACAACACATTTAAAGGATCATACACCATGATCAAGTGGGATTTATCCCAGGGATGCAAGGATTCTTCAGTATATGCAAACCAACCAATGTGATTCACCATATTATCAAATTGATGAATAAAAACCATATGATCAT
>NW_020174889.1:0-878 GCF_003031525.2 Neophocaena asiaeorientalis asiaeorientalis
TTAGGGGACAGCGACGGTTTAGGTGACAGGTTAGTGTACGAAAACAGTTTAAGGTGAGTGTACATGTTAGGGTATCGGTTAGTTTTAGCGTACGAGTTAGGATTAGTGGACGGGTTAGGGTAAGGCTTTGGGTAAGGGTTAGGGTTAGGGTTAGGGTTAGGGGACGGGGACGGGTAAGGGAACGGGTTATGGTACGACAATGGTTTAATTAGCGTACGGGTTGGGATTAGTGGACGGGTTAGGGTAAGGCTTCGGGTAAGGGTTATGGTTAGGGTTAGGGTTAGGGTTAGGGGACGGGAACGGTTTAGGGGACAGGTTAGGTTATGACAACTGTTTAGGGTGAGCGTAAGTGTTAAGGTACGGGTTACTGTTAGCGTACGGGTTAGGTATAGGGGACGGGTTAGCGTAAGGCTTAGGGTAAGGGCTAGGGTTAGGGTTAGGGTTAGGGTTAGGGTTAGAGGACGGGGAAAGTTTAGGGGACAGGTTAGTGTAGGACAAGTGTTTAGGTTAAGTGTAAGTTTTAGGGTACTGGTTAGTGTTAGTGTACAGGTTAGGTTTAGGGCACGGGTTAGGGTAAGGCTGCGGGAAAGGGTTAGGGTTAGTGTTGGGGTTAGGGTTAGGGGACGGGGACGGTTTAGAAGATAGGTTAGGGTACGACAACGGTTTAGGGTGAGCGTACGTGTTAGGGTACGTGTTAGTGTTAGCGTACGGCTTAGGATTAGGGAATGTGTGAGGGTAAGGCATCGGGTAAGGTGTAGAGTTAGGGTTGGGGATAGGGTTAGTGTTAGGGGACGGGGACGGTTTAGGGGACAGGTTAGGTTACGACATGATTTAGGCTGAGCGTACGTGTTATGGTACGTGTTAGTGTTAGCGTACGG
>NW_020174890.1:0-479 GCF_003031525.2 Neophocaena asiaeorientalis asiaeorientalis
GACAGATGTAAACAGCCATCATCCATTTCCTCATCACCACACCTCAGATTATCAAATCACAGCCAAGCTTTTATGGTACAAAGACAACTGTGCCTTAGGATCATAAAGTCATTAGCAGCTATGCTCAGTTTTAAAGCCATACTTCTTTGTTAGCCATTCTGAGAGACATGACATCCTGGGAAAGAAGGAGTAGCAGAGAATAAGATGAAAAATGAAAACACTCTTTATCTACAGGGCTGGCTGTGAGGCTTCCTTCATGTACAAAGATGAGAGTATTGACCCACCATCAGTAGGGCAGAAACTCAGGAGTTCTTTCTCTAATAGCAGACATCGAAAGCTAGTATACATCTAGTCACTTTTTTGGGGGTTCCTCTGAACAACTTCTGTAAAATAACCTCCAGGATAAAGAGCACTGACTGGAGTAATGAACTAGAACTCCACTACAGTCCATGGGAAAATCAAATCCATAGCTCTGGCCA
>NW_020174891.1:0-768 GCF_003031525.2 Neophocaena asiaeorientalis asiaeorientalis
GAGGGAGGGAGGAGGGAGGGAGGAAGAAAAGAAGAAAGAGAAAGAAAGTTCATTCTTGTTGTTAACATGTAGCTTGGAAAATGAAAGGAGGAATTGAAGTCTTTGTCGAAGAGGGTCTTTTGTGAACAGACCTTACGATTTAGGCTAAAATAATGATTTGTATTCAAAACGGTGACACCGAAGTGATGTCTTCCTTCAGAATGGCTTTGAAATAATCAAAGATCACATCACACTTTGTGAGGTTTTTTTAATTAAGTGAATTTTTTTGGATTCTTTGGAGACTACTATGGCATCTTTATAGCTCTGTGAACTAGAAAGCCCATTTAACCACTGTGCTAGGTAACTGAAAGAATCACGTTAGCGGCAGTCTAGTTGCTTCATTATATTTGTTTTCTCAATCACCGTGTTTCCTGAGGAAACAGTTTCAGAGAAGGAAGCCTGGATTGGAAAGTGTATCCACATCAACTCCGATGTCTTTCTGCTTCTAGATAACCAGCAAAAGCAAGGAGTCCATATGGGAGTTCATCAAGAGCTTGCTGGACGCCTGGTCGGGATGGGCGGTGATGCTGCTCATCGGCCTGCAAAAAAAAGGAGTGTTTCTCTTGTACTTCAGGCAAGGGGGCTGTTACTTGAAATACCTAAGGGCACAATACACGACGATACACTTAACATAAATCTATCATCAGTAAAGCAAAAAGACCCCAAGGCACAGACAGGCCCAGGTACAGTCATTGGAGCGTGGTACCGAGAAGGCGGGTTGGCCCTTTC
>NW_020174892.1:0-994 GCF_003031525.2 Neophocaena asiaeorientalis asiaeorientalis
CCCTAACCCTAAACCTAACCCTAAACCTTACCCGAAACCTTGCCCTAACCCGTACCCTAATCCTAATCCGTACGTTAACACAAACATGTACCCTAACATGTACGCTCACCCTAAACCGTTGTCGTACCGTAACCTGTCCCCTAAACCGTCCCCGTCCCCTAACCCAAACCCTATCCCTAAATATAACCCTTATCCGAATCCTTACCCTAACCCGTCATCTAATCCTAACCCTTACGCTAAAACTAACCCGTACCCTAAAAACCCGTACGCTAACACTAACCCGTACACTAACATGTACGCTTACCCTAAATCATTGTCGTACCCTAACCTGTCCACTAAACCCACCCGGTCCCCTAACCCTAACCCTATCCCTAAACCTAACACTAACCCTAACCGGTCCCCTAAATCGTCCCCGTCCCCGTCCCCTAACCCTAACCTTAACCCTAACCCTAACCCTTACCCGAAGACTTACCCTAACCCGTCCCGTAATCCTAACCCGTACGCTAATACTAAACCATACCCTAACACGTACGTTCACCCTAAAACGTTGTCGTACACTTCCCTGTACCCTCAACCGTCCCTGTCCCCTAACCCTAACCTTAACCCTAACCCTAACCCTTACCCGAAGACTTACCCTAACCCGTCCCGTAATCCTAACCCGTACGCTAATACTAAACCATACCCTAACACGTACGTTCACCCTAAAACGTTGTCGTACACTTCCCTGTACCCTCAACCGTCCCTGTCCCCTAACCCTAACCTTAACCCTAACCCTAACCCTTACCCGAAGACTTACCCTAACCCGTCCCGTAATCCTAACCCGTACGCTAATACTAAACCATACCCTAACACGTACGTTCACCCTAAAACGTTGTCGTACACTTACCTGTACCCTCAACCGTCCCTGTCCACTAACCCTAACCTTAACCCTAACCCTAACCCTAACCCTTACCCGAAGCCTTACCCTAACCCGTCCCCTAATCCTAACCCGTAC
>NW_020174892.1:1213-1399 GCF_003031525.2 Neophocaena asiaeorientalis asiaeorientalis
CCTAACCCTACCCCTAACCCTACCCCTAACCCTTAACCAAAGCCTTATCCTAACCCGTCCCCTAATCCTAAACCGTACGCTAACACTAACCCGTACCTTAACACGTCCGCTCACCCTAAACCGTTGTCGTAAACTAACGTGTGCTCTAAACCGTCCCCATCCCCTAACACTAACCCTAACCGTAAC
>NW_020174893.1:0-1472 GCF_003031525.2 Neophocaena asiaeorientalis asiaeorientalis
CAACACAGCCATACAGAAGTTTGTCTCCATATATTCGTGGTGTTTTACATCAATTGTAAATGAAATGGTGCGTGAAAATTCTGTATGTTTTTATAACGTACCATTTCTATACTTTACAATATCTCCTTTGACTCTCTTCGCTCTTAGTACAGCTTACTCAGGACCTTTTGATGAGTCATGGTAGATAACCATAAAGACAACTCATATCATTAAATGAATCTTCTTCAACTTTCTGCTTTCCACATGAAACATTCCTGCTTTTACACATATAATTCACTTTCCCTCTCCTAATAATAAAAAACGTATCTCTCTTACATTTAAATAGTGTGCCTCTGTCCAAACGCTTCACCCATTCCATTCACTTTGACTTCTCTGGCACCTCAGCCCACTGATCGTCCAAACTCTATGGTCTGGTTCCTCAGGACTTTCTTGCTACTGATTTCTTCCCATCATTTAAACTATTCAAGCATGCTCCTCTTAAAAAATATTTAATTTTCCTCCAAACTCATACATGCCTCTCCTGTAACCAAACTATTTTTTCTCAGAAATACCAATGATCTCTTTATTATTAAATCCAAAAGGTATTTTTTACCTCCTTCATCTAGACAAGTGTTTCTCAAATTCTAATGTGCACAGGAATCTTATTAAAATGCAGATTCTGACTCAGGAAGTCTGCGTAGGGCCTGAGCTTCTGCATTCAGAATAGCTCCCCGGTGATGCAGATGCTACTCACCTGCAGACCACATTCAGAGCAGCCACGTTCTGCAGTGCTTGCCACTCCTTTCAGAGACTTTTCTGTTCCTGGCAGGAAGGAGGTGAGGAAGGTTCACAAAAATTGTGAACTGCTCTTTGTTTCTCTATCTGACCAATAGAGGGGGCTGTTGTGTAAACTGGAAATGGTTTTTCTACATTAAGATCAGAATAATCTCACAAAAACCTTCCTTCCCTACAGTTTAAAGAGATATTCTGACACCACTTTTTGCACAATGACATGTAAAGCATCTCAGACGCCAGAGGCAGGCAGTCTTGTTAAGACAGCCTCTCTCCCAACACACCTTACGACGTCCATCAGAAGAAGACATCTAAATCCTGTGTCATTCCTTCTCAACCTCACAGCAACCTGGCTTCAAGTCCACCAGTCATCAGACTTTTGTTTGTGGAGAATCTCCCAGAAAGGAGCTCACTGCCTCCTCACTGCTCCACCATGACCTTGATGTTCACCTTGATGCTTGAGGTGCTCCTGTTCCTGAGTGAGTACTGTTCCATTTTACTCTCTTGTCCACACATGGAACATTGCTTTGGACTGACTTTGAATAGAGACTTTTTGTTCCGACTGAGTTCACTGATTCAGCATTGATGTTTCAGGAGGAGCCGGAGCCCAGTCGGTGACTCAGCCTGATGGTCACATCACTGTCTCTGAAGGAGCCCATGTGGAGCTGAGGTGCAACTACTCATCTTCTTTTTCGCCCTAT
>NW_020174894.1:0-943 GCF_003031525.2 Neophocaena asiaeorientalis asiaeorientalis
TTCAAATTTTTTCCTCCTAAGGATGAGGGTCAAACGTCTGAACCAGCTGATTATATTAGGGTCTTTCTTCCCATAAGTGCTCTGAACAAAAGACAGTACTGTTTATTGAGAGGCACTAAAAAGGAAGGGGACATACTTCAGTTTATGTGGTCTAAGCATCCACACAGACAAGGAAACTCTAAGGGATGAAGCTTTCCCATTATCTGTCCTCTTTTCTGCAGACAGTAGCAGGGCTCCGAGGGCAGCATCAGAATTAATTGGGGTTTGGTTATTGCGAGTCTAAACAGGTTGAAAATAAATTGAGTCAGGTTTTATGGATCTCTTTTATGGGTCTATTGTCAAACAGTATTATCTTATTGCTGAAACGGGGAGGAGGCTTAATTGTTTGCGGTGATGAAGTGCTTGAACCTCAGAGCTATCTGTGAAGTGGCTTTCTTCTCATAGAACAGAAGTTCTAGCTTAAGCCAATTTTCACAATCAAACTTCAAGAAGCATCCTCATAAATGAGCGTTCTGCTCCCATGTTAGAAGCATTTGTTGGGATCTGGACTGGCAAAGAAACTTTATTTCACAGGTCAAGTGATGTATCGGTAATAGCTAGCTGGATGCTGTCCTGGGGAAAACCCCGAGGCCAGATCCCAGTCCAGTAAGGAAGGCGCTGTGATATTAGCCTCCTCTGTCCTGAGTGTGGTGGTGCATATTTGTCAATATTCTTAGAGTCTCAAGTGACAGAAACCCAATCTCAGGCAGGAAAGACTGTTGGCTCATAGAATTCAGGACAGGACATTACCAAGACGGGGGTAGAGATGCAGACGGGCCTCAGGAACAATAGTTCTGAACCAGAGACCTGCATGCCTCTGAGATGCTCTCTGCCCCTTATTTCCATGTCTCTGAAATCTTCCTTGTTTTCTTCACTCACGCAGAGCAGTTATCTCCACATGACA
>NW_020174895.1:0-560 GCF_003031525.2 Neophocaena asiaeorientalis asiaeorientalis
CTTCTCTAAGTGGGAAACACAAGAGAAGAAAAGGACCTACCCAAAAAAAAACCCCAAAACAATTATGAAAATGATTATAGGAACATACAAATCGATAATTATCTTAAACGTGAATGGATTAAATGCTCCAACCAAAAGACACAGGCGTGCTGAATGGATACAAAAACAAGATCCATATATATGCTGTCTATAAGAGACCCACATCAGACCTAGGGACACATACAGACTGAAAGTGAGGGGATGGAAAAAGATATTCCATGCAAAATGGAAATCAAAAGTAAGCTGGAGTAGCTATACTCATATCAGATAAAGTAGACTTTAAAATAAAGAATGTTACAAGAGACAAGGAAAGACACTACCTAATAATCAAGGGATCAATCCAAGAAGAAGATATAACGATTATAAATATATATGCACCCAACATAGGAGCGCCTCAATACATAAGACAACTGCTAACAGCTATAAAAGAGGAAATCGACAGTAACACAATAATAGCAGGGGACTTTAACACCTCAATTACACCAGTGGACAGATCATCCAAAATTAAAATAAATAAGGAA
>NW_020174896.1:0-549 GCF_003031525.2 Neophocaena asiaeorientalis asiaeorientalis
TGAAAAACACACCCTGCTCTTGAAATTGGGGTGGGGGCACCACATATTTGAGACTTCTTACTCCCCAGTACCTAGTGCTTTGACATTTGCCCAATTACTTATAAAATTACTGATAATATCTAACCCATAGAATACTGCATTTGTAGTGGTATTGCGTGTTAATGTTTCTATAGTGGAATAAACTTTTCTACAAGAAAAATGTACACGATCTGAAATAAATTAAAACCCCTCTTTATAAAGTACTATATCGGACATCCCTGGTGGCGCAGTGGTTAAGAATCTGCCTCCCAACGCAGGGGACATTGGTTCGAGCCCTGGTCAGGGAAGATCCCACAAGCCGTGGAGCAGCTAAGCCCATGCGCCACAACTACTGAGCCTGCAGGCCACAACTACCGAAGCCCGCGCGCCTAGAGCCAGTGCTCCACAACAAGCGCAGCAATAGAAGCCACCACAACCAGAAGCCCGCACACCGCAACAAAGAGTAGCCCCCACTTGCGCAACTAGAGAGAGCCCGCGCATAGCAATGAAGACCCAACGCAGCCAAAAATA
>NW_020174897.1:0-553 GCF_003031525.2 Neophocaena asiaeorientalis asiaeorientalis
CTCCAGCAGGAGAGGGCCTCTCTCCCATGGGGCTGTGTGTGTGTGGGGAGGGGACCTCTTCTCCTCAGCCCTTGGGCTGGAAGCGCAGATCAGCCCTGGGGGATCCCTGTCGGGGCTGCCATGAGCTGGGCACCCTTGTTTTCCTACCTCAGACGTTTGTAGTTGCTGGGAGCCTCTACTTGGTCTACACCAGGCTGGGCCTTACGTAGCAGCACTGGGCACGGGGCCTCTGGCTTTCCTTCCCAGGACACTGCCAGGCTCTCATGGGCTGATCCTGGCCTAGGTTGTCCCCAGGCAAGGACGTATGCACCCCCAACAAGTGATCACCTACTGTACAGACACCCGCCAGTGAGGGGGCCTCTCACCTCCTGCCCTCCTAGACACAACTGCTTGTTCCCGGCCGATGTCACCTGGAACGGGGTCCAGGCACGGAGGCTGTTGTAGAAGGGCATCTGAGGCCACCTCAGTTGGGGGGAAGCTCACCGTTTTCCCTGCCTGGATTGACCTGGGCACCAGCCAGGCCGCTCCAGCCCTCAGCCCCCAGCTGTGTCTC
>NW_020174898.1:0-154 GCF_003031525.2 Neophocaena asiaeorientalis asiaeorientalis
CCTTCATCCCTCCCCTTCTTTACCTGTTGGAAAATGCTAATCAACCTTTAAAGCCCAATTGAAACGGCTAAATGCCCTCTAAGTCCTTTCCTAGCACCGTTCTTCGGCCCTTTTTTTTTTTTTTTTTTTTTTTTTTTTCTTTTTTTTTTTTTTA
>NW_020174898.1:236-460 GCF_003031525.2 Neophocaena asiaeorientalis asiaeorientalis
CTGGACCGGGGCACGAATCCGTATCCCCTGCATCGGCAGGCGGACTCCCAACCACTGCGCCACCAGGGAAGCCCTGAAATAAACATTCTCGCAAAATAGTGCAACCGCAGAATACAGATCAAGGGATAGAGCTCAAAAAAAAAAAAAGATGGGTGGAAGACCTAAACAGGATATCCAGATGGCCAATAGGCACATGAAAAGATGATGAACAGCGCTAATTATCA
>NW_020174899.1:0-511 GCF_003031525.2 Neophocaena asiaeorientalis asiaeorientalis
AGCGCATAGTGTCTTTGATCCCACAAATTCTGGGGCAGTGTGCTGCATTAGCTCCCTTACAAGGCCGCATTGACATTCAGCCACGTAAATAGAATAAGCTGCTGTAGGCAGTCTGACACACATCCCAGGGTAGCCGTGCAGAGTTCCAATCCCAAGCCCTGTGGAGACAGACGGGCCTGAAAACGTTTCACCCACGACGGCTCTTCGAAAACTCCGATGCGAGTTGCAGGGAGGACTGCGGTGAAGAGGGCTATGAGCGTGAAACACATCGTTCGGCCGTGCCCCTTGGACGTGGAGTGTGGCAAAGCGTGCCCAAGTGGACGGTAGGGCAAAGCCTGCCCAAATCACGTTGACGGGTGCTGTTGTTGTTGTTACAAGGAATCCCGGGGTTTGTTCACTGCTGTTTGAGAAAAAGAAATCCTGGCTTCGTGTTTGTTCCTTGAGTGTGGGAAGTCGTCGTAGAGGGAGGCTTGAGGTGTCCAGTGTCCACACATATCGGTTCCGATCACGG
>NW_020174900.1:0-215 GCF_003031525.2 Neophocaena asiaeorientalis asiaeorientalis
AAATACCTAGAAACATATGACAAAGGAAACACGACAACCCAAAACCTACGGGATGCAGCAAAAGTAGCTTTAAGAGGAAAGTTTATAGCAATAAAATCCTACTCAAGAAACAGGAAAAATCTCGAATAAACAACCTAATCTTGCACCTAAAGCAATTAGAGAAAGAAGAACAAAAAACCCCAAAAGTTAGCAGAAGGAAAGAAATCATAAAGATC
>NW_020174900.1:248-418 GCF_003031525.2 Neophocaena asiaeorientalis asiaeorientalis
AACGATAGCAAAGATCAATAAAACTAAAAGCTGGTTCTTTGAGAAGATAAACAAAATTGATAAACCATTAGCCAGACTCATCAAGAAAAAAAGAGAGAACACTCAAATCAATAGAATTAGAAACCTAAGAGGAGAAGTAACAACTGACACTGCAGAAATACAAACGATCA
>NW_020174901.1:0-154 GCF_003031525.2 Neophocaena asiaeorientalis asiaeorientalis
TTCTTTCTTTCCTCATACTTCTACTAATTCTCTCTACAGTTGCTCGCTTTTATTCTGAGCCGTGTGCATGAAAGGCTCTTGGTATTCCAGACAGGAGTCAGGGCTCTGCCTCTGAGGTAGGAGAGCCAACTTCAGGACACTGGTCAACAAGAGA
>NW_020174901.1:266-602 GCF_003031525.2 Neophocaena asiaeorientalis asiaeorientalis
CCTATGCCAAACAACTAGCAAAACAGGAACACCACCCCACCCATTAGCAGAGAGACTGCCTAAAGTCTTAATAAGGCCACAGACAACCCAAAACACAGCACCAGATGTGAATCTGCCCACTAGAGAGACAAGATCCAGCCTCATCCAGCACAACACAGGCACTAGTCCCCTCCACCAGGAAGCCTACACAACCCACTGAAACAACCTTAGCCAATGGAGACAGACATGAAAAACAATGGGAACTACGAACCTGCAGCTGGCAAAAAGGAGACCCCAAACACAGTAAAATAAGCAAAATAAGAAGACAGAAAAACACACAGCAGATGAAGGAGCAAG
>NW_020174901.1:615-763 GCF_003031525.2 Neophocaena asiaeorientalis asiaeorientalis
CACCAGACCTAACAAATGAAGAGGAAATAGGCAGTCTACCTGAAAAAGAATTCAGAATAATGATAGTAAGGATGATTCGAAATCTTGGAAAGAGAATGGACAAAATTCAAGAATCAGTTAACAAGGACCTAGAAGAAATAAAGATGAA
>NW_020174902.1:0-813 GCF_003031525.2 Neophocaena asiaeorientalis asiaeorientalis
CGCTTCTTCACCTACAGAACTGATGCCTCAATTCTCCTCCATGTGGCTTCTCATCCCCTAGGACCTTTCCTCTTCAGCACGGTAGCCAAACTTCTTACGCGGTGGCTAGCTTTCAAGAGCACAAACATAAAAGTTGCTCATCCTTCTTAAGGTTTAGAACCAAAACTGGCACAGTCACTTCTGCCCATTCTATGTAAATATGTCAAAGGACAGCCAAAATTCAGTATGAGAGAGACTACACAGGACATGAATACCAGGAGGTATCGTTCATTGGAGGCCACTGGAGGAGGCAACGAGGTTTATAATGAATTCTATTCTAAGATTCATGTATATCATGAAGGACAAATAAATTTGAGGATTTTAGCATAGACACGATGTTTTATAACTTCACAACAGTTGTTTACAAATTCTTAGAGGACCGTGTACAAAAGAGGGCTTAGATATATCCTGTACAGCTCCAGGGAACAAAATTTGGACTAGCGGTTGGTTTTAACTCAATTGCTAAGTACCCACTTTGCAGGGATATGAGAGAAGTTTCTGTTTGAGCAGGAATTCATATTAGCCTCTAAGGCTCCTTTCAGCTCTTAGAATCTAAGCTTCTAATTACATGCCTCCTCCTGTTAATTATTCCTTGGTACGTTAGTCCTATCTCTGCAGCCAGATTTTAAATTAGAGACTCTAGATGAAGGAATAAAAATGTTTCTGGACTAGCTTCTGGTCTTAGCTTTGCCAACAGTCATCTGCTGTGTGACTCTGGATAAGTCACTTAATGTCCCTGGGCCTCAATTTCTTCATCTGGTAACAGAGGGGATT
>NW_020174903.1:0-757 GCF_003031525.2 Neophocaena asiaeorientalis asiaeorientalis
AATTATTTTTTATTTCAATAACTTTATTTTATTTTATCTTATTTTATTTTATCGTCTTTCTTTCTCTCTTTCTACTTTTTCTCCCTTTTATTCTAAGCCCTGTGGATGAAAGGCTCTTGGTGCTGCAGCCAGGAGTCAGTGCTGTGCCACTGAGGTGGGAGAGCCAACTTCAGGACACTGGTCCACAAGAGACCTCCCAGCTCCATGTAATATCAAACGGTGAAAATCTCCCAGAGATCTCCATCTCAACAGCAACACCCAGCTTCACTCAACGACCAGCAAGCTACAGTGCTAAACACCCTATGCCAAACAACTAGCAAGACAGGAACACAACCCCACCCATTAGAAGAGAGGCTGCCTAAAATCATAATAAGGTCACAGACACCCCAAAACACACCACCAGACGTGGACCTGCCCACCAGAAAGACAAGATCCAGCCTCATCCACCAGAACACAGGCACTAGTCCCCTCCACCAGGAAGCCTACACAATCCACTGAACCAACTTTAGCCACTGGGGGCAGACACCAAAAACAATAGGAACTACGAACGTACAGCCTGCAAAAAGGAGACACCAAACACAGTAAAATAAGCAAAATGAGAAGACAGAAAAACACACAGCAGATGAAGGAGCAAGAAAAAACCCACCAGACCTAACAAATGAAGATGAAATAGGCAGTCTACCTGAAAAAGAATTCAGAATAACAAAAGCAGAAGGGGGCTTCCCTGGTGGCACAATTGTTGAGAGTCCGCCTGCCG
>NW_020174904.1:0-214 GCF_003031525.2 Neophocaena asiaeorientalis asiaeorientalis
GGTTAGGGTACGACAGCGGTTTAGGGTGAGCGTACATGGTATGGTACGGTTTAGTGTTACCGTATGGGTTAGGATTAAAGGATGGGTTAGTGTATGGCTTCGCGTAAGTGTTTGGGTTAGGGTTAGGGTTAGGATTAGGGTTAGGGGACGGGGACGGTTTAGCGGACAAGTTAGTGTATGACAAATGATTAGGGTGAGCGTTCTTGTTAGGGTA
>NW_020174904.1:241-501 GCF_003031525.2 Neophocaena asiaeorientalis asiaeorientalis
GGGTAGGGGTAAGGGTTAGGGTGTGGGTTAGGGTTAGGGTTAGGGTTAGGGTTAGTGTTAGGAGACGGGGACAGTTTAGGGGACAGGTTAGGGTACGACAACGGTTGAGGGTGAGCGTACGTGTTAGGGTACGAGTTAGTGGTTGCCTACGGGTTAGTATTAGGGGACGGGTTAGGGTAAGGCTTCGGGAAAGGGTTAGGGTTAGTGCAAGGGTTAGGTTTAGGATTAGGGGACGGGGACAGTTTAGGGGACAGTTTAGG
>NW_020174905.1:0-503 GCF_003031525.2 Neophocaena asiaeorientalis asiaeorientalis
GCTAGTAGTAATAGTATTTGTAGTACTAGCAGCAGCAGTAGAACTAGCAGCAGTAGTGGTAATAGAAGAAGTATTTGTCATGCACTGGGCTAGTAGCAGTAGTAGTAGTAGTAGCAGCAGTAGAAGTGGCCACAGCAGCAATAGTAGTAGCACCTGATTTGCCCTGCAGTGGGCCAGTGGTAATAGTAGCAGTAGCAGCAATACAAGAATTAGTAGAAGATTTTCCATGCACTGGGCTAGTAGTATTGATAGTGGTAGCAGCAACAGTAGTAGTAATAATAGTAGTAATGCAGAGGACTAAGAGTAGTAGCAGTAGTAGTAGCAGTAGTAGAGCAGCAGCAGCAGTAATAGTATTTGCCAGGCACTGGACTACTAGTAGTACCAGTAGTAGGAGCAGTAATAGCAGCAGCAGCAGTATTAGTTATACTATTTGCCATGCACTGAACTACTAGTAATAGCAGTAGTAGTAGCAGCAGCAGTAGTAGTAATAGTAGTAGTATTTG
>NW_020174906.1:0-474 GCF_003031525.2 Neophocaena asiaeorientalis asiaeorientalis
CATCCAAAATGAAAATAAATAAGGAAACAGAAGCATTAAATAATACGTAAAACAAGATGCAAGATGGACTTAACTGATATTTATAGGATATTCCATTCTCACATTCCATCACAAAACAACAGAATACACATTTTTCTCAACTGCTCATGGAACATTCTCCATGATAGATCATATCTTGGGTCATAAATCAAGCCTTGGTAAGTTTAAGAAAATTGAAATCATATCAAGTATCTTTTCCGACCACAATGCTGTGAGACTAGATATCAATTACAGGAAAATAAAAAAATACAAACACATGGAGGCTAAACAATACACTACTGAATAAGCAAGAGATCACTGAAGAAATCAAACAGGAAATAAAAAAAACACCTAGAAACAAAGGACAATGAAATCATGACACCCCAAAACCTATGGGATGCAGCAAAATAGTTCTGAGGTAAGTTTACAGCAATACAATCCTACCTCAAGAAACAA
>NW_020174907.1:0-923 GCF_003031525.2 Neophocaena asiaeorientalis asiaeorientalis
CTCTAGGTGGTCACAAAGCACCGAGCTGACCTCCCTGTGCCTGCTTCCCACTAGCTGTCTATATTTTATATCTGGTAGTGTCACTCTCTCACTTCGTCTCAGCTTACCCTTCCCCCTCCCCGTGTCCTCAAGTCCATTCTCTGCGTCTGTGTCTTTATTCCTGTCCTGCCCCTAGGTTCACATTTTTTTTTGATTCCATATATATGTGTTAGCCTACGGTATTTGTTTTTCTCTTTCTGACTTACTTCACTCTGTATGACAGTCTCTAGGTCCATCCACCTCAGTACAAATAACTCAATTTCGTTTTTTTAATGGCTGAGTAATATTCCATTGTATATACGTGCCACACCTTTATCCATTCATCTGTCGATGGACAGTTAGGTTGCTTCAATGTCCTGGCTATTGTAAATACTTCAGCTTATATTTTTAAAGCTGGAATTATGCTTCATATGCATTTTGGTTTTCATTATTCTTTTTTTAAAATTTATTTATTTTGTTTTTGGCTGTGTTAGGCCTTTGTTGCTGAGCGCGGGCCTTCTCTAGTTGCGGTGAGCGGGGGCTACTCTTCGCTGTGGTGTGTGGGCTTCTTATTGCAGTGGCTTCTCTTGTTGCGGAGCACGGGCTCTAGGCACGCGGGCTTCAGTAGTTGTGGTGCACTGGCTCAGTAGTTGTGATGCACGGGCTTGTTGCTCCGCGGCATGTGGGATCTTCCCAGACCAGGCCTCGAACCCGTGTCCTCTGCATTGGCAGGTGGATTCTTAACGACTGCGCCACCAGGAAAGCCCCCATCCATCTTATCCCTTGATGCATTTTGTGGTAAATTGCAGACATCAGTACATGTCTCCTTAAGTATTTCAGCAAGCATGGCATTAACTAGTGAGCGTATTTGTTTACAGTGCTTGTCTTTGAATGTAAACTTTACA
>NW_020174907.1:25743-26436 GCF_003031525.2 Neophocaena asiaeorientalis asiaeorientalis
TGAACATCCTATATATAATCTTGGTGAAATTATAAATATTTCTACAATATAAATTCCAAACAGGGTCTTGCTCAGTGGCTCCATGCATTTATAAATTTACTAGATATGGTCAAATTGTCCTTCAGAAAGTTGCATCACTTTATGCTTTCACAACAATGCATGAGCACTCATTTTCCGATCGCCCATCCTCAAACTGGAGGATATCCAACTTTTTCATTGACCTTTCGGCAATTTGCAAGGTTAAGAAATTATATTCCATTATTGTTTGGGCTTTCATTTCTTTTATTGCCAGTGAGGTTCAACACTTCCCCCTGTTTTTTGGTGATTGGTGTTTCTTTGTACCCTTTGCTTACTTCATCTTTGTCTTCTATTGGGTTTTTCATCTTCTTTTTTTAACTTTTGATTTTGAGCTCTGCATAAATTAGGTGAATCAGCCCTTTGTCCTGTATCTTCCAAGTATTTCTCAATTGTCATTTTATAATTCCTTGTGTGTTTCTTATTTATTTTTGCCATGCAGGGATTTTACATCATTACATAGAAAATTTTATAAAGTTTCCCTTTTTAGCTTCTGGAGTAAGATGACTTAAAATGAGAAATTCAGATAACCGACAAGACGCTAGGAAGCTAGAGGGTGTTGTTGGAAGATGTTGGGAGGGATTTAGCGCCCGTGATGGGCAAAGATGAAGACAGGGT
>NW_020174907.1:26483-26635 GCF_003031525.2 Neophocaena asiaeorientalis asiaeorientalis
TAGGCTTGGTCATCTGTGTGAAGCCAACGAGGACACATCTCTACAGCTGTGATTAGAGTGCTCTGGGGGCCCCATCAGGTGCTCAAAGCCACCGTCACAGGAGGCGAGCATAAGTGGGGAGCTGTTGCTGCCCAGTGGACCTTTCTCCCTTG
>NW_020174908.1:0-2656 GCF_003031525.2 Neophocaena asiaeorientalis asiaeorientalis
GCCCTCTCTGTGAGGTAATTCCTGCCTGGCTTGCTCCCGTTACCTTGGTGACGTGGACCCTCTGATGGCAATTGGAGGCTCATAGGTGACGAGGGCTCTCTGTCGTCAGGTTCTAACTACTGGGCTCCCCACGTTTTCTGATGTGTGGTCAGTGAGGCCAGGACACTCCTGTAAGTTTCCCATCCCCATGGGGATGTGTGCCTTCTGTTCTCTTGTCCCAACTCCTTGTTTGCTCACAGTTTCATGATGTTGCCTCCCTGGTGTTAGTTCACACAGGCCTAGATCCCATAGCCTCTGTGCTCTGGGCCGCCTGCTGGGAGGTTCCAACTGCAGGATTCCTCACCATTTTTATTCATCTGTCCCTGTGTTGTAAGGCTCCACCTGCCTGCCTCACTGCGAGCCCCTTGTTGATGTAGGTCCTCTGGTTTGAGGCCACATGTGCCAGTTGCCTCACCTTTTACTGATGTGGCCCCACTGGTGTGAGGACACTTCTGCCTGGTTCCCAACCCCTTGGTGATGGGGGCCCTCTGGTGAGAGTCTGATCCTGGCTGGATTCCTCACACTTATGTGAGATGGGCCCTCTTCTGTGAAGTCAGTACTGCCTGGTTGGCAGACTTCACCTTGGCCACATGTGCCCTCTGTTTGCTGTTGGAGTGTTCTGGGTGCCTCCTCCCATTGGTGATGAGGGCACTCTGATGTCAGGTCCTAAGAGCTGGGCTCCCCACATTTTCTGACGTGCGCTCCCTGGTGTGATGACACTCCTGCCAGGTTCCCATCCCCATGGGGATATGGAACTCCTGCTCTGAGGTACCAATGTCTTGGTTGCTCACAGTGTCAGGATGTGGGCGTTCTGGTGTGAGTTCACTCAGTCCTGGATCCCATAGCCTCGCTGCTCCTGGCCGCCTGCTGGGAGGTTCCATTTGCCGGATTCCTCAACTTTTATATTGTATGGGCCCTCTGCTTTGAGGCTTCTCCTGCCTGCCTCACTCCCAGCCCCTTGTTGATGTGTGTCCTCTGGTTTGAGGCCACGTGTGCTGGGTTCTTCACCTTTCGCTGATGTGGCCTCACTGGTGTGAGGACACTCCTGCCTGGTTCCCATCCACTTGGTGATGTGGGCCCACTGGTGAGAGTCCAATCCTACTTGGATTCCTCATACTTCTGTGAGGTGGGCCCTCTGCTCTGAGGTCACTCCTGCCTGCTGGCACACCCCGCTTTGGCAACATCGACCCTCTGGTAGCAATTGGAGCCTGCTGGGACCCTCCTCCCCTCGGTTATGAGGGCCCTCTTGCGTCAGGCTGTAACTGCCGGTCTCCCCACATTTTCTGATGTGCGCCCAGTGGTGCAATGAGACTCCTGCAAGGTTCCCATCCCCAGTAGGTTGTGGACCTTCTCTTTTGTGGTCCCAAAGTCTGGGTTGGTCACAGTTTCAGGATGTAGGCCCTCTTCTGTTGGTTCACTGTGGCCAGGATCCAATAGACTCGATGCTCTGGGCCAACTGGTCGCAGGTTCCTACTGCTGGTTTCCTCACCTTTTTTATTCCATGGGCCCTGTGTTGTGTGGCTACTCCTGCTGGTCTCACTCCGAGACCCTTGGACATGTGGGTTTTCTGGTTTAGGCCACATGTGCTGGGTTCCTCACCTTTCTATGATGTGACCGCACTGGTGTGAGGACACTCCTGCCTGGTTTCGATCCCCTTGGTGATGTGGGCCCTCTGATGAGAGTCTTAACTGGCTGGGTTCCTCACCCTTCTGTGAGGTATGGCCTCTGCTGTGAGGTCACGCCTGCCTGGCTGACAAACGTTACATTGCCCACGTGTGCCCTCAGTTGGGAGTTGGTGCCTGCTTGGAGTCTCTTCCCCTCGGTAATGAGGGCCCTCTGGCCTCAGGCCCTAACTTCTGGGCTCCCAAATTTTCTGATGTGCGCCCTGTGGTGCGAGTACACTCCTGCTAGGTTCCCGAGCACAAGAGAATGTGGGACTTCAGCTCTGAGGTCCCAACGTCTGTGTTGCTCACAGTTTCATGATGAGGGCCCTCTGTGGTGAGTTCACTCAGGCCTGGATCCCATAGCCTCGCTGCTCCTGGCCGCCTGCTGGGAGGTTCTAAATGCTGGATTCCTCACTTTTTTATTCTATAGACCCTCTCTTGTGAGTCTCCTCCTGCATGCCTGTCTCCCAGTCCCTTCGTGATGTGTGTACCTTTGTTTGAGCCCACACGTGCTGGAATCCTCACCTTTCGCTGCTGTCGCCCTACTGGTGTGAGGACACACCTGCCTGGTTTCCATCCCCTTGGTGATGTGGGCACTTTGGAGAGAGTCGGATGCTTGTTGTGTTCCTCACACTTCTGTGAGGTGGGCCCTCTGCTATGCGGTAATTCCTGCCTGGTTCGCACAAGTCGCCTTGGCGACGTTGGCCATCTGGTAGCAGTTGGAGCCTGCCGGGAAGCTTTTCCCCACGGTGATGAAGACCCTCTGGCGTCAGGCCCAGCTGCTGGGCTCCCCGCATTTTCTGATGTGCGCCCACTTGTGCGAGGACACTCTTGCCAGGTTCCCGTTCCTCATGGGGATGTGGGCCTTCAGCTCTGTGCTCCCAGCGGCTGGGTTGCTCACAGTTTCATCACGTGGGCCCTCTGCTGTGAGTTCACTCTGGCATGGATCTAAT
>NW_020174909.1:0-4048 GCF_003031525.2 Neophocaena asiaeorientalis asiaeorientalis
TTCTGACTAGGTGTCCTCCAAAATAATGAAGTCAGCAAATAGTTTTGTGTGAGTGGGGGGCTTTTTTTCCCCCCATATTTAAGACTGATAAAAGCCTAGAATTTGGTATGCTCTTAACAAATATTTGTGGTACATATTACTGTCTGAAGAATGCAATGCTGGGTACTATGGGCTGGTCTAAAATATGAAAGATTTATGATTTTGATGATCTGATTGTTCTTGAAATGACTAGGGACGTTATGTTGCTTGACAGTTAGGGATTGGTATCACAGCACAGAAAGCTGTGTGCCAAGACCTGTACAGAGGGGACCAGCAGCAAATGAAAACCTATGTTGGGGTTGAGGGCATTCAGATAATATAACCTGCCTGGACAACAGTCCTAAGAGAGGATTGTGATGGTTAATTTTGTTTTACTTTGCTGGGCCATGGTATTCAGATATTTGGTCAAACATTATTCTGGATTTTTCTGTGAGGGTGTTTTTAGATGAGATTAACATTTACATTGGTGAGCTTTTTTTTTTTTTCGGTACGTGGGCCTCTCACTGTTGTGGCCTCTCCCGTTGCAGAGCACAGGCTCTGAACGCGCAGGCTCAGCGGCCATGGTTTAGGGGCCTAGCCGCTCCACGGCATGTGGGATCCTCCCGGACCAGGGCGCGAACCCGCGTCCCCTCTATCGGCAGGCGGACTCTCAACCACTGCGCCACCAGGGAAGCCCTACACTGGTGAACTTTAAATAAAGCAGATTGCCCTCCTAAATGTGGGTGGGTCCCATCCAATAAATGAAGGTGTGAATAGAACAAAAGACTGACCTCCCCTGAGTAAAAGGAAATTTTGCCAGCAGTCAGCCTTTGGGCTTGAACTGAAACACCGGGCTCTTCCCTGAGTCTCCAGCCTACTGGTCTACCCTGCAGATTTTGGACTTGCTAGACTCCATAATCACATGAGCCAATTCCTTAAAATAAATCTCTATACACGTTCGATTTGTTCTTTTTCTCTGGAGAACCCTGAAAAATACAAGGATACTGGGGTGAAGGATCCAAAAGGCTCTGAGAGGTTAGAGATAATTGAATTAATCATAGCAGAAGGCTTATCACAGTTGGTGAGACATCAGCTGGGGTGTTTCCATTTTGAAGTCCAGTAGGATAGTGGCTATACCTGGGAATCTGTCCAAATAAAGTAGTATTTCCCTTAGTGGCTTGGAAGTGTGCCAAAAAGCTTCCGCTTAGTGAATGGGCAGAAAAAGTAAGCATCAAGCCATCAGATGGAGTTGATAGGACACCACAAATTAACACTGTGCAACTTTTCTGAGGAAAGATGAAATGGGAATCTGTAGTAGCAAAGATAAGCCTATCGTCAAGGGCTATCTCACATGCTTTTATATGCATTATCTTACTTAATACCCTCAAGCAAGCCTTCAGGGTAGATGAGAATATTCCTGTATTACAAGTGAGAAAACTGAGCCTCAGAAAAGTGAAATTACTTTGCCAAATTCACATAGCTGGTAGGTGCTGGTGACAGGACTCACACCCAAGCATGCTGTTTCTAGCATCTGTCTTGGCCTGCTGTGGTGTTTCCTTTAGCACATTGGCTCTGAAAGACACTTGAGGGTAGGAGTTGGTAGAACTTCAGAACTTAGAAGGTCGTATGGAAGCACTGGATCCTTGGATTAAAACAAAACTATGTTTCATATTTTTAGTGCCTTCATTTTTGAAATGATTATTATTACCAAGTGGATACAACATCTAGAATGATTTTTCACAGTTGAAATCTCTGAGTGCATGAAATTTCATGTACTGTATTTCAGAGCGGTATATCCGTTCCCTTCCACTGCCTTCTAGAAGATTGTGGGAAGTGTGCACATGAAGGGAAAAATGATACACACTATATCTCTTTAGGTATTAAATGTACTTGAGTATAAGAAAATGTTTTCTTTTAAGAGGCCATGCATTCATATGAATCACCTCTCCCCATCTACTCTAATTCTACTGTATTTCTTCATTGTGAAGAAGTTCAGGAAAAATATGGACAGATATGTGCAGACTCAAATTTATTTCGAAAGGAAAAGCTGTCTCTCTCTCAATTTCTAGTACCTTTATTTCCATCCTGTGTGGCCTGTACCTTTGTCACTTTGTCACCAGCATGATTAGTAAGAAGTACAAGGAACATCGTTCAACTTTGTATTTGTCTCAGCTAGATTATAAGCAGAAACACAAAATAATATAGGTAGAAAAGTATTTTTAAATCTTGTGTTTCAGAAATAATACCTATCTCAATAATAGCTATCTGAATGCATACCCACCATAAACTAGGCAGTGTCCTGGCAGAATTAAATATGTTGTCACACATAATTCTCACAACAATCATGTTTCCTCATTGACTTATTTATAAATTGAGATTTGGAGAAGTTAATATGTTACCAACGTCACAGGCTCGGATAGGAATCTAACCAGGATTCAAACTCAAGCTTGTCTCTTCCTCAAGCTCATGTTTTTTCGCTGTGAATATACCTCTAACTTCCTGAAATCTCTACAAAGACTTGTGCTGCCCAGCGAGCCATGAGACAAGGGGAAAACCCCACGCTATTTCTTAGAACAGCGGATCCTTAAGTAACATGCAGTGAAAGAATTTGGGTATCAGAAATTCCAGCTGGGAGTGTGGCCAACCAGATGAGCTGAAGCCTCAGGGAGGCTGCACGAGAATATGGACACTTTCTTATATTTTAGCAAGAAACAGCAAATTTTCACACACAAAGAAATACCATTTGACGCATGCAAGAAGCCTGTTGTTGGGTCAAAAATTCTCCCCTGGGCTCTTCAGGCATCTGTTTCCTAGCAACTCCTCGAGGTCAAAGATCATTTTCCCTTCTGGTTCCTAAATCTACAAGACCATCTCAACGCTGTATATAACCGGAGCCTCTTTGCAATTGGAACATTAAACGTATTTTCTCTCTTGTTGTCTCCTCATGCAGTCAGCTTCCTTCGGTTGCTAGATTGAAGGGTTATCTCTCTTTAGTCACAGCACAGGGCAATGTTTTGGAGCCTTATTATGGAATTGTGTTCCATGTTTTTTCTTTCATCCAACAAGTCTGTCTAATAGAATTATGATACACAAACCAGTCTTGCTATCCTGATGCTGTATTTCATGGTACATGAGACTGCGTGATGACTAGAATTATCCTCCCAACCCGCAGACGTGATGGTTCTGTGACTAGGTTTGATTTGTGTAGAAAAAACACTGGAATAACTACCTGATTCCTCTTCCTGTCTTTCTCTCAAGATTTCTCAACAGTGGCACTATTGACATTTTGGGCTGGAAAATTCCTTGTCATGAAGGGCTGCCCTGTGCCTTGTAGGGTGTTTAGCAGCATCCCTGGGCTATGATCCCAGTAGCACCTGTCCCCCTCAGTTGTGACAACCAGAAATATCTCCACATATTGTCAGGTGTTTCCTGGAAGGTAAAATAGTCCCTGGTTGAAATCATGGTTCCCTCTGTTTTCTCCCTCTTCTCTCTCTCTCTCACACACACACACTCACATGCACGCATGCATGCACGCACATGCTAGCACTTTGAAGGGACAGATTTCATACTAAAATTACCAGTTGTATGTGTGGTACTTACATGGTTTTGTGCATTTGACTATGGAAGAAATTTTTCTACATCCAAAAATACATGGCTAGCTATTTCTTTAAAGGTAAAACTTGAGGTTGTGTAAATCCTTAGACCTGTGCAAAAGTTTGAAACCATCTTGAGTTGAACCAGCCCCAAAGCCTAACTCACCTGCCCTGGAACTTGAAGATGGAAAGCTTGGGGGGAGGAGAGACTGGACGTAGGAATCATCTCAACTTTATAAACATGAAAGCTTAGGAATAAATTGCTTTTAGCTCCCAAACAATTCTGGCTTCTAGATTTCAATTCAAGGCAGTAATAAATGCTTCTTTCAGGTGCTCTCCACCCCACATAATGGCACAGGGTCAGAATACCAACAGGGAGGTCCAGGGTCCAGAAAGGCAGTTTACAGATTAGTTGTACTGATGCCAGACAGGAAGAA
>NW_020174909.1:24764-26559 GCF_003031525.2 Neophocaena asiaeorientalis asiaeorientalis
AAGAGTGTGGCTTTCTCAGCCAGTGTGTTGCAACAACATCTTTGGCAAAAACCTATGTTAGTTGTTACAGAAGGCTCTTCTTTACCACCAGTGTACTTTCAGTGTCATTGCCATTGGCATCTGAAAGCTGCTCATTTCCAGCAGTTCCTGAACAGCCTTACTTTGTTCATCCAGAGAGGAGGTCTGAAGCAGCACTTCTGGCCAGGTAGGCATACCTACACGAGACCACTACCCTATATTGGTGCAGTATTGATGCATCATGAGCATGGCTCTGGTTTGATGGATGCCTTGGTTTGATTATCAGTTCCACTGGTGACTTGCATAACCTTTCCAAGCCCCAGCTTTACTAAGTGTAAATGGAGGCAACAGACGATTTTATTAGGCTGCTAGGAGATTAAGTGAGATACAAAGTGCTTAAGACAGATACATAAGTGTTAATAAATGCCATTGTAACTATTGTCATTATGATGTTCGATGAATGGAAATTATTATTAGATTATCTCCAGTCCAGGAGAATAGATTATCATTCATAAAGTTCACGTTTGTTTTCATGACACAAATGATGCAATTGTTACCACTAAACTTATAATACAATACCTCACTTCTATCTTGTCTGGAAGAAAGTGATACCCACTGTCTGTGAGTCCCTAAATGCTGTTCTGCTACCAATCAGATTCAGATTGCTATCTCTATTTGTACATTAAAAAATTAGCTTTTTAAAGCTAATTTTGTTCCTAAAGCCAAGCTCATGGCCCGTTTGATAGATAAAATGTGTATTAATATACAACAGTATATACAATATAATTGAAGGATGAACCCAACTGGTGTGGTCTAGGTAATATGCTAAGAAATTGCTCATTCCTAGCAGATCATATATAAATCCATTCCTAAAATCCATTGGCATCTGCAGCTCAAAGAAGCCTTGATTATAGGACAGGAAATCAGAGTAGTGCTATAATTCTAAGCACTTCACTTTCTGATATCCAGAGCTCTATAAATGTGGCTTTTAAAAATGTATCTGCTATGTGCTAGTCAATGTGACAATTTAAAATTTTTTATCCTTGAAACAATCTTGTCGTCCCCATTTCCAGATGAAGACACTTTCTTGTTTTAGAGGAAAATTTTGTTAATTAATATGACCTTTGACCTTAACAGTTTGAAATGTATTTATTCTCTTTCACATAGGAATAGCCTGTCTTTCCAGTTACTATAACCCTAGTGGCCAACACAGTGCCTGAAACATAGTACACGTTCCATAAATATTTTAAGTGTGTGCATAAATGCTAATATAGAGATTCTGAAGAACTATAATGTCTTCATTTTCTATATCTCTTTTAAAACCTATCCCTAACTATAATAAAGTATACAAGCCCCTGGTTCCTTGAATGAATGGTAAGGATGGATTATGGTGCAAACCAAGACTGTTGAAGCTTCAGGGATTACTCCAAACTGTGACTAAGCCTCTATTGTAGGACTAATGGGATTAGGCAGAAATTAAACTATCAAGGCAAGTAAGATGATGGAAGCATTTAACTAAATCCCCCAACTGTGCCAACTGGAATAAATATAAACGAGCAGGTCCAATGTTATAGACGGTTGATAGATAATTGAAGGGCAGATATTGTAGGCCACATTCTCATTTTGTTTTCTTCATAAAAGTCCAAGGAATATGTTTTAAAATGTAAATTGGTTTGTCCCACATCCTCACTTAAAATGCACTCGTGTCTTGTGGCATTTTTAATGTAACGTAAGCGCTACCATGACCTACCACATCCTATATGATCTAGACCTTTTG
>NW_020174910.1:0-163 GCF_003031525.2 Neophocaena asiaeorientalis asiaeorientalis
ACGAAGTGATCACTGAAGAAGTCAAAGAGGAAATCAAAAAAAAATCAAAAAAAAAAAAAAAAAGAGGAAATCAAAAAATACCTAGAAACAAATGACAATGAAAACACGATGACCCAAAACCTATGGGATGCAGCAAAAGCAATTCTAAGAGGGAGGTTTATAG
>NW_020174910.1:488-867 GCF_003031525.2 Neophocaena asiaeorientalis asiaeorientalis
CATGAGAGCTTACTACAAGCAACTCTATGCCAATAAAATGGACAACCTGGAAGAAATGGACAAATTCTTAGAAATGCACAACCTGCCAAGATTGAATAAGGAAGAAACAGAAAATATGAACAGATCAATCACAAGCACTGAAATTGAAACTGTGATTAAAAATCTTCCAACAGAGCTTTCCTGGTGGCGCAGTGGTTGGTAGTCTGCCTGCCGATGAAGGGAATGCGGGTTTGTGCCCCGGTCCGAGAGAATCTTGCATGCCGTGAAGTGGCTGGGCCCGTGAGCCATGGCCACTGAGCCTGTGCATCCAGAGCCTGTGCTCCACAGCGGAAAAGGCCATGGCAGTGAGAGGCCCGCGTACAGCACCAAAAAAAAAAAA